>NW_028292583.1:14974413-15328051 GCF_029948245.1 Actinia tenebrosa
CTAGCCTAAGTTGTGATTGGCTTAAACTGTGAAACACTAGGCATGCAGCAACTGTTGAAATCGTTTCCATTCTTAATAAAAATGAAAAATGACATACTGAATTCGAAAGACCGAGGAACTTTCGGGGAAAAAATAACAAGACCGTTATACGAGGACCATAAGGTGGACTATATAGAGGATTTTGATAATTCGTTCTTGTTGGCAGTATTTTTAGTAATCATTACCTATCGTAATTATATTATTATTATTGTTATTACTATCATTATCATTGTCAGATCACTGTCATTATTATTATTATCATTATTATCATTATTATATTATTATTAATATTACGGTTTTTATTATTAAAGGGAAGATTAAAATAATGCTAATGCTTGATGATGAATTAATTATAATGTTTAACAATTATTAAGTGATTATTGGTGAAATATTCGCGAGTCTTCGAGTGGCGAGGTAAATATACCAAATAATCGCCGAGCCTGAGCCTGAATTATTGTTTTAGTATCATCTTAGACTTGAATATCAGAGAAAAGTCGAAATTCAGATTTAAAAAACGTTTTTATTTTAGTATTACACCTTTTGCTGTTCATTAACAGAAATGTACATTCATTTGTGCCAATAGTTGTATCAATAACGTGTAATGTACTTTCATCAACACCACAAGTAACATCATTAGCGCGGATCAACTTTCAATAACGATATTTGAATATGCGTGTACATTCATAGGCATCAATGGACAATCAATAGCGCGTTTGTACATTCATATGCGCGGATTGTATTTTCTTGTGCGCGAAATTCAACTTCAATAACACCAAATGACAAACAATTGCATTTATGGACAATCATTTACCCAAAAGTGAAAATTCATTAGTGCTATTAGCATAATCATTGACAATCTATAATGCGTTTGGACAATCATGAGGGTCAATGTTATATTCTATAGCGTGGTTCGACAAACATTTGCATGATTCGAATGAACAATAAGAGAAATAAAACAATCATTAGCGATTTTTGTTTATCACTTTAAAACGTATAAAAAAACTCAGGTAACTGCCTCCATAATAGCGGCTGCGTAGGAGAATAGCAGTTAGCTCACTTAAAGCAGCAATCAAAGCCGACCTCAGCCGTCCAGAGATCCAACAACATACGAACGATCGGGCTGAGGCAAGACGACAAGGGATTGCTCTGTCACTATAGAACGCAGTTGCTAATGGAAGGGCTCCAGAGAAATGTGGCAACTATCACTATCGCTAAATGTGGTCAGTGATTCAGTTATATGCAAACGTATTTGCCACGATGTATAAATGGCGAGAAGAAATTAAAGGCTTAAATAGATAAAAAATCGCTAATGATTGTTTTATTTCTCTTATTGTTCATTCGAACCATGCAAATGTTTGTCGAACCACGCTATAGAATATAACATTGACCCTCATGATTGTCCAAACGCATTATAGATTGTCAATGATTATGCTAATAGCACTAATGAATTTTCACTTTTGGGTAAATGATTGTCCATAAATGCAATTGTTTGTCATTTGGTGTTATTGAAGTTGAATTTCGCGCACAAGAAAATACAATCCGCGCATATGAATGTACAAACGCGCTATTGATTGTCCATTGATGCCTATGAATGTACACGCATATTCAAATATCGTTATTGAAAGTTGATCCGCGCTAATGATGTTACTTGTGGTGTTGATGAAAGTACATTACACGTTATTGATACAACTATTGGCACAAATGAATGTACATTTTCTGTTAATGAACAGCAAAGGTGTACTTGCGATCTGGAAACTTTAGAAAACCTCATCAGTAATCACCTCTCGAGCAATAATTATCGTCTCACAATCACCCGTCGTTCGACCAATCACAGCTCGAGAAACTCTATATTCAAGTCTAAAATTACACTAATAATTAATGATTTACTCATAACTATGATGCTACCCATCATTTGTATCTTACCTATTTTTGTTTGTCTTAGGCCTAGGGCAAACGTCGAACTTTCCATGCACCGAACTTAATTACATCAGAGAATGATGCCTCATTATCACCTGATATCCATTGTTTTTAATGAGTTCGGTGCATGGAAAGTTCGACGTTTGTCCTAGGCCTAATTAATTAAAACAGCGACCCCAATTAGCATTGAAGACATTTTTATAAGAATAATAATTTAAAAATATATCGATTAACTGGAAACAAGACGACGTATTAAGGATCGTATCATACGTATAGTAAAGCTGATCAGAACTACGATATAAACTGTTTTGAGCAATTTCTTTAGCATGCAAAAGAATGAACGGAATAGAGTCCCTATGTAATAAATAAAATGTTACACTGGTTTTTTCCAGCGATGCTAATTAAACGAGCTTAAACCAAGAACACTAGTCCATTCCTAATGAAAATAGCTAAGCTAGCTATTCTCTTTAGATCGAAGTATGCATCATTTAAATTACTTCACCTGATTGTTGCATACTGACTTCAGCTTCCCTTGACCACGATTCAATTTCATAGCGATGTAAAATTCAACTGAAAAACCCTTACCTGAATAAATGGTTATAAAAATGAAAGAGGATATATGGACCAGTTGACGCGAGTTTGTACGAGTCAGTACGGCGACTTGAAGGCTTTCTTTACGTAAGCGACATAAGACGATCGCGATGACGAAAGACAAAGCAAACAAGAACTAAGTTTCCTTTTTCCACCAATGATAGCCTTCCGTCCAGAAGCGGAAATAATTTTCTAGCCTTTTCTTTGTTTTTCACTTTCTCTCTTTCCAAGGGCATGAAATAAGGTAATTCTAATTAACTGAAATATCGAAATATAAATATCGAATTTTTTTTTTTTTAATTTCAATTTGACCCATTTTATCTGTATCTGAAATTGTCTTGGCTTGTTGTTATTTTGGTAGATTTTTCTAATTAGAAAGATATTCTTTACAGAAAAAATTCAAATGAAATTTGAGCCCTGTAGCTGGAAAGTAGAGAGTAAAATCCTTCATATATATAAACTGTTTGGATAAACTCTGGCCAACACCTTTTTGCCAAAAACTTTTCTTTTGCAGTTCATTTTTGACTAAAAAAATATTTGTGCTTTTTTTAACAGGAATGAAGTATAATAAAAAGGAAAGACAAGCCATAGTTAAATTAACGCCTTGATTTTGGATTTTATTCCTTTTGGATTTCAAAGCATGAACCATTCTTCACCATTTTCAGCAAGTATTCTTGACCATCATAGAAATTATGACAGCAAGGACGAATATCTCTCACTTAAGTCGACAGACAATACAGAGCCGTTTCTACGTTATAGTGAAGATCCTCTTACCAAGAATAAGAATCATGGTACCTCACTAGCAGATTGTAAGAATACCGTCAATAAGCCCAAAGATGGCGCCCAAACTGATGTCCACTTGCTCGCTTCTAATCCATACCTCCACTGTAACGTAACTGATACTGAACACGTAGATAATGAAATAGCTTCTCAAAAATTAAAAGAAAATTGGATACAATACACTAGTAAACCACTTGGAATAAAAGATCCAGCTCCACAAGAAATGAGGCTAACAGGACAGGAACTGTGGTCCAAAAGGTTTAACAGAAGGCAACAAGCTGCAATGAAACTGGAAAATGATCGCGTGAGCGACCATTCCTTAATCCCAAGGTGTGAAGGCAGCGATGATAAAAATGGTTCTGTGGCTTTTGATATCTCAGAGTCAGTTGCTCGATACATAAAGGATCCCCTTGCAAGGAATAGTGAAAGACAAAAGACAACGGCGTCGAGGCCTTTGGAGGCGCAAAAAGACATCCAAAATGGTCGTAGCTTTGTCAGACTGGAACCTGACAAAAATGACGACGATTTTGAAGATGTGTTTCTTGGTTTTAATCCGGCCTGCCAAGGTGACTCAACTGTCCCTACTACTGACGCTAGTATGAAGAAATATGTAGATTCAAATACCTTGAATCCATCAATTGTGGTATTCAAGCCAAAACAAGACACCTCATCGTCCATGGTCATGAATGAATCGCATTTCCTGGATTCCTTGGAGCATTCTTCAAGCATCACTTCAGAAGGACTCAGCCTCTCAAAAGAGAACAGAGCAAATGTATCAGAAAGTGGACTGTCCTACTTTTCATACCTCGGGGATGATTTCAACAAATCATGGTCACGATCAATGTCATCAACGCAATTTATCTATTCAGGGATCCAACGGATGGTATCAGTGTCATCATACACAGAGTCCTCAACTAGGTACATTAGCGATGCTACATCTCCATCAAGTAACCATTCTCAGTTGGCAGCAGAATTTGATGGACCAGATAAGCTTGATCAAATCATCGACTATTGCTCCTGCATGTGTTGTATTAAGGCATTGTTCTACCATTGCACCAAAGATAATGATTGTGATAGCACCTACGAAGCCAAACCATGTCAATGTGAACAGCCCAGCAAAGATTGCCTGAAGCGATGGGGATTTCTCAGCATACTAACGTGTTGCATGCCTTGTATGTTGTTTTACGCACCTTTAAAAGGTCTTCAAAAGGCAACGAAAAGAACGAAACGATTTTTTCGGCGAAAGCGCGTCTAAATCTTTAAGTATAACTCTGATAAATATATCTGGATAAGTATTCTTTTCATAGCTGTTTGTAGCTGCTCCTGTTGAGGCATGAACAAAACCTGACGGAGTCAGTTGATGGAGATTGAAGAAATCCTAGAAAGATCCAATCTAACCGTACGCTCTTGGCTGCTACCTTCAACCATACGGAATACTTAAGACGAAAAGAAGGAAAAGAACATTCTTGATGTAGTCTTATCATCTGCTGGTGGATGATGAGAATACATTTTCTGATCTACACTCTATACTCAGAATTTCAATAAAAGCTTTTTTGGAGAAAAGTATTCGTAGAATAATTGTTAATTATCGCAACAACAAAAAATCTCAAAGTAAATGAGTCCGAATGGGTAAAAATATCATGCCATTGGCAACATGGCTGCCACTTGCCAACTATTGCTTCATTATGAAAATATATTATTTTTACCCATGTTCGCCATAACCGTTAACCATACATTTTCAGCACCCTTCCACGTTGTTAATAGCTTTGCCGCGATTAAAAAGGTGAATAGTCGTTGCTATGATTCTCTTCCTGCACTTGCTAAAAAAAACACTAAAAATAATGCTATGGTAGTCAAAGCAATTTGATTGCTATAATAATAATAATAATAATAATAATAATAATAATAATAATAATAATAATAATAATAATAATAATAATAATAATAATAATAATAATAACTTTATTTAAGTCTCTATCTTCTAGCCGGGCACAAGTACCCTACTAATCGGGGAGACTAAAACATATAGAAACAAAACATTGTAAAACGTCACGGTTGCTATGGTAAAAAAACGACGTGATATTAATAAAGGCAACAGTGCTACTAAAGACAAAGCAACGGTAGTCAAGGTAATAACGTTTCCATGGTAACAAAGTAATGGAAGCAAATTCGTCGTTGACTATACAAGAATGATACAATGAATAATAAAAAACTTAATAAGTAGTATGTTGCGCTGGTAGCCAAGGAAACAATACTACTATTACTTCCCAGTACCTTCGCCTTCAAACTACCCTTCAGTTCAAATTGCTACGAAAACCCAAGTACGTCAATCTAAATATCTGTTTGTTAGGAATAATTAATATGAAGCAATTTTTTTAGCTTGGTTTGGACCAACCAAAATAAACTAGGTATAACACTGTATATATCTGCTTGTCCCTAAATAACGAGTAAAATTCATACGTAGAAAGGCTGCGCGCGAAGAATGCCCACTAACGTCCTTGACTCACCAACAAAAGCGGTAAATTACTGTACTGAATTTACCAAAATGTCCCATCGCTATGGAAATGATGACGTAATAATGCACAGGGTTTGGCTGCTGGTTGCACCCTTGTACCTTTGACCCTTCTATCTGACGTCATCACAATGAACGAAAGCTATACAACTCAACCGTATCCATGGCAACTATGACGAAATAGAACTTTACTATGACGTTTAAAATCTATAAACACAACTCTAACTTACGTACCTTTCAATTTTTTTCTTAGCGAATATTCATTTCTGTATTCTGGCTGGTGAAAGTGGTAAGCACTCTTTCTCTCTTTCCATCTCATGAGGGCTTGTTAACATGTGAAATTATACTCTTTTTGTTTTACAGCTAAGGAGCAGTGCTCTTTCGTACCCCGTACACTACTGTACCTTCTTGGTGTCTCCGCGTTGGTTTTCTAGTGCTAGCTTAGCAGTTTTCAAATGGATCTTCTTGCAACACCATGGTCAAACGAAGTCGTTCGTGTAATCCTAGGTTCCCACAAAATACAAGACGAGGCAAATTCCCCATTTCTGTCCAGTACTAAGTCCACGAAGGTGGTCCGTCCACGACCGCCACTGTTAACACTCTAACTAGCATCAGCCATCCATGGGAAGGATTCAGTCTTTCTGTCCTCGTCTGAAGTCATCAATGAACCGACAGAAGAGGAAGGTGGGTCCTCAACACTTTCAAGCAACAAAGATGGCAGGCTAACGCCCTTGAGTCTGTTAGAAAACCCTTATACTCCTTGTAGTTCTGTTGGAAATACATCCACACTGTCGTATTTCTCTTACTTGGGGGATAACTTTGCAAGGTCATCAACAAGTAGTCCAGTCATGAATATAGGCAATGGTGTCATCCTCTCTTGCGCTTCGAGCTCCTTTCAAGGTAGTATCCACTCAGCTACAGCTAAAAGCTATCCCGAAATGTTCGCCAAAGATGATTTAGCACGAACAAACCAATTAATAGACTATTGTTCGTGTATATGTTGCGTTAAGGCCTTGTTCTATCACTGCAGTAAAGGCAACCAAGAAGACGTTGTTGATAAAGAGAATATATGCTCCTGTGAGGAGCCTGGGGCTACTTGTATGATGCGCTGGGGGATTCTTAGTCTTCTAACTTGTTGCGTGCTTTTACTTGTGTTTTACGCTCCTTTCAAAGGCATTCAAAAAGCTACACTAAAGTTGAAGCGTCGTTTTCGTAAGACGTCTGCACAATAGCCTCATTTCAATAGCTTCGATTTCATGACACTATAAAAAGTTTAAGATTGAGGAGTTTGCACGACAAACTCAGTACATCAACCATAGATAATTGTGTAAAATTTAATTAAAAATTCTACTAGATATAGTCCTCCGATCTTGTAACATGGAAATTTGGAGCAGGTCGCCAAAGTTAGCTTTTATTTTATGTAAAAGCAATTCAATATTTAATATTATTTATTAGAAATATCATTCAGGTAATGAATTCAAATGAAGAGTTTTTTCACGATATTGTAACTCGGTGGATTATGGTAAAGTAGACGTGCCTGGTGCACAGTTGTAAATTATCAGGAATTAATCGATATTAATAAAAAAAAGCTCGTTTCTTTATTTGCAGCAACTTGTAGAAACTTGTTTCTTTAATTATTTGCAGAAACTTGTTTCTTATTTGCAGAGACTTATCTAACATGCAAAAACTCATTTTTTGTTAGCAGAAACTACTCTAAAATGCAGCAACTCGTTTCTTATTTGCAAAAACTTGTTCCTTATTTATGCAGCAAACTCGTCAAGCACATGCAGCAAGCCGTCACAGTTTCTTATTTGCAGCAAGCTTGCTGCATTTCCCTTATTGGTCACTGTACTTGCAAGATTGTATATAAGAAAACAGAAACCTGAAAATGTTTTAACTATCCACTGAAAACTGAACTGAACAAGTGCAAACCACGAAGCATGCATGTTAAAAAAACGAGTTTCCATATCAATCACTGCGTGTTTATTATTAGTAAAGTTAGTTAGGCTTATAAAGATTATGTTGAGCTCGAAGTTAAGTGTTAAAAAAACATTATTAAATTGTTTAAAAAAAAACCTTCAAACGTGGCTTACCTGAACCTTTTGTTGTGTGCTAAATAATAAATCAGGATAATTACGTGTGTTGTCGAGAAATATAAGAAAAAATCGTTCTTACTTGTGAGTTTTAATACGAACCATTCAAACTGGCAGCCATATTGTAATGATCGAACCGAAAAGAGCCTGGGCAGAGAAGTAGCTAAAATCCCCCAAGGGGAGAGGGTTGGATAATTTGTCGATTCCACCGGCCTGATGCAAGCCCTTATCATATACAGTACTTGAAACACATCACTAATACTATATAAGCCAAACTCTTTCTTTTTATTTTTTAGGAAAATTGTAATCAATTTCCTGTCACATTTAATCAATATTAGCGAGCTCTTTTTTTTGTATGGTTTCTAGATTTTTTTCTCGTTATTTATTTATAATGTTTCCCCTTGCGGTCTGGTTTAATTATTTATGTGATAGTTTTAGTCGTACTGCAAAATTCGTGAAAATAAATTCATTGCGGTCAAAGTATTTCTGCTTTGAAGAATTGAACATTAGGAACAGTTGTAAATATGATTCTCCACTGAATAGGTCAAGAACTTTGTCCTGTGTTGGTAACATGGAAGGAGTGATCGATAAAGAGAAGGAAGGAAGGAAGGAAGGAAGGAAGGAGGAGAGGACGTATTAGGAACGAAGGGCCGGGAGGTAGGGAGAAAAGGAATGAGGAAGGGAGGGAGGTACGTAGGGAAGGAGGTAGGGAGGGAAGGAAGTAGGGAGGGAAGGAAGTAGGTGAGAAAGGGAGAGAGAGAAAAAGGAAGGAGGGAGGGAAGGTGAAGGGAAGGTGAAGGGAAGAAACAAAGAAAGAAATGTGACATGGTAACATGAAAGAAAAGTAAAAGCGTGCAGAGAAAGTAAGAGGAAATTTAAAAAGGAGAAACCATCCATCCTTTCCGCATCCGAAATCTTTATTCTTTTATCATTACGACTTTTTTTAAAAACAGTGCATAATAATGAGTACAATCTCTTGATTATTAGCTCTCCCATGGTGCTTGCACTGTTTCAAAATGCGTTGTTTTTCATAAAACAATATCATCTTTACCAGTTTTATCAAATTTCTTCGAAAGCATGCAAACTTCCCGTCGCGGCAACAGTCTTTCAACAGCAGATGATTCACTAACCAATATGAATAGTGAAAAATCTAAACTCATTTTGGAAACTATCAACCAGTGTATTCCTCGTTATCGCTGTTGGATTATTTGTCTCGGCTTGATGCGTGAATCATATATTCTTTTCTTTTTTTTAGGAACGAACCGTTGGTTGTCTTCCTCTCCTCTGGTGGTGAAGACTTTCTTTCGGAATACATAGCGTCATCCATTATCTTTCAAATATTATTCAAATGAAGTCAATGAATATCGAATAAAATGAATCCTATTTTCTTTCCGGATGTCTTTCCAATTACTCTGAAGTGTCTTATAATAATACTTTCTGTTTTATTCAACATTCTTTCTTCGAGTTTTATTTGAACTCACAATTTCGATTATATCTTTATTCTTATAAATGAATTTGGATGTTAAAAAACAAGGTCATCTCCATAACACAACGTCGTCTGCTTATTCAAACGCTATTTTTTTATGCATTTAAATCTAAACCTCTTAAAGATTAATATCGTTTTTTGGACACAAAATGAATAAAACAATTCTTCAGTCGTGCGCTATGTTTTTTTTTTTTTTTTTTTTTTTTTTTTTTTTTTTTTTTTTTTTTTGCAGTGATTCAAATAATTTTGAATCAAGAAAAATACCCGCTTTTTGTAATAGAATTTAAACAAAAATTGTAAACTGGGTAAACTACCAAATGCGCGAATTCTAACACTAGGGAATTCAAAATGAAAATTAAGAGTATCGCTAGTGAATGCTAAAATAACGCACATTAGTGACAATTTGTGTGACCTTGATGTGCGGCACCTGTCAGTATTGAAGTCGTTGCATGGATCCAAACCTTCACTTGAATTAGAAATCTCCAGACTTCACCATAGATTCATCTTGGCCTTTAGTATTGAATAAAAATGTTGAAAATCCGAAATTCGGATTATACTATGGCCCTTGATGTAGAGCAGCTGTGGTCGAGCAGAATTTCGCCCGTTATTCAAATTTAAATTCATGCATACTTAAAATGATGAAAACACTACAAAAGTGATTATAAAGGTGTTGGAGTTTTTCTTCAAGGCTGTAATTTCTTTTAACGAGGCTACAAAAGGAAAAATAAGTTGCTATCTGCGAGCGAATTAACCAGTTATCGAGCATCAAGATTGAAGAATGGGCCACGCTCCAAAGTTCTCAGGGGTATTAAACATGTAACAGAATCTTCAGGAAGTCGACAGATCGATCTACGTGCTACGCGGTGAAGCAGGCTCTCTAGAATAATTGATCTGGACGGTGCAATAACTAGCCTCAGTTGCTGCATGAACGAATAAAAAGAGAACTTTTGAAGAGTGAACTTTTTTAAAATAGTTTTTCAGCTGTTTATAGCTGTATACTCAGCTAATGAATAAAATATACTATGTACACGCACAGATAGTACTGCAAATCACAAAACATCAAAACCGCTTTGCCCGAGCATCCCGCTCCACCTATAATCCCTCTTCACATTTTCTATTTTTATTTCTGTCTTTTTTGCCTCCTTTCTCACAGTATTCTTTCACGAAATGTCTACAAAATGAAGATAGATTTCTATATACAGAGAGCAGACGAAATAAAAGCAGTCGTCTTCGATCTGTATTAGCATCACGAGCCCCCATGACAGTTTTACACAATAAGATTTATAACTTGACTCGGTGGTCGTACATGATTAAAAACCACAAAACTAAGGCTTTCAGTTTTGTTTAATATTTTAGCACACGCAAACAAAGCCTTGCAATTGCTGGATCAAGTTTTAATACGCTGTGTTGCTCGGGGTCGTCACGGAGGTGTCGTCGTTAGTAAATAACATCAAAAATCGCTAGAGACAACTCGACGAAACTTTAAATCGTTAGTCTACAAGACTGGAATATTTACATGGAGATTCAAAGAGACAGCGGTTGTCAGTCAACAAAGAACACTGAGGCAATAATTCTAAAAACTAAAATCTATAGAAACAAATTTTTTGTGAATAAAATTATTTGACATTGTAGGAGTTTGTTTCCAGGTTCTTTTCGTGTCCATTGATCGGACATCAACACTACAAATCGTACATGAGCAGAACAAACTAACAAAGAGTGAGGAATACTATACGACTAATAAAAACATAGCGAATTTAAAAGCATTAATCAAACTCAGAAATTATACTAATCAAGATGTCGAATATTTATGAATACAAATCGTGCAAACGAAATCTTGTCTAGGCTTTAGGAACATTGGGTATTTTAGAAGTTCTAGAAGACAATTGTTTTTGTCGAAAATTATCTTTTAAACATCTTCAATTTTTTAGTCATTATTTTTTTCTCATTAAATTTCTAAAATTCTATAAAACATTTTCCTTCGGCGAAAGATGTATAGTTTTAATTTAAATACGTGTGTTCCTTTTGCAAACATTTATCAGTTCGCGGAATTCAATCGCGTCACTTCTTGTGGGAGATTTACCTCACAGAACCTGGGTTTTCCAAAAGCTTCATAAACGAAGGATAACACTTGGCTCCGCGGACAAATTCTGTCTGGTTTATAGTCCCATTATTATCGACATCAAGCTTATCGAATAACTTGTTAGCAAATTTCTCTGGAGTGTTTTCGTCTCTAGGCAATCTACTTACGACGTCTTCTCCTGCGAGACGAAATATGGATCGTACGATTTCCAGCATCTCCTTCCTACATACCTCTCCGCTACCGTCGGTATCGTACATCTCGAAGGCCCAGCGAAGCTTCATTTCTTTTCCTCCGCGCATGATTATGGAAAGCCCTTGAATAAACTCGTGGAAATCTATAGTTCCGTCATTATTTTTGTCGAATGTGCGAAAGACATGCCCAGCAAATATGCTCGCATCACCTGTCTTGAATGCCTTGCAGTACAACTCACTGAATTTTGTCTGAGACATTTTTCCTTTCGGGCATTTGTCTTTGAAAGCGTTGTACCATTTTTGCAGTTCGTCTTCAGTGAACTCGGTCGTCTTTCGAAGCTCCAAGACCTCTTCTTCGGAGAGCTTCTTCATCTTACTGCTTTTTTTACCCATCTTACTTCCTCCGGTAGCACTTGGCTGTCAATGTAGCTAACTACAATGATCTCACTTATACAAACAACTGAGCCAAGTAAAGCACAAGTGATTCACCGCGATCAAATTTGAGTTTGTATGTATACATCCCTATTGACGCCGTTGATTGGTTCCAAGAGAATTTGCATATCTTTCGTCTACAAATTGCCAATCGGGAAAGGAAATTCCTCTTTTATCTCTAAAGCCGAAATGAAGATATCATTTATCAGTATTTTTTAATTATTAATAATTGTCATGGAATCTTCGAAAGGGGAAGAGTTACACGATCTTTAATAGCTTTTTTAAATTGTGTAAGATGTTAGTATGAGTCATAATCTTGAGAGTGACGCTGACACCAAAAGAATCATCATCAATATCCAAGGAATAACTTTTTGAGAATTTTCAATCTGTCGAAGCTGACAACAGCTTTCAGTTTAGCAAACACTTAACAGTTTTTGATAAGAAGTTCATTTATCCCTCGTTGGAAACCATTTAATATTAATGAGAGGGTTTTCTTTCACTACAAGCGAGTCTGAAACGAATCAAAGCTCTCGGTATGTGGGCTTTTTAGCTGTTGGGGCTTGGATGCTGAAGTTAATCCGGCAACATAACTGTACTTTACGTTACCTTCTTTGAGCTAAGCTGGTGTTAAACTTACTGATATAACGATTAGAAAGCAAAACAAATTAAGCTTGATTGTAATCTGCAAGATGTTGGCCTGCAAACCTCAAAACCAGAGCCAGTTTTGAAAAGAATTGAACTTGCGAACAGGCAACCAAAAAATTATATTGATCTTAGTCGTGATCAAAATATGAATCCTAAGTTGTTGATGATGCTTGTAAATGGTGATAAATTAAGCAACTGTCATTTACGATCTTAATTATCTCTGTGCTACCATTTGGAAGTCATTGACGTGCTTATATTTATTGTCCGTCAGTGCTTGTAAAAGTCGCTGTGGTTGGATGATATATATTCGACCAGTTAAAAACACTTTATAAGTATGTGGTTGCTATGCATCTTGTGAGACAATACAAAAATGCAATAACGAAAATACTCAATGGTGTAAGATATCAGTAACTCCACTGAGTACTCAACCGCATTTCAGTGAAAATACAGCGCTCCGCTTAGAACATGACTGAGCAGAGATTTTCTAAAGAAAGACTAAATAAAATCACTATATTTTCTCCGACTTGTAAATATTTGAAAGTATTCTTAGCCATCTGCAAGTATTATCTGCAGTAATCAAGACAACCAACGCTTGCTAGGGTTTCAATTTTAAACCCTAAAAACAAGGTTAAATGTCATTTAATCACTCAGTTTTATCATTATTACCTTATCAAAGAGGATATCAGTATCGAAATCTATGCAATGATCATTCACATTAAAAATCAGATGAAACAACGCGAATATTTTCGAATAAATACTCTGAGCAAAAATTACCCCAGCGGTTAGTCTGGAAATTAATTTTCAGGGAGAAAAGTTTAAATATTTTGTTCTAAAAACTTTACTGCAGAAAAAACTCGTTTTTTTGCCGCTACTTTTCCCATAAACAACGCGAGAACTTTCCTCTTTCTTTCTTATTTGTTTTTTGTTTATTTTTTTCGTCTTCTTCTTTCTTATTTTTACTGTAGAGTAGACATAAATAAAATAATAATTTATGTAATAATTCCCAAAGCTCACGTTCTTACTCATTAGTATCGTTGTAAATTTTGACCGTTTTCTTTTTAAGATTTATGTTTGAACAACAGTCTCGTTCCTGGTGCTAAAACATTTTAAAATCAATTCTAGTAGGTGTAGAATTAAATGAATAAAACTAATTTATCTGTCGAGAAATATATAGATTACATTTGTCGGTTCTAGTGATTATTCATTGCTCTGTAAAGAGGAAGCAAAGACTGAAGAGAAAACTGAATTACTACTATATTCCCAGCTGCTTACACATAGACACAACTACCACGCTATGCATAACTTCGATTGAAGCCCTGCTTGAGGACACAAGATCTTTCCAGACACAATTTCAACAAGTTTGACTGCTTCTAGACATTACTTCTAGTTGTATTATTTTATGGGATAATGGAGATTTGGGCTGAGAATATGAAATATTTCCAAGCTAAAAAATTTCCATGGAAACCGTGAATTTTTCCTTTAAATGATCACAGCGTGTGCTCAACCACAATGATGGCCTCCGCATCATACCAGATTAATGTCCACCATAAAAATACGATCTTTATTTAATAGAATAGAAATGCATTTCTCATTCACAAGATCGCGTGTTAGTTACTTTAAATCCTTTAGCATTCAGAGAAAAGATTTCGAGCACAGCACTGTCTTGTCAAACTGGCGATAGTGTTATTGATCCTATTGTGGTTTGCTGATCATTCAAACTTAAAAAGGTTATACTTGTGCAACTTAAGTCGAGTGCTTCCTCGGAGACAAGACCTCAATTTTTTTTATTTGCAATACAACACATATCTTTATCAATATTATTAGAAGTATCATTTGGGCTGTCGATGACAAGCTTTTTTCTCCAGACAATAAAAACCTCCTAAGAGAAATCTTGGCAAATTTTACCCTCCGCATGCACCCACCCTATACATCACCATTATTTTCCTCAAAATTTCGCCAGAAGTTTGTTTTTCTAACGCAGTTTCTCATTAGCTTAGTAATAAGCGTTTGGGGAAAAAAATAATGATTAATTGATGCCTTCAGTAAACGTGATTAATATTCTCCCTAAGACAGTGCCCTTGTAATATGTAGATATTGTCTCTGTCTGGTCAGGGTTATATAGATAAATCTTTCACTCCTCATTTTATGACTCAAATCACGACAAATACTCAAGGCTGAATGACATTTTGCGTCCAATAAACGGACGGTATCATAGAAAAAATCTTTTATATAAAGAGAATATTTATCGATATGTGTATGGTCATCAGATTCACTTCAAATTGCTTGGGAATTAAAGCCAATAAGTACTCGCCAGTGAAAGTTTCGACTCTACTCGAACAAATGTTATTTTTATTACTCTATTTAGGCTTGGGCTTCTCATGTATGCATGAGTCATAATCAAAAAACAAAACGTCTATCTTGTTATAACTACCAATGTATAATGAAGCCGTTAATTACGATTGGAATTAATTGATGAGGAAAGAGAGGTGTGGCAGGAATACGGATTTGAAATGATTTTGGTAGGATTTTGAAATAAAGTTAGTAGGTCGGGCTGACACCAATTTAGGAGGGTATAGATATAATTAACATTAAATGTTTTGCCTTCTTAACAGTAAAAAAATGGATTCAATGACAGCCCTCATAATACCTAAGGCATATATAGTAACATTAAACATCTAAGCCCGTCGCTTGGGCGAGTCGAATTCTCTTTAATGCTGCAGGCGTTATTACAGAATCGGTTGAAAAATGAAGTAATGTTTCAAATACGAGTTGCTGTATTCTATTGGGGTTTCAAAATCCGAGTGGAATTTGAAATTCCACGAGGATTTTGAAACCTCAATAGAATACAGTGACGAGTATTTGACACATCTTATACTCTTTTTGTTATGTTTGTTTTTATTTCAAAGTTCTAGTACTTTGAAATATTTCAAAGTCCGAGTAGTAGGACTTTTAAATGTTTCAGAGTACTAGACCTTTGAAATGAGTGCGTTCGTATTTAATGGGGGTTTCAAACTACTGCACGTGGTACAAATAAAAAACCCTGGTTGGTCGATGAGCTCATGAATTATTAATAATGAGAATAAGATTAAAACTTCGGGTTGGACAAGATATAGTAACAAAGGAAAGAGGAGGGAAGAAACAGGGATGAAAACGAGAAAAACAAACAAACACTGATAAGATAAAAATATTATTGAATTATGTAGATTTTTTCGGATTTCACTTCATTCACGTGATACACTACAAGATGAGATGTTATCAAGAAGCACTAACAAAAACTCTTTGCCAAAGTTATTCAATGCATGGCCGTTTAGTCTACCCTGCGAGCAGAGGTTTTTTTTCTGACCCTCCTTGGAGCTGGCTGTCGAGGCTGTCGAGGCTGTCGGGGCCGTCGGGGCTGTCGACAGCCAGCTCCAAGGAGGGTCAGAATAAAAACCTCTGCTCGCAGGGTACGTTTAGTCATGCAATTATAAGTATTTCGAAATCCCAGATAACTTCCTCAGAATCAAGGCTCCAGATATCTATATATGAACCTCCCAGATCACTGGCCGTTTTCAACGTGCCGAACTCCAAAAACATCCTGCCAGAGGCCGTGGATATACCCTAGTGTGGGTGTGTATATATCCTAGTTTTATCTTTAAGAAACCATGGAACATGAAACGCTTTAAATAATAACTAGTGCGGTTGGAATGTGGGAAAAGATGGCGCCGCGTGAGTGCGTCGAGAAACGAGTTTACTCCTTGATTATAAATGCCCAAAACCAATAGATTTGCGATGCTTATCTTTTTCTCACTTGCTGTGTGCTAATGGTTTAAAAAGAAGAGCAAATAAACAATTCGAGATAAGTACTATTTCCTTAAAATCATTTTTATATCTCAACTATCTCTTCGAAACACACGAGAGTTTTTTGTGGTTTCAGTGGCCTGAGGAAGTCATGATCGATCAAGTTTAATTTTGTTTATAACTTTTAATAATATACGTTGAAAATGTATAAGATTCCTGTGCCAATAAAGAGCTCTTTCCATAGCTCAAACTGAAGGAGTTCTTTTGGTTTTGGCGGGAACTTCTGGCGCCAAACTAGACGCGTGCGTGCAGTGCTCATCCCCAACCCCCAAGACACACTCTCACTTCAATGTCTTATTTTTATTGGTAGGGCTCATTTCTTTTGGGACTTAGTATTCTTTTGAAAGAAAAAATGGATAAAAAAGAAAATATAGACCTAACGTTCAGCTCGCATTCCTGTAGGTTTACGAATAGATTGACGCATCATTTATGTTTTATAAGCATGTTTTATTTCAAGGTGCACATACTTGACTGATTCAGATAGATCGAGATTATCATGCATCGCGACCAAAATATCGGCAAGCAGAAAAAGTAACTTCATGAATAAGATTAAGGACAATGCTAACTTACAGATCGAACCCTGAAACAAACTCTAATTCTGGGTTGATCAATGCAAAGTCAGGGCATAAATAACTCACAAAAATTAAAACGGACTTGCGTTGGTCGGTTCAAACAAGGAGAAATGCAAACGAAATTTACTCATATGTAAATCTGTATCAGTAGGATTAAGTAATTTACGTGGTCAAGTAACAGATATTAACAAAACACGTAATTCATTTCCTTAAAATCGGAAGGAAATCGAATGAGTCAACAATATTCTGGCTCAAAGGCATAAACGTTTCTGGTGTTCGAATCCCGAGACTCCGCCCACAGCAGCAACAACCAATAACGAACTGAATGCAGACTGCGGCAGCGAAGTATAGAGTAAAAAATGACGATTTAAAAACTAAGCTTAAAAATTGGAATTTGAATGTGAGCAAACACCATTTTCCCAAAGTACATGATAAACTCACTTTGTTAACGCGCAAAGTACCCATCTACGGCTTAGTCGAACATTCTCTAACTGTTTGCCCAATATTACAAAATTGAACAAAAAACGCTTAAAGACGGTCTAAATGTTCACATTTTCCATCTAGTATCAGTTCCGGGCACTTTATTGTTCAATTTGTATTAATTGCTAAATACTTTTATCTGCATGAAGACGGAAAAAGCTAGTTTTAGGATATACACAGGATGTGAATAAAAAACCTTAATGATATTTTTCATAATCAAATAGTAGAAACACTTTAAAAGATAAACGACGTTCCAGACGTCATTATCCCAGAATAACAAACAGGTATATCCCAAATCAATTAATCCTTTCAACAGGATTGCTTTCCTCAATTTATCATCAACAGTTTTGTCTTAACGACCGACAACGAAAGATGATATATTAAACTCCCACACGAGATTATGTTTATACGTTTTAGGCACGTTTCTAAATACCACTGCAGCTAAAATTTGAGTCAATCTATATACTACATTCTGAGTTTAACAACGACTTGAAAAATAAACATTTTAGACGGTTTTTTTCACAATGAAAATGGCTGGAGAAAATTTACACAAGACTTTGGTAATGTTAAATTTAGAGTTTTTAACGTAGAATGAAATATTGAGGACTACATTATCTACTCTCCTCTCTTTTTCCTGCCTTTAAGTCTGATATTTTTAAGTCGATTAAAATATTAGAAACCCATTACTGAGATTTGCGTGATTTAACGGTAATCTTTCGAGTTCTGATAAGCCGCTTCACAGTTTATTATCAGTAATACTGTATTCACAGTATTCCTGCTTCAGTTGTGGAAAGATCTAACTGAAATATCAAAAGCGTTACTTAGCGGATAAGACAAATTTCAAAACGGAAAATTCTAAGGGACCTGTCTTTAAAATCGTTCCTTGTATTCAAAGCTCTAACGCTTGGAACCTTGTAAAAAAAAACTAATTTCTTGTCGCGGCTTAGGTTCGATAGGCATTATAGTGAAGCTGTGCTTTCCTGGTATAAAAAACTGCCATAAAAAATTTACTGACAAGAGCTTTTCTTCCATTTGCTTCTGACTTTCTCAGCATTTTTTCGCTAAATCTTGTCATGTTTTCTGTTTACATGTCACTGTAACCACTGTTTACCCAAAAGTACTGCCCAGTCCCCGGGTAAAAAATAAGCACCCAACTCCACTCGTTTCTGCCAGAGACATATTTCCAAGATGGCGGCGATTTCGTCCCGTAAAACAGCCCCAAAATGCACTGCAGTGCCAACTCGACCCAGTTTTTTCCTCAACCTCGGAGTGTCTAATGAGAAAAAGAGAACAGGAGATTTTCAACTCTGATCATTAATTTTCATTCAAATGCTTGAAGTTACGTCATTGTGTTCTTAGTCCTGTTGTCATAACAACAAAGGCGATACGCGTAGAGGTTTGTCTGTTTATTAATTAACTAAAACAGTCCGTTCAGAAAACACACTGCAACTGTTTGGTCTGTACATTTAACTTAATCAAAGCCACTGTTAAGGTTAATTTGTACCAATGGAGGCCGAGAAAACAACCTAAAAAAATGAAAGGAGTTTCTCATCCCCCATGACCAAAAGACTACATTTCAGTATTCCATAAAGTGATTCCCTCCCGGTTAGAAACGATAAAAGTTATGAAACAGAAGTAATGAAAGCATAGATCCTACACAATGTTGTACAATTACCATCCCTTTGGTCAAAAAAAGAGTTTGACCACATGCAAGGTGTCTAGATCTAGATCTGCTGCGATAGGACGGCTATTTCTTTGTGATAAGACGATAAAAGCAAGTTGAGAAGTATATTATCACATATTTAACCAATAAAACTGTCCGAATCCCAAGAAACTTTGAGACCCAAAGAATACAACAAGCAGGTGCCTTAATTACTATAACCATAGTTAAAGCAATCAAAGTAAAGTATTCTTAACGACACATATTATATAAGGCTAATCTTGCAAATCTTCTCCACAAGTAAATTGATTTCAAGTTTCGAAGATTTATTTTGCCTCAGTGGAATCAGAAAAGGAGTGCGATGGCAGTAGTGACAAAATCCGTCCCAGCTAAGCGACATATCTGTGTTTGGACATTCCCCGAGGGTTCTACGCCAGCCGTAAGAGTACTAGTCGAAGAAGGAAAGATAAGAGCAGATAATTTGATCCGAATAGCGGCGAAAACTTTAGGAATATTCGAATGCAGCCTTCAGTTTTTTAGTCTTTTCAAAGGAATCGAACGTCCGCTACGAAAATACGGCAACAACGAGATGATTTATTTACCTTGTAAAGACATAATCTCGATACAGAGATGGTCCTTTGATGTTGCTAGGGAGAAAAAGCTCCTAAAGACAGACGCTGGTGCGAATCGTCTGTTTGCCTTGCAGTGCAAAGCTGATATCAAGGCTGGGCGGATTAAACCAAAACCCGAAGATATTCCAGTACTCCAGGAATATTTAAACCCACAGTTTCCTTGTGAGAAGCAGTTTGTTAAGAAGTGCCAGACGTTGTATGGGTATGCGTCGGTGCATTTTACCAACTGCACGGTACAGAACGATTTATCTGTTAAGGAGCTTAAACTGAGAGAGGGGTCCAGTTTGACCCTCATTGCAAACCCAAAGGGCCTCATATTCAAAACAGGTACATCGCTTACTAATTTCAATATCAGTAAAATAATCTAGATAGCTGGATGGATAGATGATGATTTATGATTTATATAGCGCCTTTTCTATGTGGATATAATCAAAGGCGCTTTACGTTGAGTTGTGAATGACAGATTGCTTTTATGCAATTTACAAGCATGAGAGATGGTTAGTATGAAGTGTAGGCACTGAGGGTGGTCACTGCCAGGGTTTCTTTACGTCCTCAGTGGATCTTTTACGTCCCTCCGATGTCGGTTGGTTAGTAATGATGAGTGTGGAGAGACGGGACCGCTATTTAAAGTGGTCATCCAAGCCACTTGAAAGTCTAACCATTTGCAGATGTAATTACAAAGGCAGCACTTCCTCCTCAGTTATTTAAGACCCTGAGTGTTGGTCCGGCCGGAACTCGAACCACAACCTCCCGCACGAATGTCCGATGCTCAGCCAACTGAGCCAACCGGTTGGATGGACGGGATAAGAATGAAAGTATGGGTTGGTGGGTGGATCGATGGAATGGGGTGGATGGGTGGCACAGATTAGCTGTCTTATTCATTTTTATCTTTTCATATACATAGAAAAATTGGTATTCTTCGCTCCTTGGAGGAAAATTCGTCGCTGGTCCCAAGTACAAGGAAACAGCGTCCATTTCGAGATTTTCTTTACAGACGAGATGAGGTTTGAATGGATCGAGGTAGAAAGTGACCAGACGGCTTTCCTCATGGAAGTCGTGGCAGAATTTGTGTACATAATGAAGAAAGAATCAGAAGAACCGACATTTAAGCTACCAAAATGGTTAAAAAACAAATCGGAGAATCGTTTAACTTGGAAGTTGATTAAAAACGAGCTTTTCTCACCGAAGAAGGAAGAAGATGAGGAGGAAGAGGAAGAGCCACCGGAGGAGGAAGAATTCATTAATCGTTTCGATAACCTGCATGATGAGGTGAGCTCGGATGAAGATTCAGATGACGAATTGGCAGCCACTGCATCGGCTTCATCCAGGAGTAAACCCTGCTACAAACCAAGTTGATGATTAACTACACGTTAAATGTACTGTAAATGTAATTGGCTTCAATCATGTTGATCAAAATCATTCTTTGAAGAAGGGGTTTAACGGCCCATTATGGGCCAATAGAATGAAAAGAAAGGGATGCCACAGGTAAGATATTGGGACCAATATTGTTTGTTTCTTTTCGATCCCAACCATTAAATTGTGACAGATCGATCTTGAAAAATCCTTTTGCGAGGAAGGGGTGCGGGTTTATTACCTCCTTAAGGGCCAAGAAGACAAAGGAAAAAGGGGGTGCCACAGAGTAAGATATTGGGACCTCAATTTGTTTTGAAGGTAAGAATTACGAAGCCTGAAGAAAAGATTTAAAATTTACTGCAAATTTTACCGGTTAAAAACAATGTTGGATATTTCTTTTATTGAATAAACCAGAATTTTATAACGGCATTAAAGCTTCTCCAGGAGAAAGTATAAGTTTTATAACGACAAAAGAAATGGATGCTAAAAACTGTACACTAATATTATATATCATCATAATTGTTTGCTAACAGTTTTCAGTTCTTCACAAGTGAATAAAACTGAGAACATACAAGCAAAAGTATTGCCAGTCTTTACAATTACTTTGGTGAATGTATGTATTCTGATTGATTCTCTAAATAACAGTGGTACTGTATAGTGATAAAGGCATCAAGATATCGACCCCCCCCCCCCCCCCCCCCCACTCAATTCCCAATTTACCTCAAAATGGCATTAAGTGCAAAGAAATAAAATACTCTTAGAAAAGAACGGTCTTCAACTGTCATATAAGAGGGCAGCATTGTGGCTTTGTCCACCAAACTGAAGATAAATGGGGCCTGAAGGAGGCAGTAGGTAGGCTAAGGGTTCAGGGAATACCATTTTCCTGTATTAAATTGATTTGTCCTAAACAAAATTGGTTTGCAAAATATCATGACAGTATTACATTGGCCTATTTTCTTGTTATTGCGAGTCGTTCTAAAATCAAAATTATATGGATTTCTTCTATTGTGATATAAATTTCCGGAAGAACACTGAAGAACACACTGTCTTGATTTACACTGTAGCATTGGCAAAATATTTTCCCCTACCGCCTTCTACCAGGTAGGGCCTTCTTAGCAGGGGTCTTAGAGGTTGGTTTCTTCTTGGTGAAACCAGATAAGTTTTTAGCAAACCAGTCTGATATGTCAGGTAAGTCCTTGGACTGGTTAAACATGTTCATTGAAGACTGCATTTCCTATGAAGCAGAAAAGAAATACTTTTAGGAGCAAAATATTATATTTCAGAATCACTAGTAATTATCACACTTTGACATAATATGCGATGTCGGATGGTTACTACATTAACCACTGCTTTCATTGCTACTGTATATAATGTCAATTGCGACATCTTAATCAATCACATGTATATTTTAAGAGTACCATTTCCATATGCATTGTACCTTTCCATACTTTAACAATTTTTAAATTGATGATGGTATACTGATGATTGATCTGTTGTGATTTTTGATGAAGAGACAAGTGAAGATTTTAAAGCCAAGGTCCCAAGAAATACTGTACCTTGTTGTAGTCTAGTTTATAGAAATATAAATTAAGCTTTAGAATGAAGTGTACTTACTTTCTGTGTTTCTGGATCCGCAGAAGAAATAAGCCGGGGCAAAATAAGCAGCAACACTAGTGGCAGCACCATCATAATTATCTGGATATAACAATGTGGCATTAGTATCAGGCTTATCAATAAGGTCTCTTTGTTTATTAATGAACAACAAAGATTTCAAAACCAAAGCTTATTATACATAGATAAGACTGTATAGTTGTGAAAATATCCATAACTTTCATGGAGGGAAACTGGAATTTTACATTGATGTAGGCATATGAAAGAAATATATGTGGAGCAAACATTTTTTTAAATTTGCTACCATTCTTTTTCTATTGGCTACCAGCCATCACTCATAAGAGTATGGACAATGATACTGAAAACAACTAAACTAGAACTGATGCTGTCATCCTCAGGGAGAGAAGGAACATAATTATGGAATAAGACAATACGTACACTTTACAATACAAGTGTACTGAAGAAACACCAACACCTACCTATTACAAAATAAATGGAATGACACGAGCTAGGCAAGTATGGGTCACTAGATAATAAAAGTGTTGGAAAGGTAGATAAAAGCTACATTTACTTACCATAGGGTTGAATAACATATCTTTAATATTCCATTTTTCTCTTTTCTCAAAGAAAGGTGCCGGAGCCTTGGCCTTGAACTTCAAGGGATAAGCTACTTGTTCTACAGCAGAGTTCTGTAAAAAGTTCACTTTACGAGCTCTGCTTTTACCTTTGGCTCGCCCACTTATATCCACTCTTACTGGTTCAAACATATAATTAGGTGACACAGCTTCCACTATGTATGAACCAGCTGGTACATCTCTTATAGTAAAGCCACCGTCATGCCGTAAGAAACCAATATATAGACCACCGTCTACTAGGACTTTTGTTTCTGATACCCAGTCTAACAGTAAAATAACAGCAATAGCAAAAAATAAGCTTCAAGATGATAACAGGGAGCAGAAGCATTGGATAATGAACTTTGCAGATGTGATGTTAGGGAACAATAAGGAAAAAACGACATGATTCTCACTCAGTTTAGAAGTGGAAATACAGTACAAAAGCAAAAATTAAGGTCTAAGTGATGACTTAAGGTGGCTGCCTACTTTTGAACGTTCGAATTGAGCCCACGATGAGCGCGCGCTCAAAAACCGCTGAAAAATCTACAAGATTTTATTGAAGAACCATACGCGTTTTGAGCTTCAACAGGACAAAACCCTCAAATTTTGCACGGGACTCTCTATTTTTCAATAGCTCATTAGAAAAAACTCCAAAAAATCTAGGTTATATCAACATTTTAGAAAAAGTTTAAATCAGTAACACATAAAAAATTAGATTTTTGTAGGGATTTTTGTTCGACTTTATGAGATTTTTTAAGAGCACCGAAACTACAAAATATGACAAATCAATGTATTTTTTTGTTTTTATGTCGAAAATATCCATGTATTATTGTAGAATGATTGACTAGCCTTCATTCATGCAATCATAGAGTCTGCAAATAGCTATTATCTTATGAATCTTAATTTTTTTCTAATCACTTCCGGTGGTGCAATTTTTACTCCAAAAGCTCGTGCGTAGTCTTCCATTAAAATGCTGATTATCTCGAAAACGAGCTCGGGACACCCTTTTTTTCTTTCCAGATTTGGAATCAGCATTAAATTTCAATTCAGAAAATCGAAGTTTTAAAAAAAGTTTAAATCAATTTCCAAAAGTAGGCAGTCACCTTAAGAAGAGGAAATCATCAATTGAATGCCAAAAAATGATGATAGGTTTGTACCAGGTGTAAGAGTTGGGCCAATAAGGAAGTAATCAAAATATAACTAGAAGCAGATAAGTGAACAATGCTCCATTAATAATAATGAATCAGGGCCTAGGTTTCTATACTGATGACTTAGAAGAGCAAATCATCAATTGAATGCCAAACAGTGATGATAGGTTTGTACCAGGTGTAAGAGTTGGGCCAATAAGGAAGTAATCAAAATATAACTAGAAGCAGATACGTGAACAATCGACCATTAATAATAATGAATCAGGGCCTAGGTTTCTATGCTGAGAGGTAGTAGTGTATTGTAAGTAAGGGCAAAGTCAGAGATAATGTATGATTGGCGTATAAAATTCATCAAATCGTTTAGTATCTTCACATGTCCATTTTCAGTTTCTGTTATTAAAATAAGGCCTAGGGCAAACGTCGAACTTTCCATGTACCGAACTCATTAAAAACAATGGATATCAGGTGATAATGAGGCGACATTCTTTGATGTAATTAAGTTCGGTGCATGGAAAGTTCTACGTTTGCCCTAGGCTTTAGACTATCCCAATGCTAGATTTGAGGCTCAGGTATGATTTTTTAGTAAGTTGTAACTGAACTGTTTTGTGCTAAGTCATCATTATGCAGATTGAAATTATTGTAAAACAAGCTTCTTTCAATAGAAAGCCACTCTGATAAACCTTAGACATAGTTTAACAGAAAAAAGAGAAGTCTTGGAAATCAATTGTAGAAGTGAACCTTTACAATAAAGGGACACTTGAGCTTGATAAAGTTTAAGACAAAGGCTTACTTTACAAAAATACTGTAGCTGAACTACAGGAAAACAATATATTCTTTCAGGATATGTGCGCAACATAGTATCAGGGTTCAATTGATAGATTTATGTGATATTTATCTAATCTATAACTTATATCAAAGGATTTTTATTGAATAAAACTGTTAAAATCTTGGTAAAACTTACCCGAGTTTTTATATCCTTGAATGGTAACTTTGCCTTCAATTTTATATCGTTCAACTCGTTCCTCCGCCGAAATAAAGCTGATTTGAATGATTAACACCAATAACACCAACATAATATTATCAATAACACCTTCCATGATAAGATATTTCTTCTTTGGTCGATGCTTGCTTCGTTTAAGGATTTTAAATATATATTTTCACAGTATATTCGAATTTTTACAACTTGATGGTAAAACAAAATGGCGTCTCTAAAAAAGAGGAGGACTGGGTCAAGTTTAGTGCGCATGTACTGTTTTGATATTCCGCCGATCATTGAAATTGTTGGCTCATTTTGGATTTTCTTTGCTTGGTTTTGAAGAAGTTTTTTTTTCTCTCTTCAAAAATGCTGTTATAAAGAGACACGTCTAAAATCGGATTTCAAACAAGGTAATGTTTAAAAATTGCTTCAAAGTTTATGCGGTTGGAATATCAAGAATCACATTAAACCACAGGTAACCCAATCTTAAGACATTTTTGTTGGAAAATAAGGTTATCATAGTTGTCCTTGACAATCATGAGATTCTATTTTACTTTGATTATTCTTTTATGGTTTATATACATTTTATTGCTAGGTCTATGCATGAATATGTATATATATATATGGTTTGAAGTGTATATGCGTATACATATAATATGCATGTATGTGTGTATTACAGTTTTGTCCTCAATTTCACCTCATTATTTATTCCAGTGCATTTCTAATGTGTGTATATATATATATATAGTTTTTTCATTAATGTATTAATAATCCTATTGTATGGTTATGCATTAATATAGAGACAAAGTTTGCATTTCTTTCTAGAGAGTGCGAACAAAAACAGAAATATTAAACTACAACCTTAAAGCTAATGACTTGCACATTGTAATTTTTCTAATCTTACAGAAAACTTTTCATGGGTGAAAGGAAAGAAATGTCTTGCCCTTTTAAGATATCTCACATGGATCATCTTGTGCTAACAGTCCAAAGCATCCCAGAAACAGTGCAATTCTACAGCAAGTTGCTCGGAATGGAAGAAATATCTTTTGGCTTGGGTAGAAGCGCACTTGCCTTTGGAAACCAGAAATTCAACTTGCATCAAAAAGGCAAAGAATTTGAACCAAAAGCAAGAGAACCAACTCCTGGTGCTATAGATATTTGTCTCATTACTTCAACACCTATAGCTGAAGTACAGAAACATGTTAAAAGCTGTGGGGTTGCTGTTGAAGAAGGGCCAGTCAAAAGAACAGGAGCAAAAGGACCCATATTGTCCATCTA
The DNA here is from genome assembly GCF_029948245.1 of Actinia tenebrosa. NCBI lineage: Eukaryota > Metazoa > Cnidaria > Anthozoa > Actiniaria > Actiniidae > Actinia > Actinia tenebrosa. The sequence goes on from NW_028292583.1 coordinate 15,001,344, forward strand.
TTTTAGGGACCCAGATGGAAATTTGATTGAAGTTTCAAATTATCTAACTTAAACTTTTGAATATGTACAAAAATATCAAAGGTTTTGATAAATAAATACCTATTAAAGCTTTTTTAAAATTAAAAAAATAATAATAATAATAAGTAAGTAATAGTAAGTAATAGTAAGTATCCCAAAAATTTTCATTATTTAATAAAAAAATTCTCATCATTTAATAAGCCAATCGAAGATAATTGCATAGTACCAAAATTATGGGCAATGGATGGCATGCGTGTACGACCTAACGCCAATTTTCATAAACATGTAAACTCTATGTCTGCAAGCTGCACTCTGAAATATTTGTTTTTTCCTGCCGTCTATCAAACCCTATCAGTCGGTACCTTTCGTACTTTTGACTGGTGGCAGCAAAAAAAATTCAGCGTGCAAGTCGGAGACACAGAGTTTGCATGTTTATGAAAATTGCAGTAATTAGCATTAATTGAATGGATGGTAACATTTAGATGATTATTCCCACATAAAGGTGAAGCTTTATTTTTATCCACACAATGAAATCCTGGTAAATAAAAACTAACAGGTGACTGTTTCTGTATATGTATGTATATGTGTTTAACACTTCAGCATTGTGGAAGGATGACAGACTGAAGGTTTGTTTGTCTTCTCTGTAATCTTCTAAGGAGAGTAACGCTTATAGGCAGACGTTTCTGTAAGATAAATCGGTATCCAGTGTTACAGTAGCATTGGGCACTTCCTTTGTAATATTCTAAAACACTTGGGATTTTAATTGGAAGCAAGAATGGCCATCTTTCACAATAAAGAAGGTATAATCAAATTTTCTTACCACTCCAAGATGATGATAAGGAACCAATCCCAAGGTCGTAGCTCAATGTACTAGACAATGGCTCGGCACTCTGAGGACGTGAGTTACTTGGCGATTCCTGGGGAGTACGAAATGTCATGAGTGGGGTTCATCTATATGTGCAAAAATCAGTGTTGCAAGTCCCCCCCCCCCCCCCCCCCTCCATCCTCATACATGGCCCATGTTAAAGAGCCAGGGAAGCCTACCTTTCTTGACTTGATGGCCTTTATTCTTCTCGTCACCACTTCTCCTTTTGCAACAACCTTTGATTCTCTCATCAGAGCTGGCCACACGAAGTGATGAACTGATGTGGCGCTGAACTCGGAGTTATACGCTCGTCTGTATCGCATCTCGTTTATCATGTCTCCTTCGAGTGCAATCGCAATGTCTACTGGAGGCTTTAGAAAAGTCAAGGACCACACGACACGAAGACATTGGCGTAGGAATGGCACGTATAGCTTCTCGTTGTACGGGATATGTTGGTTGATAGAAGGGTTGCGATGAAGACATTTGATGACTTCCTGCAATTATGTTTGTAATTTTGTGCAATTTAAGGTATTTTATATCCAAAGCTGGCATAGAAAGGAAGGATAAAAGCTAGCGAGGAGGAACTGAAAGAACTAGCAAGCAGGAGAAAGCAAGCAAGGAGGGGGAGGGAAGGAAGGAAGGAAAGAAGAGAGGAAGGAAAGAAGAAAGGAAGCAAAGAAATAAGGAAGGAGAGAAGAAAGGAAACAAAGAAATAAGGAAGCAAGGAATCAGAGAGCAAGAAAGAAAGCGAAAATAAAATAGGAAGTGTGGAGCAAGCAGAGAAAGGAAGGAACTTACCGGAATCAATGTTTCCACATCGTAGTTGTCTCCATTCCTCAACATGTAGCTTTCGATAATATCATTGGTTTGCTGAGTGTTCATTAGACTGCCATGTGTCGGTTGCAGTGCTTGCTGCACTTTCTTGCGCATTCGACGCTGTTCTGACTTGCACACCATAAAACATTCCTATATACAGCCAGAAAATGTTAGTCATTCGTTTGCTCATGCCATGCGATAACAAACCTCACTAATATACAAGCTAAAAGAGTTTGTCCATAAACATTTAGGGGTAAATGCGAGCTCTAACGATAACAATTTGGACAAAAGTTATTGATAAAGAGGTTGCACAAACACGAAGAAAGTCCTTCACTTACCTCTATGATACAGAAGATCAAGCGCTCATTTGTGTCTCTATTTGCGAGTCCTCGTAAAGCGTCCATTACTTCAAGGCGTTCGCTGCCATACAGTTCTGCAAATCTCTCTAATAACTTCAAGGTACGTTCATGTGGAAGAATGCCATCGGTGAATGGCTTGGTGATGACAGGAATGGGTTCTGGTTCGGCATCTAAGATATGCTTCTGTAAGCTGAAAATATGGGGGAGGGGGGGGGGGGGACATTCGTTAGCTCGAGAAGAGCAAGTTTGCTTTCGTGTTCCTGCTATTTGCTTCTTTGTTGTTTGTTTGCTTGATTTGTTCGTTTCCTTGCTTTGCTTTCGCTTTGTTTGCTTGTTTGTTTGCTTGTTTGTTCATTCGTTTTCGTTCGTTTGCTTGTTAGTTTTTATCACTCTTTAATTTCAGGTTCTTGTTTCGCACGTTAGTTGCCTGAATGTTTTGTCAGTTTTGTTTATTTGTTTGAACGGGTTAGACGATAGTAATAGCTGTGTACGTCATCACCACCGAGCAACAGACAGACACATTTACTTCCCAAAAGGAAAAAACTCCTTTGAATACTCCTTTCTAATTTTACCATTTTGAATTCCTAACCCACACTGCGTAATTTCTAGCCACAGGTGCTAATTAGCACACAAAACAATTCAAAAGTTCCATTAACAAATCTCCCTTGGTTACGCTAAGCTCAGCACAGACAATGCCTTTGACAAGAAACCACTCAACTCCCTCGCAAATCAAACACAATCTAAGACCAATGCTTTTCTTAAGTCTAAGCTGTCAAAACACACCGTCCGTTATCCACTTACCGCGAGTGAAGATTGGAGTTCTCGCGTTTTAACTGGTCGGTCTCATCTTTGACTTGTCGAATTTCGTTTTCCTTCGCAGCCAAATCTAAAGTTGTATTTGCTAACCTGAATTACGAATCGTAGTTGAAAAATAAGTACAGGAATGTCACAATTTACAGCGCTGACATGTTATTTATTTTGTTTGCTTAAAGATTAAATCACAAATAACATCAGAGGTCTAAGCTAAGAAAATCTGAGACGATAATGTCCTGAAGTTGGATTTTTGATGGATTTTGACAGAACAAAAGCCATCGTGTTTATGAATAGAAAGGCCTTCTTCTTTATCGTATTAATGAAATTCTTTATTTTGTTTGTGCATCACAGGATATAAATAAAAATATTAATCCAAATGTCATTCTTTTACTTAAATATTCTTCTTCTAATTTTACGCAATTAAGGCCAACTTTTGCACCACTCTTTTTTACAGAATTTTGAAAACGGTTTGGCATGAATTACAACTAGTTTATTTCTTCATATTCAGTCATACCTTTTTTCCAGCTCGCTATATAAGCGATCGTTCTTCGCATTGTCTGTCACTTTAATAGTAAGTCTCTTTAAATCTTGTTCGCTTTCAGACAATCTAGATGAAATGATTTAGGATCTTTATTATAAGAAGGTAAAGTTTCATTTAGAAAAGGAAGGGAAAACTGAAGTTGACATCTTTATATTCAGCTGCATTGTCATCACAAATTATATAAAAAATTCTCCTAATATTCGATATTGACATAAAGAAATATCTTTATAAATGGCTGGGAATTCAATATAAAGATCAATTCGTACGAGGCAATAAAAGTGTCAGTGCAATGTAAATTAACGAAATGTATATGGAAATGGAAAATTGACGTTCTGGGCAACGCGCAGTCAGAGATGAAAGATGTTTGTTTTTCGGAGCTTTAATATGACAAGAAGCGTCCATAGAAACCATCTTTGACATAGTGAAAAAATATGGGGTTGCTTTGAAATATATGCAATAAAAATTCTTACTTGGGATCAGAATTAATCAGTGAGAAAAATCAGTGTCTAACGGAGTGAAACAAAGGTCTTTCTGATTGGCAAACTAAGTATAAGTGCTGGAGATAGACATGATTGAATAAACCGTTATGTTTTGAAATTCAAGAGAAAAAATACTTACTTCAGTCGTAGTTCACCAGCCTCCCTTTGAGCTGCTTTCAGGTCTTCCTCCAACCTCGACACGGTCCGTTCATATCTTTCTCTCACCAACTTCACTTCCTCCTGCGAATCTTTGCTCAGGAACCCACTAGAACCCAGCCATGGCAGAAGCTTCTTCTTCAGTGGTTCAATCCCTCCGTACAGGCCACCATCCTCACTACAGAGGTACATTAGGCGAAACAACTTTGTTTGAACACGAGCGTTCTCTTCAAGAAGCTCACAACAAATCGACATTGTTTCTTCACATGTGTAGCGGTAGCTTTCGTCAAATAAAGTTACCAGGCGACCATGGAGTGATTTCAAGTCTCCACTCGTTATGAGACTGCTGAGATAACCCAAAAAACTTGTGCTGGACATTTGTGCGATGGAATTTTGTCTCCGGTATGGCTTTCTTTCCCTTGTCTTGCAAATGTTTTTGTGTATAATTAGATAGCACTGTGAGGTTCAAATGAGAGGCCCTTATGTTCTTAATGACAGGCTGTTCGTTATTAGTGTATTCTTTTTGAATCTGTGATTACCATAATACTCTGCTTGTGTTTTTTTGTACTGTACTCGTGTCTGACACTTATGACAAAGGTTATTCTCTAAAAGCGTCAAGATAAATACCTAGCCACCAGTCTTGCGCATGCGCATGCTCATAAACTGGACGAGGATAAAATGAGAAACAGCAAGTGTGATGAATTGTTTCATTCACCTGCATTCTTTGTCATCCACCTTTATCCTATCTTAGATATCCTTTTTCTTGTATGTATGCTATCTCTATAATACAACGGATTTTCTGTGATGACTGAAGACTCGAAAACTAAGGTTTTAAAAAAACAAATTTCATCGCGAAAGACTAACACCTTAGTCAACCTAGCCTTTGAAACACAGTAACACAAATAACATAAGATAAATAAGATAAAAATGAAAGGAATACATAAAAAGGAAAATGATCTAGCAAGGAGCTATGCGCAAGCATAGGTAGAAAGAAAAGAAATATAAGTTGCACGAGTATTTCGTTGCTCAAGACGAATGGAAATGGTCTCAGTAGCATTTCTAAAAGAAAGTGTTTCTATTCCTTATGTTGCTGATTTTTCTGAAAAAATACTGAAGATACATTCGATGATGCTCCATCCATCAGTCTGCCCCATCAGGAGTGAAGATACTGTATGCAGCACCAATATATACCCAACCATCAACAATCATTTCTCAAAACATTTGATCTTTTAATCTCGATTTTTCTCGTATAACACTAAGAATAGTAATATACCTTCATAACATACCTTCGCTCACCATGTTTAACAGAGTTTCTTTAATAAGTACGAAATAATTTACATGGCATGGAAAATCAAAATGCCACAACGTCACTTCTCTCTCTTTTTTCTATCTATCAACTACATTTAACCAGCAGACGGATTGAATTCTCTCCTCAATCAACAATTTTAATCGTCTGTCAAACTATGAGCACCCCATGTAGCTTAATACGAAGTGTCAAAAACCTTTATACAACTTCATTTCATTTTGCTAAGCAATGGTTTCTTTTCTCACGGTAATTTACTGCGATTTTCCATATTCTGCGAGCTCAGACATTTTAACGGCTTATTGTGACATGGGTTTATCACTGCCCGGCCAGTCAAGATCATAAAGGGTACCGACTGATTATTTTTGATTGACAGCAGCGAAAAACCAAATTTCACCGTGCAGCTTGTAATTACCGAGTTTGTAGAATATTGAAAACTGCAGTAAGATACGCAAAAATCACCATATTTGACTCGCTACTTAAGATCGTTTCGACCAACTCTGACCTAGCGTTTTGCTGCAGCTGAGCTTGAGAAAACACTGGCTCCTTTTTCTTGCAGCCATTATGAATGGAGGGTGAGTGTACAGAAGATTTTAGTTCATCGATATTTGAAGTCAAAGACCAAAAAACTTCAAAACATTAAAGAAAAAAACACGCATGGAAACTGAACGCCATAAAGATAGTGGCAAACCAAATCAAAATACTTCAATATGTTAGTTGTTCCTGACGTTATTGTAAAATATTATTATTTCTTTGAAATTTGTGGGTTTTTTTAAATAGATTTTACCTAGACATTTTGCACCTCATTTTATTCATTCTTGCCATGGATGTCGAATAACTTTGCCAACTCATTCAAATCACCCCAGGCCTTTCCTTCTTTGATAACCTTTAAAAAAGACATTGAAATTAAAAACAATAAAATGATATAAGAAATCACGAGACAAAGCTAAAAAAATCAATGTGATTTTTCGCGCGCTTTCTCCTTGATTCTGATTGGTTACAAAGCGTCGCCAGCGCACGTTCATATACAGACACGCGTTTTCCGCGCAAAATGTATGCAAAAATACTGAAAGCTACTTTATATCTTGATTTATAAATTTATCGATTTGTAAACAAAACATATTATGTATAGCTATTTTGTTGACACAGTGTGCTTGAATTCCTTACCTTTCTAGCGATTGACATTTTATTGAACACATTCCACAGGACCACACCAACAACCTTCTTGTCTTGCATGTAGAACACCACTCCTTTGGTAAACTCTTCTTTTTCCTTTTCTGTTGGTTCTGCTTTTGGGATTGTCACTTCTTTATATTTCTTTTGTGTTGTTTGTGTTTCGGCAGCCTGACAATAGATAATTTTACATTTTTTATTCATTTGTTTTTCTCCCACAGAATCTTTTCAATTTTAATTTGACGATGGAATGAAGCCACAGGTTTGTTAGTCGCTGGCCTTTTTCTATTCTCGTTTTCTCAGGTTGTCGAAACGTCATTCAGCACCAGCAACAGTCTTTCTCAAGACTTCACTCCCCCGGACGATCACATTTCACAACAAAAATTGAAATAGAGGTTTTGCACCATCACGTGCCCATCCCATAATACAACTTGGACTGCCTGCGGTTAGATGGCAAAACAATAAAATCCCTTTGCTTTGGGAATTGAATTCTTTCTCATGTAAAACGATTGCATTGTTCCTGCCATCTAACATGGCTGCCGTCAAGTAGTCGTGCAAAAGCTCTATTGGTTATCATTTTCACCTTCTCTCGCACCATTATTATTATTCGTCTACCGTGCGCTGATTCAATACTGTAGTTACCTTTTCAGTCTCTGAGCGGACGCCTTCACCAGTAGCTTCTACAACAGCTTTGGGTGTGTCTGCCTTTGTAGCTTTCGCCCAGACTCCTACAGTTGGCAGACCAGAGTCAACTAAACCAATGGCTTCGTATCCCACTTCTGGGCCTAAATCACTCCTGTTATGATTAAAGAACGTGATAAAATTCAGAAATCTTCGCAAATACCCATCAAAAACTAACTTCCCCTTGTATAACTCCAACTGATTCAACTTAACCAATGGATAAGAATCCTACTTTTAGGCCTAAACCTAAATTTTTCATCACCTTAGTGGACCGATAGCTGCCTCTTGAGAAACTCCAGTAGTAGGCCGAGTAAATAAGTTCCACGTGGGTGAATAAGTAAATAAGTAAATAAGTAAATAAGTAAATAAGTAAATAAGTAAATAAGTAAATAGGTTCCACGTTGATGAGTTGCCACGATAAAAGTAGAGGACCCATAACCGTTCCTTGAAGAACACCATTATACATGAGCTCTGTTTGCAGACTAAACAAGTTATTCCAAGCAATGTAAAACAAATTACACACTAACCAGAACATGGATTGATGCCAGTAATGTTTACCCGCGCCTGTCATGTTCTCCCCGGCAAGTCTACCGCTGACCACTGCATGATCGTGATGCTCAACCCTCCTACGCCCAAGATTTGGATCATAGAAGCAGGCGGCATCTCCGGCCTGTTAAGATAAGAAAAATCCATAATGTAAGAGCAGAATTCACAAATAGATTTCCAAACTTTCAATCGATCATTTTAGCTTTGTATTGTGGATATCTTTCCCCCGGCAATTCAGAACATGTGTCATTCCCTAGAGTATCATTTCTTTGTTTAAAGATTGCGCATGACAAGACAAATTAATATAGATATAACTCAAACAAAGCATCTTATTCTTTAGAGAAGGACACGTGGTCCGAAATGAAAAAATATATTACGCCCAAGCTAAAGCGATCTATCCTGCAAACGTTCCCTAGAAAAAGGGATTATAAAAGACGTAGCAACAAAAAGCACCAATAATTCTTTTTTGTTATATTCATCTAACATTGCAGCCATGAAAGCCAGGAATTACTCACCACCCATATATTTGAACGCGCTTCTAATTCTGAGTTGACGTGGAATCCACCAAGCTCCCTGTCGACTTCTAGGCCAGCGGTCTTCGCAAGTTCGACGTTGGGGCTCAGTCCAACAGCAACTATCACGTGATCAGCAGCTACCTGGAAAAAATTATTTAAATCATTTTATTGTTGAGCTATCGTAATTCCAGAAGTTTAAATTCATTATTAAATTGAAAGAGCATTTGTGTTGGTCAAGACAGTTAAATGGCTTCCATTGTGCGCCAATCAAAAAAATGAAACCCATAGAACTGGAAAGCCATTTGTAGGTCACCTTAGTTTCCCCTAAATATGCGTTTTACTTATGTTATGTTCTTTTTTCACGTTCAAAGAAATTGTTACCTTATCTCCATTGTCCAGTGCCAGTTCAACCTGTCCATCTTTTGAAGATACGTTCTTTATTTTCACTTCTGGTACAACAAATACCCCTTCTGCAATACAATAAACATACAGGTATACCCTTTCACACCACAACTTTAAACATGTTTAAAAGTTGTTTAGTTTAAGCAGTGACTGTTAACACCGTATGCACGGCTAAGTAAACCAGTTTCAAACCTTTCTCAGGGAGGTTTCAATCTTGTTTAAAAATGGCGGCCAAACAAAGAAGAATGCAGAATACATAAATTAATAACTAAACAAGGTTAATTGGTGCGAATGGGGTAATCATTGATATGAAAGGAAATCAGAAAAAAAATTTTAACTACGAGATTATGAATTTGAGGTTGGCTCTTGAATTTCTTACCATTTCGAACTTTGTTTGTAGTCCACTCACTCAAGTATTTGGGCAAAACTTTGGCCATGTTTCCTGGGGAAAGAAGGTTTGATAACATATTTAGCATTACATGCACAATTACATTTAATTGTGTAATTACATTACACAGATACGTAAGGTGATATTCTTATTACAAAATACAAACACAGTCTATACCTTTTTCTGGGTATATCTGGGTAACACCCATGTCACTCGTCTTTGCTGTTGAATTATGAAATATTTATTGAGACATTTTGATAATAAAAAATATTCAAAGGATTTTGGATAAACAATTGCTCATCCTCAGGGTTAAAATTTTGTCACTTGTTTCTCACTTCCAGAAAAAAAATTTTCTGGAAGCGAGAAACGAGTGACAGAATTTTACCCCTGGGTTACTGAGGATGATCAATACTAAGTTGTTTTACCTTTATGTCCAAGAGCACAAGCCAACTCACTGCCTAAAAATCCTCCACCAACTATAACAACGGATTTGGCATTTTTGGTTATCTTTTCCAGTTCTTGGAAATCAATTATCTTTAAGAATAATAATAAATAAATATGATTAATGAAACTTATTAAATTTAAAGGAAAAAACAACTTCAGAGATTAAGGGATTAAGATTAGGATTACATGTAAGGGGGACTAAGTTTTTATTAAGACAGAGTTTATTGTCCATAACTTGACTTAATTATGGCTATAAAACAATCTTATCCTTCTTCCCTCTTCTTCACAAAAATACTGCTTTTAAGAAGAAATTCATTGGCATACTTTTCTGAATAAGGTAACTTTGTTCTTTATATCTTCGCTAGCGTTTTCAAAGACTGGAATATTTTTTGGAGCACCACCTACAAAATGAGGATAATAAAGAATAGGAAATTTTGATTAATATGTAAGAACTTCACACTAGTATCGCGATTCACTAAATAGTCTCTTATATTTTTGAGATGACAATATTTCGTGGTATTGTCGTTTCAAAATTAAGGTTTCTGATTGGCTAACGCGCGACAAAAATCGGTCAGGTTTTTTTTCCTTTTTTATGTGTTAAATTCTTTAGAATCACGATAAAAAACTAATTACAATTTTGAGATGACAATACCACGAAATATTGACTGCTAGTTGGGAGAAAATATATTCAGTATAATATTGGGCGGAGTTGCAAAAAGCATTACTGTGTAGATATTATTATACTGACAGGACCACTTGAACAAAGTCAACCAATCACAACATAGAGTCAATTGAACAATCAGAAGCAAGCAATGAAACCCATACCAATCTTATTATATGCCTGGAAAAAATGAGATGTTATTGGCAACCCTGGGAATGAGTGATTGTCATTGGTTTAGATCAATAAGATTCTGATGTAGCTCTATCCTGATTGGCTAAGTTCAAGTTGTCCAAGTTAGTATGATTGTCCACACTCTAAAAGAGAACCGCAAAGCAGGAAGTATAACATACCAGTTGCTAGAAGTAGCTTTCCGTATGTTATTTCTTTTCCATCTTCGAGAGTTACTTTCTTTTCTTTTGGATTAACTGCAACAACCTTTTAACATAATCAAAATTAACAATATTACGCATTTTTGGACTAATATGATAATAAAGCATCTATGTTATTCTATACATGTACCTTCCTAAAGATAGGAAGTAATATTAGAGCCCCAAACCTTCCTCACCAGTTCTTCCGACCCTCATCAAGGAATATACGATTCTTTGGAATGGCTTGTAATAACACAGTGTACACTGTCTGGCTGATGGCAGATTATGTTCAACTTCTTACCTTTTTCTGTTTCAAAAAAGCCACGCCACCATTTTCCATGGTTGGAAGTTCTTGAGGTGAACAGTAGGAAGATTCTGGTTCAAATAATATGCTAAAGACAAAAACAAAAAAAGAAAGAAAGAAAAGAAAATACCACAAAAGTCATTAATAATTGTTAAGTCATGATTGTTACTCATTTCAGAGTTCAATACCATATACTAAAATTGGCATATTTTATGTTTCGATAATTTATTGTAATTTATTTATTTATTTTATTTATTGTAATGTATTTAGCAAGGCTAAAAATAATGGACAATTGCTGGCCAAAACTGGCACTTGTCTGGCTAAATGCCTCTTAAGCTAGTCTTCTTGACTGGTCACATTGACTTGTCACAAGTTTATTAGTATGATGCAACCAGTCATGATGTCCAGCCATTGAGTAAGGTAATTTTTAGCACTGTTATGTTAACATGTGAGCTGAGTTGGTTGGTTCTCATTCTGTTCTCTCTGGGTTTTTCTCCCTCCTCTGAAACTGAACCTTATCTTAAATATTCAAACTGGTGGAGCTGTTTTCCAGGGTCATACATGGACTGTATAGTGGCTGCCGGCCAGAGACCCCCTAGCCTTCCCATTGCAACATCAGTTCAACCCTGTTGAGCTGTGCCAATGCTGTACTTGTGGTGGGGATTATATTTACATACATAGCAATAACATGTGTAAACAAGTTGTTATGATAAGGCGTAAAGTACTCTGTACCTTCTTTCTTTGCCATTCCATTGTTTGAATCGTAACTTAGCAACAGCCTCATCATCGTCACTGTACCAGAATTCTTTGGAAAGTGGTGGTCTCATGTATGGAGGGTGCTCTTCATCACCAATTATCAAAACCTTAAAATAAAAAATGAAAATAATGAACTGACAGGTATCGGTAATGGCCACATGACGAAGAAATGAATAAAAAAACAAATGGATGAACGGCATGGAAAAGCCTTTATAACATCAAGAAGCCGCACTCAAACTGAATTTTTTGGGGTCATTCAACGACTGCACCCCATGTAGGATCGACACCAAGAATATTGTCAGAAGGGTCATAGGCAATTTAACTTGCTGGGTTCAAGCATTTTCCAATCTTTAACATTGAGCATATTGTCAGGTACATTGCTTATTCTACCTGTGCTTTTGGATCACCCTTCCTGATTGCTCGATAAGCTGCAAATGAAGCTGTTCCTCCGCCAACCAAAATGTAGGGCACACTTTCAGGGATCTCAGGCAAAGGAGGCAGCTCTACTTCCACTGCAACAGAAGGGTAAAAAAAGTTTCTAATGACGGCAAAAAATTCTTATTTCATTATAGAGCTCACCCAGGCACTTTAGAAACATTCATCAATGTGGCATTTCACATTCTTATAAAGTGAAAAAATTGTAAGATATTATGGGCTCCCTGTGGATAATATACTACACAGGACTCCAAGATTTATTCGAATATGTGCAATTTGTGTGGATTACAGACTCATTTACTCAGGGTTAGCCTCGTATCAGTGTCTAAATATTCACAAATACCATTGGTAAAGTAAAGAATGCACAACTTCAACAATACAAAAACTGTGAAATTCCACAGACTGTCAATGAGTAACAATGAGCGACAGAAAACTCGAAACTGGAGTATTGTAGCAATGACTTTAGCTCAATTTGATGCAATGACTTTGTTAGTCTTACCATATGATGACAGCTGAGAACTTCCTTCATTTTTTTCCACTGATGCTGTATCGTCATTGTTTTCTGTTGCTGTTCCAGTTGTTTCTACTTCAGGAGCAGAGTCTGTCTCTTCTTCAGCTACCTTGTCTTCTTTCTCTACAGCATCTTCAGACACTACGACCTAGAATTTAAAAAAATTATATATTAATGACTCACTCAAAAGCTAAAGGGAAATGAATATATACTGTGGGCTCCTTGGGATTCGAATCAAAGATGCAACACCTTCTCCTCGGTTATTTTGATACTCTGAGTGTTGGTCTGGCCAGGGTCTTGAACCCAGGACCTTGCACATTTAAGTCCAATGCTCTACCAACTCAGCTACAGGGTAACAGGTTAGAAATTTCTAGTATAAGAAACCAAGCTGAAGTACACCAGAGATACTCTCTAAACTGGTCTTTGACTGCATGATGCTACATCTAGACACAATAGACCTCTTCGGCTTGGGGTAACGTTTTCCCATTTCAGACCATGTGTCATTCCCTTGAGAATAAGATTCTTTGTTTGAGCAGTATCCATATTCATGTGTCTTCTCATGTGCAACCGAGTGCAAACCTTAAACAAAGAAATAATAATCTAGGGAATGACATGTGGTCTGAAATGGGAAAAAACTTTACGTCAGAGCTGAAGAGGTCTATTGCATGTAAGGATTCTTTTCTCTTACTTTATATACGATAGTTACAGTATTATACCTTTTCATCTTTTTGGTTTGGAAGTCGACGTGGGTTGTAGAGACCTGAGTATAAACTCTATAAAAACAACAAGGAATTACAACACTAACATCATCAATATCTATTTTATTTGATCTTGATTAACAACTTACAATTATTCAATGAAGGCAAAGTGATTATTTACAAAGCAAGAAATCTTTGAGTGCAGGTGAGGTAAATATTCACAGATAATCACTTAGCCTGAGGTGAATTATTGCTTTATCTGCTCCCACCCACTGACATGAAGTAAACTTAAGCTTACAAACCAAATAATAAAAGCTTTAAATTAGACCTAGTAATAATATTTCAGTCTTTAAACTTATTTCAAGAGGGGAACATGTGGCCCTTAGTGATCCAAAGTCTTAAATTAAGTTATCTATTATACAGTAATGATAAAAAGGTAAATTTTACACCGTGAAAAGATAAAAAAACTTACTACTTACTTCTAATAAGTTTTTTCATCTTTTCACGGTGTATAATTTACCTTTTTATCATCACTGTTTCATTAGAAACACCGACGCAGCTCACACTAGTTTTTAGCTAGTTATCTCTTCTTATTTATTATACCAGTTATTTAATACAGAATATCTTTTAAGACTTTTACCGGTTACATAATACTTACAATTGCAGTTGTAGCTCCTAATAACCCAAGACCCATCACTACAAACATACTATCTTTCCCTTGATCATTTTTACTATGAATACTGCTGAAATTACGCAATCTGCAGTGTCTTTGGAAAGAGAGTGCAGACCTTAGCCTTGCTATTGAAGGACGTAGAAATCGGCTGCAGGAAACTAGAGACATCTTGGTTAGTTTGGTAAAAATATGAAGAGTTTATTTTCCACGTGAAAAAGAATCCGGGGAAAATCGGACATGCGTAGATTGGCGAAGCATGCTGGCCGTTTACACAGGGAGCCCACATGTTAACTGGTGGGAAAGAGTACTGAGAAAAATCACTTTATTTTTAGTGTGGTAAACTAATTATTCTAATTATTATAGACCAGTCATATGTTGTCTTCATTTATTTATTTATATTTTTCTTTAACAAAACTTTTCTATTTATTTACCACAAGATTTACGTAAATATGTGTCCAACCACCGCAATGATGATAGGGAAATTTTACTCTAATCTAAAATAATTACAAATCTGTATGTCAAACATATATCTTGTTTTAACAAATGTAACATCATTAAATAAGTACAAAACTAGTCTTTACATCAACAATTGTAAATAACTGAATCATTATATTCGTCTATATTCTTTCTTCAAGTGGCCATTCCTAGGTTGAGTGGTGAAGGGGTGGGGGGGGAGGGGGGATGTGGAGTGGGTTGAGCTGGCATCGCAGTGTATTTTGGGGCTGTTTTAGGCATCGAAACAAAATAGATGCCAATGTCCCCTAAAACAGCCCACAATGCACTGCAATGCCAACTCTACCCAGGATTTTTTCGGAATGGCAAACTGTTCAGTTTCAACTTCGTTGTTTCATGGATCTTTAACGTTAAACTTGATGCTGAAAACTCCTAAATTCAGACCCTGTTGAATAAATAGCGTAAAACAAATATTAAATTTTGCAGTCATTTGAAACTCGGGTGTTTGGGGGTTTATTGTCGTTTTTATGGTTATGTTTTGTTTTTATTATTAACTAATTTATTATTCTCCCCACCCTCCAAATTGCTGTCTCTCTCTTACTTATTTTTGTTTTGTTTTGTTGTTGTTATTGCTGCTATTAATTAATTGACGGGAAGGGGCAGAACTGAGAGGAGAACGTAGATTTTGCGCAGGGTTTAGTTTTTCTTGTCACCATTGCATAATTCTCATCCCCTTTGAGTTACTACTATATGCTTAAATTTGTATTTAAATTTCATTCTCCGTGTCTGCGGTTTTAATTTACATCCTAATTTTTTACCGCTGCCTTTCAGTTCAGATCACCCGTCACGTGACACCTAGGCGTGTTGTGAATTATTTGGAAAATGCGGAAGTCTGAGTTCTTTCCATATGATTTATATTCAAGAGCCTGTTCTTTCTTGTCGTCGTTTTATATTTTTTAATTCTATTGGTTTTTACTTGGTGAAACTACATCAATATTAACACAGAAAATAAAACACCAGCTCTGTTCGGTATATATTGAGAGCAGAATCTCTTTCAGTGGTTCGATTAATAATTAGATGTAACTTAATTGTCGCTTATAATATGGTATTATATGATATGAAACTAGATTCTCACACACACAAATCCCTGCCTGGAATATGTATAAATATATATATCATACATACAAAGCCAATCATGGCAGCCAGGGACCCAATTCCAGTAAGAAAAATAATGTTCTCTTCTGTGGTGGAAGGTCGTTTTCGCTGTGTGTAGAAGAGACTTCTAGTTGCAGTTCGCTGACAAGCAGGAATACTCAGAACAGGTCTTGTTTTCATTGCCAAGCGCACAACTCGAGTCGTTGCTTGTAGAGCCATTGCACTTGTACAATGGTGTTTCTGACTGTTGTTTTTGAACTGTTTTTGAGAAAGTTCACGGCTTTTGAGCGATGTAAAAACGAGAAGGAAAAGGAACAGAAAGTAGACTGCAGTTCGAGACCTACTTTGACATACAAAGAGGTAATTCAATTGAAACGTGCGCTTTTTCACGTCCTCAGAACTAACGCAGTATAGCTATAATTGTCATCGCGTGAACAAAGCCTGATGACTTCAACCTTGCGTGACGTAAACTACCATAAATATCATAAAAATTAAATCTATTTACAGCAAGATAAATATAGTTGATACACAATAATCTTTTAAGTGTCGTTATTCTATTTACATAGTAAAGAAATGAAAATGAAAATAAAAGGTTTTGTAAATGTATTACTTTCCCTTTTATATTCGGAGGCTTTAGTTTGTGACAGATAATATGAATTCTCAGAAAACTCGGATATATTATTTTTGTCGGAAACCGCGGACATTAAAATATGAATATGCAATGATTTGACCGTGCGTAATCGGGGCTTGACATATCTCAGCGATGCAAGTGATGAAAAGTTTTTCCGGCCTCCCAAAGCTGATTGAAATCAAACAAACCAAGTTTGAATTAATTTTCAAACTGAAAAACCTGCTTTATCTATAGTTCCAAGTTGTTATCGTTAATACAGACTCTCGAATTGATGTTTCATGTGAACGGGAATCGAAATTCTAGTATCAGGTGGCCAGTATGATAGCTGTCTGGTAGAATGGCCGGATAGAATCACTGGACAGGCGGCCACGCCCCATCAATTTTCTTCATAACCACCCCTAGGCGTGGCTATCCTGTGAAAATTGTAAAGTTCCTTTATGGCAAAGAATTTCACCAAGGAGAGTGATTAGAAAAATGAAATACACTACACAAATTCAACAATGTACAATATATTCCGAATAATTTATTTAACTATACAAAAAAAGTTATCACACTCATGTAGTCTTGATCTCATGTGGAGATTGGAAGCTCGCCAAGTTGAGTCCCTGCAAAACAAAACAAAACAAAACAAAATGGTTGTAAAGATGAAGCTTTATGAAGTAACTTGCTGGGGGGGTATTGCACCCTTAAGAAACTGATTTGTTTGCTATTTTTTGGGCAGGAGTAACGCGATACACACTCCCTCCCCCGAACTTGAAAAACAAAAGACTCTGCAGCCTTTTTCAGAGCGTAATCAGGGATCTTCCAGGATCTCAGACATCAAAGCAATTTTTGTAGCAACTATTTTAACACAAAGCGGATACATACCTTACACTGAATGGAACACTAGCTCATTTCTTCTCGCGACAGTAATCAAATTTATAAACTCCAAAGTTTACACTCTGTTGGAGAATGAAAATGAAATGAATAAACTCAACACAGGAAGCAAATTCTGACTTCCTGGTTTTGGTTTGGTGATAGAATTGTCTCAAAACCAAATCCTTCGAACAATTGACGATCTAATTTGCTCAAGCCTGCTAAGCACTATAATCATGCTCCAAGTTCAAGCACCTTAGGTCACAGAAGAATGATCAAGGGAGCTATTTATAAACCAAAACAAACTGTGAGCGTTGTTCTGTTCACTTGGCATCAAGCCGACTGTCTAGGGTAAAAAAAACGACCAGCCAATCAATGACCAAGTTGTCAGACCGCACTTGGAAAACACGCAAAGCGAAGTTTAGGAATCGAATAAACAACTGAGTGCCAAATGTTTTTTACTAATATATATATAATTGATATTTCTGATAAGCTTAAAGTAGATTAATAATGTTTCTTATAAGATAGATATTTAAATGTGTCAATTACGCTCGATTTCGTTCTTCAAAACGAAACTGTGTTAACGAGGGCTACATTGTTGAAATGATTGGATCAGTTTACTTCTTCATTTCCCCCTCTTTTTGACGTATTTTTAAAATACTATAAATACATACAAATACGTACCAAGGCTATAGCAGAAGCCAGAGCTCCAACACCAACCACGAGGGTAAAGTTTTCTTCAGGAGTTGATGGCCGTTTCCGTTGAGTGTAGAAGATTGTCCTCGTAGTGAGGCGACTGGGAGCGTTTTTCGCCAAAATTAACCTCGTTAGGTTATTCAAAGAAAGTCTCGTAGCTGCTCCAAGAGACATAGTTTATCTAAAGTGCAAAAAACGGAAGTAAAGCGGCTTATTTTTGGCGATATTCACTGTTTCCTCTTGTGTAAAAGGCGACAACAGAGTGCGTGTCGAACTGCACGATTCTCTAGTCTGACAATCAACCTGGTCTAAGTTCCGCCCCTTTATTTACACTTGTCGTCAATGAATGTTTTTACAAATAACTCAACCATTATAATAAAAATATATTGTTTTCGAATTAAAATTTATAATCTAAACCAAGTATATTAGAATACCAAAAAAATACTTTGAAAAAGAAAGAAAGCCATTTCCATGTTTTCATGGAAATCATCGCGACATTGAAATGGCTTACTAGTACTTCTGTCTGTGATAACACAAACACGTCACGCAATATATTATTGTACGTTGAACTTAATTATGTGGAAAATCTTACGATAAAGAATTATAGCTGAAATTTATCATTTATTTTCCGGCTTTTTCCGATGTTTCTTAAACCATCTTAATATTTTAAGTACTAAATCCTTTGGAAAGTGGAGGTAGCGATTGCGTGACATACACGTAAATAAAACATGGGGTATTAGGCTGCGTTCATAATCTATGGCAGAGGGGGGGCAGGTGAAAATTTGAAATTCCAAGAATAATTCTTAACACCCCCATTAAAGTCATGCAAAAAACATGATCCCCCTGAAGCAAGGCTTGTAGCTTCTTCCAACATTTGTGCATCCCCCCCCCCATTTTTCTGATAAAAATTTGGCTATCCCCCCCTTTTTCCTAACAAATTTATTAATGACAAGATATTATTACTCATTCTTAAGAAAGATTTTCCATCCCCTTTTGTGAAAGATATTTTTGGAAAAATTTACATTTTCTACAACAAAATATAATTATTGTAACAAAAGGTTAGAATTTTTTCTTGCAATCTATCAACATGCCCGGTGCATTCTTACACACTTTCTGCAATACTTTAAAAATCCTTTTTTTTCTTTTTCATATGGAAAAACATGAGATTGTAATATATTTAACAGCATTAAACAACAAAGGATCAGAAACTGTCTCACTGTCTGACTTAACCATGAGTCCGTCTTCCTTCTGCAAATACTGTTACACCTAGGTTACATCAAAGAAGCTTTCTCATGTGAACATAAAGCAAATGGTGTTCGTTGCCATTTATGTACATAACAGGAATTTGTCTCTTTTTTTAAACCATCTTAATTGCAACCATTGCCTCTTCATCGAAGATGATGGATCCTACTTTTTATCAGCTGAAGTTCTTGAATTTGGCTCTATTTCATACTCAATCTGCCAATACTTCCTAAACATCTGTATAAAGAAAAGCATAACCTTTTATTGACATATCTGACTTTTTAGCTTAGCTCTTTATGCGTACCATAGTTTATAACTATGCCTATTCTTCATTTGCACATGATATCATAGCCACCATCTTGGATGAATTTAACAAAAGACTTGTCAATGAATTCTTTTGTTATATTACATTGGCAGATCAAGGAATTTAAAAAGTATGGGTTCCAAAATGGCTGCCGCACTGTTAAGCTGGTAAGATTGGCTTCACAAAAAGGGGGAATCCAATGTCATCCTATGGAGCATGATTGGCTTCACAAGATCTCACAAAATGGGGTTTCCATGGAACCACTCCTGGATCCACCACTGTTATTATCATCCATCATGGCCACCATGTCATTTCACTCCCCTAGGAATGATTAAAAACCAGCAATACACCATTGCATTGAAAGACTGCAATGTCCGGTGAATAAAAACTCCAAAACTGCCCCTGAATTAATTAAAATTAAGATTGAAATATTTTATTGATTTGAACAGAACAGAGGTTGAGAAAATCCTTCAAGGTTAGAATTATAGATCCCCAAGGGCCAGACCTTGGAAATTTCCCTGTCGATTAACAACTTCAAGTAAGCTTATTATAGGGTATTTAATACCATTGCCCAAAAAATCTGAGGTACACTTATAAAAAAAAGAGATAATTCAGACTCACCGACGCTCCTAATGCACCAAGAACAGCTGACAAGGATATCAAAAGCACACCTTTGGAATAATTAGGTCCTGACCACCGGTTTCTTCGTTGGAGGTTATTACTAATACCATATCTTTGCACTGATAATCTATTAAACAAAGACTGCATTTTGAAAAATTAACTAAATATAGATGACGACGATTCTTAGGTCCAGCGGATTCTCATTTGTTAGTTCCTAGTCTTGCCCTGTGAGGAAGTGGAACGCCTGGTAAAAGTCGGTATTCTAGGGAAAATTCCCAAAAATAGAATGAGATGATATAATGATTAACTTGCTTTCTAAGAAAACTAAAACTGCTTAGTCATTAGTAATGGAATACCTTCACTGGATGACAAACGTACACCATTTATTCTAGAAACAGATATATTTAGAGTCATTCACGCATTTGAAATGTAAAGATGTCGACGAACCGTAGTGTTCTGGATAAAGTTAATGACAGATTCCTGAAAGATGACTCAACAAAGAGATTTGTACCCCTAGGTCTCCTGACAAACAGAGATCTCAAACGCGTGTGTTTTCTTCTGAAAGACGTCCTGACTTCTGAAGTAAAGTCGGACTTGGAATTACTTCTTCAGCTCGAACAATCGTGTTGTGTAAAACATGGCGATGAACAGAGAGTTATAGAATGGCTTTTGGGTATCGTGAACGGAAAAGACTTTCAATTGAATGCTTTTGACTGCTGCGTGGAATGTCCAAATGGTAAGTTCTTTAATTAGGGTACGTTCAGAGTTTTGTTAAACAAACACATGCGAAAAATACCCAAAATATAGACTAGGAATAAATATTTGCATGTCAAGGAAATCTAATCCACGTGCACGAAGAGTGAAACAGTTATTCAACGCAAGAAAAAATACCTCAATATTTGCAACAATTCGTCAACCGCCAAATAAATATTTTCAAAATAAATGCTGAAAAATGTTGTCCACTGTCATACGACTCTAGAATATTTATATCGCAAGTTATCAAAATTATTTTACATGTTTAAAGTTGTTATCCTTGCTGTAAAAACAGCAGAAATTTTGTGAGTAAATCGTTTTCTTTCCTTCTGTTTAAACCTTTCACTTTCAGTGATTTGAATATTAAACATATGGATTAGCCTGGAGAAAGAGATTTGGCAAATTCCTCTATTTTGCGCAACTATTTTTGTTTGAGGTTAAATTCTTTCACTTTCTACAGTTTGTTTATTGATACCTATTTGCTGTAACCAAAGTCCGCGTTGTGTATGAAAATAGTTATAAGTCTATTATGGGAAAGAATTCTGAGATATTTTTCCAAGGAACAAGTTTGTATTGGGATTTTGAATCTCAGTGTACCTTTTTTACGATTGCATTCTTTAAATTCTTTTACCACTCTTCATTGTCAGACCAAAAACTATTTGTGAACCCCTACAGACAGCTTCTTGTCCATTTGGATTTAAAACTTAACGATGATAATTTGGAAGCTATGAAATTCCTCCTTGCTGATGTCATTCCTGATGGTACTCGTGAATCTAATACTACAGCATTGGAATTCTTTGAAACTCTGGAACACCGTGGAAAATTGAGTGAAAAAGATTTGACTGCACTGAAGATGCTGTTGGAGAAGATACCCAGAAAAGACTTGATGGAAAATCTGAATAGATTCGATTCTGTTCGATCCAAGCCCAAAGGTTTGTCACTATGTAAACTTATTTGTACACCTTTTCAAAAGCTATAGCTAAATATGTTCTAATGTGATGCAGTTTTTGTGTCATTCAGCTAGATTATAGAACAAGGTTCGAATATATTTTGGTTGTTTATACTTGCAGTAATAATAATGATTTAATGTAAACTTAAATTTTTTTTATCCAGTTCCACAGTCGTATGGCCTACGTAATCTACCTGCGGATTATGTGCATCGTCAAGACGACGTCGAAGAAGTAATCAAGCTTTTAAATTCCGGTAAGACATCAATTGGCGTAGTAGACGCCAAAAAGAATCGCCCTTCAACAGGAATACGAGGACGCGAAGTAGTCGGAATCAAAGGCATGGGAGGTATTGGAAAGACTGTACTTGCACAAGCAGTTTGTTGGCAAATCAAGAAACAAAGGCAAGTGGTCTGGTTAACAGTCGGCCAAACCCCCGACATTTTATCGCTTCTGAATACCTTAGCTAATGTTTGGGAAGGCCAACCAGTTGCTCTTAGCGACGTTGCTTCAGCGCAAAATTGGATTCGAAGTAAAAGCTCCGAGATGGACACTCTGGTCGTCTTGGATGATGTGTGGGACGTGAACCATGCCAATGCCTTGGATATTCTCGAAGGATCGTGCCAACTGCTCATTACCACCAGGGTTTCAGACGTCGTAAGAGGTTTACGAGGCTCTCATCTTCATAGACTCGGGCTTTTAGGAAAAAAGCAAGCAAGAGAATTGCTTCTGAAATGCGCTCAAAAGGACTTGGGCTCTTTGTCTGAAGACGTGTGTGTGTTAGTAGAGGATATATTGGAAGAGTGTGATGGATTACCTCTAGCTCTTGCGTTGGTTGGATCAAGTCTTGTCGATGCTTCACTTGACAGTGTCGCAGACTGGCAAGATCGCTTGGAAGGTCTCAAAGAAGCTGATTTGGAAGAGATCCGTTCATGTTTTCCGATGGAGTCGTATCCATACAAGAACCTCCTCGCTGCTATTGAAGTAAGCTTCCGAGCGCTTCCAAGTGTGGGATCTGGCGAACTCTATAACTACAGAGAAAAGTTTCTTGATTTTGCCATTTTTCCTGAAGACAGTGAAATTCCTTCCTACGTCTTGGAAATGTTGTGGAACATCCCAGGAAGGAAAACAAGAAGTATTTTAGAGTTTTTAGAACGTCGCTCACTCATTCAAAACGGAACGACGAAAAACTGTTACATAGTCCATGACATGCTGTTGGATTACATTAGAGGTCGTTTGAAGCTCGAGAAAAGTGATGAATTGGCCTTGGAAAAGGCACACCGGTTTTTATTAGAGAAATACAGGAAAAAATGCGGTGATGGAAAATGGAGTAACGGGCCACGTGACGATAAATACTTCTTTCGCTACTTGGCTTTCCATTTGATCGGAGCTGCAAAAGAAGAAGAACTTGGAGAAGAGCTTCTCGACTTTGCCTGGCTCGAGGTCAAGCTTGAAGTAACGGACTTGGCATCGTTATTGGCCGATTTTGGGCACCTTAACGAGAGCACCAATAGCAAGGAAGAGTTAAGACTGTTAAAATCCTCCTTATTGCTTTCTTCGAACGTTATTTCATCGTGTAAGAACCAATTGGGTGGACAGCTTCTTGGCAGGCTGAAGGGCTACACTGACAACGAGAAGATAAAGGCGTTACTGGCCCAAGTAAGTGAAAACAAGAATAAAAATACAACAGCTATATTGCCCTCGAGATGGTGTCTCACCCCTCCAGGAGGACCCTTAATGCGTACAACCAATGGCAGAAGCCGTACTATCCTTGCTATAATCGTCACTCCAGATATGAAACGAATCATAACTGGAGGTGCAGATGCAACGATTCGATTTTGGGACTACGAAACGGGGAAGGAACTTGACAAGATTACAGGCCATAAAAGCATGGTGTATGCTCTGTCTTTGTCGTTTAGGACCCACTTACTTGTCTCGGGATCTTTTGACAACACCGTTAAAGTCTGGGACACCGACAGCTTGCAGGAAATAAGTACTTTAACTGGACACTCTGACTGGATAAGCGGTGTTCTGATCACCTCGTCTACGAGAAAAATCATTTCATCTTCTTATGATAGAACGATCATATTATGGGACCTTAAACAAGCTCTTAACACTTTCACAGGACACGAAGGTAATGTCAGAGGCATCGCAGTGACTCCAGATGAACGGCGTTTTGCATCCGCGTCACAAGACAAAACAATAAAGATCTGGAACCTTGTTACTTTTGAACTTGAAACGACATTACGTGGGCACTCTGATACAGTGTATGCAGTATCTATAAGTCCCAATGGCAAGTATGTGGTGTCTTCATCAGGAGACACCATGGTAAAAGTTTGGGATATCGACGAAGGAACCGAGATCAGAAGTATGATTGGGCATACCAGCGACCTTTTTACTGTATGTATGACACACGATGGGAAGAATGTCATTTCTGCTGGAGATGACAAGACAGTAAAGGTGTGGTCTCTTGCTACTGGCGAGGAGCTTGCGACCTTAAGAGGGCATAGTGAATCCATCAGGGTTGCTACTGTTACACCGAATGGAGCTGCAATCGTTTCAGGGTCAGAAGACCGCACCTATAAGATATGGAATTTAAGCTCGCTACAAGATGTTCCGGCTTTTATTGGTCATAAACAAGGAATAAATAGCTTGGATGTGTCACGGGATGGACGTCTCTGCGTCACAGCATCAGAAGACTCATTGCTAAAGGTGTGGAATTGTGAAGAGTTCAAAGAGGTTTGTGCTCTATCTGGTCACGAAGGAGGCGTCCTCGCTGTCACACTACACCCTAATTACCCTTTTGCAGTATCCGGAGGGAATGACTGCACCATTAGAATATGGAGTGTTGAAGGTTTCCATGAAACAAATTGCCTCAGAGGTCACCAACATCCAGTCCAAGTGGTATCTTTTAATGAAGATGGGAGTGCTTTTGTAACAGGAGGTAGAGATAACACGATTGGCGTGTGGGATTGGGCCAGTAAGAGTATCCATGCCTGGCTGAAGGCTCCTATATTTGATATTACCCACATAACTATGAACACTCACTGCCTCCTGGTGGGTAACAATCGACACTCTGTTTGGAAATATGCAGTTGACAAAGAAAAGGCCGCAAAGATCATGAAGCTTGGAGATATCGATTTCCTGAAAATGGTGAAAGAAAGAAAGCGATGCGAGGAAGAAAATGGCTCTTTTGTTGGAGACCCCTTACAAGGAACAAAAAGAGAAATTCCAAATGGATGTGTTCCATCCTTTTGTTCATTGTTCACGTCTTCGGTGTCCATTGGACCCGACAGCAGAAGTCATCCTACCCTGTTGATTAGAGATGGAACGCGGCTCTTGTTTGGTAGTGTCATGAGCACTATGCCATTGCGTTTCTTAGATGTTGAAACAGGAATGGATAGTGGTCTCCAGATTGACAAAAATGGGAAAACGCTCGTTACCGCTCTTGCTACGCACAGTGACGAAAAGGAGGTGCTTGTTGGTACAGATCAAGGGAACATCATAAGAATTGAACTAGAATCGAATGAGATTTTACAAACGTATGAACAAAAGCAAGTTCCTGGATTCTCCAAGAACGCATCTGTTACGGGGCTTGCCACATCAGAAGATGGAAAATTCTTCCTCTCAGGAAACTCTGACGGAGAACTGTTGCTTTGGGATGTTGAAAAAGTTGAAGGAAAACTTCTCAAATCCTGCCTGCTGAGAATCAGTGGCGTTTGTTTTTTAAAGGAGGACAGTTTTGCTGCTGCTGACGAGAACGGGTATCTTCACGTTGTATCGAAAGATGGCCCAAATCTCTCCATTCTTGCTCACGACACCGCTGTAACAACTATTACATCGCGTGGCATTCCCTCAGAAAACAGCACTCGATATCTCGCTACAGCCGCATTGGGAACTTTGAAAATTTGGAGTGTGAGTCAGCATGGTTGTGCACTACATTGCGATCGTCAAATTAGTTGTTCTGGTCTTAACATAAGAACAGTTCACTTTCTCCCAAACTGTACATCGCTCCTTACTGGCTCCGATGATAACGTTGTTAGGCTGTGGGACGTGAAAAATACAAATATTTTGAAGACATTTGAGGCCCAGAGCTTTGGCATTAACTATGTGTCTAGCATCAAAGACAGGGTGATCGCTTGTTTTGATGATAGTTCTGCAATAACCTGGTCGCTGGAGACTGGAAACTTGTTAGGTCGAAGTCAAGGGCATCATGGGCGATACCACGTGATCAGGACACTTCCGCTGAGTAACCAAGCCATCACAGATGGTTTTCACTATACGCTGAAACGCTGGAGTACTGAACAAGGCACGTGTTGGTACGAACTGCCGGAACCGTTGGCGGAATATCAGCATTCGAATGAAGTTACTGCTCTAGCAGTTACGTGTGATAGGAGTCTTTTGGTCACG
Organism: Actinia tenebrosa; assembly: GCF_029948245.1. Classification (NCBI taxonomy): domain Eukaryota; kingdom Metazoa; phylum Cnidaria; class Anthozoa; order Actiniaria; family Actiniidae; genus Actinia; species Actinia tenebrosa. The sequence goes on from NW_028292583.1 coordinate 15,027,316, forward strand.
GGGACTCGAGACAAGATGCTCAAGTTATGGATGGTAGACAGCGGAGAATGTTTGAGTGAGTTCTACTTGGAGCATAGTGCACAGGTGATCGCTTGCAGTGCTGAAGGACGCATCTTTGTTGGACTAAGTGACGGGCAGCTTTGCTTCATGAAATTACGAAGTGGAAAATAATGCTGCTTCGGAAATCAAAACTTACCAACTAAGAAGCAGATTATAAAAATAACCTTACGAAATATCAATAATTACCCTATAGCTTTAACCATTAGATAAGAATTACTTAATATTTATTTTTTGAAATTTATTCTGTTTCATTTTGCGACTGATTGGCAAATTATACAAATTGCTCTATTTAATTCGTGAATGGTTAAAAAAAGTTTCATTTATAAATCCCAACTATTAGTAATCTGAATATAGAAAATTTATAAAGTGACTGTGTAAGTTATGCAAAGAGTGCAGATAAAGATGCTTAAACAAAAATCTGTTCAGTGCACAGTGTTCACTAGTATTATCCGGCCACGAGAAATGACCAAAAACTGATCTAAAGCCATCATCAATACTTTCAAGTTATTCAATTATATATGGTTTTGATGTGGAGAAAAAAAGCTACCTTACCTCTGCTGCACAAATTTTAATACTTGGTCAAATATACTGATCTAATAAGAAAAAACGGTTCCATAAATTTATCTGCAGCCGAAAAATTAAATCTTATTTATTGCCGTTCAACAATTTCTACTCAGTATATTCTATAAGTTTTTTCTCTGGCGTCATAAGTAAATTATTATCACTGTAAGGAGTCGGTTTTGTGACCCCAGAACGACCCCAGGTCGACCCCAGACTGAGCGACCCCAGGTTGACCCCTCGAAAAGAATCATTTTGAAAAATTGCTCCACGTTGGGTCGTTCTGCGGTCACAATATAGACCCTTCGACTGTGAGCATCTGCTCTTGGGATAAATATGAGCATAAATCGTATCCGATAAAATAATTGCAATAAAGGACTGAGGTGCAGTGCTAGTAAATCCAACCATTAAGAAATTAATTAATTAATCAATATTTCAGTCTTACTGGAGAATACTGAGGTGCAGTGCAGTGCACCAGATGTGAATATAAATAAACCCGTACTTATTGGAAGAAAGCAGACATTTTTGTGATGTACCAAACAGGTAGAACATTAGACATGCTCGCCTCTTCACGGGAGGAGCCAATGAATGACTCGTCTTTCTTCCATTCTAGTACATACTGCACCGCACGACCTCCATCCATTCCATAGCTATCCTCAACCACTACTTCCTTCAACCACTGCAAGAAGTCATCTACGAATCCTACACTCGCCAGTGGATTCCAACTTGTGAGGGCTGATTGAATCGCGGGTGGACATGACATTCTAGAATTCACTTGGTACGGGATCTCGCTCTACTTGACCCGAGACACTTGCTTCAACGTCGGGCCATCCCCGATGCGGTATATGACCTGTTTCATGTCCCCGGCAAACATATCATACCACCAATCACGGAGCTTGTACATTGGGAAATTCCATTCATCTTCGCCCGTGTACTCGAGGCAAAGTTTGCACCACCTACTCGCCCTATTGGTGTTAGAAATGATTTCATATAACTTTCAATAACATAATTTAGAGTAGCCGGTGACCGGCTTAGTTGAAAGTGTTTCATTTTTATTTTTTGAGGGTCGGCTTTTTCGCTGTTTTACAGTGGAGTTGAAGGAATTTCTCTCTATAAAGAAACGAGTTTTGCAACTTTCGGAAAGAGTTAAACGTCGTAAAACAAACATATCGGTTGACAAGTGTAGAAGTTATCGAGTAATAATAATATTAATAAATTCCTACTTACCCTCAAGTTTAAAGATATCAACCTATAGTTGAACACAAAATCTTTACTAAACATGGTTAAACTTTAAACTAGCTTTTTAACTCTCAAGCGTTTAAAAATCACTCTTTCCTATATAGTTGGTCACCTAAAAACTTGAATCAATGCGCTTTCGGTGAAAATTGGAAACTGCTAAGTCTTTAATACATGCGCTTGTAACCTCTAAGTTAGATAATTGCAACGCGATTTTGTACGTACGGTCTCCCAAAAAATCAGATCCAGCGATTGCAGTATGTATTGAATTCTAACGCTAGATTAGTGAAATTGTCTGGGAAGCATGATCATATATCTCCCGTTTTAATAGAGCTTCAATGGCTGCCCATTGAGCAAAGGGTAGAATTTAAAATTTTATTATATGTCTTTAAAGTAGTTAATGACATTGCTCCGTCTTACCTCAAAGAACCATTTAGAACTTTTTAAACCAACTCGCAGTCTTAGGTCAGGAAACAATAAGCTTTCGAAAACTCGGCCATATAAGTTGAAGTCTTATGGTTATAGGGCATTTTCTGTGTAGTGCGCCCCTCGGTCATGGGATGCATTACCACTAGAGCTGAAGGAATGCGAGTCTGTTGTAAGATTTAAAAAGGCCCTGAAAACATATCTTTTTAGAAAGGCTTATTAATAATTTTTGAACACATATTTTGTTTCGGTTTGTATTTCGTAATTTTGATAAATTTTTAGCACTGGTTTCAGAGTTTTCTTGTATTGATTTTTTTCTCTTTATTTTGAATGTGTATATTTTAGCTAGTGTAGATATTTTTAAATTTGTAAAGCGCTTATGGACTCTAAGGAATAAGCGCTATATAAATAAATTATTATTTATTATTATTATTGAAATTGTAAACATGCTGAAAATTGAATCTGATTGGATGCTTGAAGTCACGTGAACCGTGTCGCACACTACCTGCCTTTCTGAGAAAAGTAAAACTACTTCGTCATCCAGAGTAGAGGAATCTGAATAACAAACCTACATCACTTATTCTAGAAACAAAGATATTTAGAGTCATTCACGCATTTGAAATGTAAAGATGTCGACGAACGGTAGTGTTCTGGATAAAGTTAATGACAGATTCCTGAAAGACGACTCAAAAACAAAGAGATTGACAAACAGAGATCTCAAACGCGTGTGTTTTCTTCTGAAACATGTCCTGACTTCTGAAGTAAAGTCGGACTTGGAATTACTTCTTCAGCTCGAACAATCGTGTTGTGTAAAACATGGCGATGAACAGAGAGTTATAGAATGGCTTTTGGGTATCGTGAACGGAAGAGACTTTGAATTGAACGCTTTTGACTGCTGCGTGGAATGTCCAAATGGTAAGTTTTTTTACAGTCAGAGGACATGAAGCGTGCCCATGCATCTAGAATGCATTATGCAGTTCAGTATTCGATTTTTAACATCATTCTTCGTTTTCTAATATTCCGTAATTATTTTCAAAAATCAAATGAAATCTTGAAATCTGATTGCATTGGCTTATCACAGGCTTTAGGGAATTCTTTGCTTTTTGACGTAAGAAATATTTGCCAACAAATAGAAACCACTCAATGACACTCAAATACCAGCATTTGCGTTCTGTTTTGCTCTGTTCATAATCTTTACATCAATTAACATGGATTTTTGTCCTTTTCAGCACCTTTTTCGTCGGTTTAATTGATCAAATAAACTTTTGAGCGAGTAAAAAAGTCTAAGTAAACAGGTAGAGCGTTAATTTGAATCGAAGCGTCTATAGCGTATCGCCAGGGCGGGAGGAGGGAGGGTGTTGAAACGGGCATACATCTATTGGCCGATCCGTGATGCGGAGAGGAGGACTGGGCACTACTCTGACTGTCAACAATGGCGGACCGTTCGTAGAGGAAGTTCGGCTGACAAGAAGATCTTTCAAAGGTAAATTTAGGCTTGTTTATCTATGTTTTTAGCCAATAAAACAATTTTATTGGTGTTAGAGAATACCCAAAACATAAAAAGAGTTTTTTATTACGAAGAATTCGCCGGTTTTCGTAGTCAAAGAACCATTTTAATAAGCGACTGCCTATGGTTTTTATGCTAGATTTTATATAGCAAATGCGGGCGCAGGGCATTTTTGGCTTTGTTACAATGTTTTCCAAAACCTAGTTTATATTTTTTTGAAATGTTCATATAGTGTTCTACTCATGTGAAAAAAATCAGACTGAGCAAATTTGAGCAAGATTGATTTTTTTACGTCTCAAATTTTGATCAGCAAAGCGCTAGAGAATTTATATAGTATGTACACCTTCCAAAATTGACCTGAAATCGACATACAATTTGTGTCTATCATGCTTTCCCGCCATAATTACAGTGAGCTTGAGTTTGATTTTGGGTTCGTAACGGTGAGTTTTAAGCTTCAAGATGAGTTTCAATAAAGAATCAAATAAAAGACCCCTCTCGACTCCTAGAAAACCACCATCCAAGAAAGGAGCGTATTTTAGCACGCCTGTGAAAATAAAACAAAAATTGAAGGAATTACAGCTTCTTGGAAGCCAAAACGAAAGTTTTAAGATTGCAAATTATAATTCAACATCAAAAACATGTGGTGAAGCGTCAAGCTTAGTGGATACTGTAACAGTTTGTGATGAAGAACGAATACACGAACAGGTCAAACCGATAGATGTTGGAACTACAAATACTACTAGCACACTGCCTAATTTAGATGTTTCTGCCTCGGTGCATGATTTTAGGAATGGAAGTCCATTGCTTGAAGTAGAGTTGCTACTTTATGCACTTGTCAATGTAAGCTTTCCCGAAAATGCTTTCAATTTTAAAGCTAAATCTGCAGAAAAATATGACCCCATCATTCAAGTCATCGATAGAATTTATCAGGTGCAGTTCAAGAATCACGATTTAAGGAATTATTTTCATCGTGCCTATCATAATCTGGTGAAAAACTTTGGAAAAATGAAAGGAATTCTTAGATGGGTCTTTTTCAAAGAAACAATATCAAGAACTGTTGAAAAATTCAATCCCCTTCTAAAAAGTCTTTTGTCTGACAATGTTGGCACACACAATAGCATTGATGAATTTAAAAAGTTTTTGGAAATGGAGTGTTTGCAAATATTGAATACTGATCAGTCGAAAAATGAAGATATTTGTAAGGGTGATCATGATACCTCTCTGGAAATGTCTCAAAATGTATTTACAGTTGAAGAAATTCCTGAACTGCACATCTTTGAACATTTTCCTAAGTGGAAAGCAAACTACAGTCATGACAAAAAGACATGTCATCTGTTCTTTTTTTCTGGAAATGATGGTTATGCTAAAGTTGAAGTAATTATTAACAGAAGTCTAACCTGGCTTATAGCAATAGAAGGCAAAATTAAGTACACAGCAAACTTAGAATGGGCTGATGTCTCAAATTATATCACCAATGTTACTGAACTTCAAAAACTTCAAAAGTTTGTAGAGGTTGTCCATTTGAGCCTTTTGAAGGAACTATACCAAAGGACATCAATCAACCAATTTTTTACACAAAAAGTAAAGAAGCTGCAGCATATGTTGAAACAAATCTCTCTCAATTTCATCAAAAAGTAATCAGATCAACAGGTTGTGTTATATTTCTCCCTGGAGCAGATGAAGTAGTTTGCAACAGTGTATGTGATTTGTGTATGAAAACAGAGCATTATTTAAGGACAAAAAAATCCAGGCTTAATAAAAAGGAAGACAAAGAGAATGTCTCACCTCAAAGTTCACATCTTAACTTCGTTTACATGAATAAAGAGGAATTACTTAGTGTTACTAGAAAGCAGGCAGCAGAGCTAAGAAAACTTCATAAACAAGTGCTACAACTTGAAAAATATAGAGAAAAGATGAGTGGCGTTGGAGAAAAGACTGACAATGACCTAAAATTTATGTTTAACAATCTTAACAAATGTTTAATTTCAAAAAGAGAGAAACTAAACAATCCGGTGTGTCAATGGGAAGGATGTTCTAGTAAAGAGTTTTCAGATGTAGAATGCTTATATAGCCATGTAAAGGAACATATTCCTGAGACTGACAGCACCATTGCTCCCATTGATCGTGTATATACTTGTTTGTGGAAAGAATGCCAAAAAAAATTTTCAAAGAAAAAGCTTCTATTAAATCATATTCGAGACCATACAGGCAGTGCACATGATCAGTTTTTTGAAATTTTGTTAAAGGATCAAGCAAAATCACTGACAATGCCATCAAAACAAATGCGCTGGCATCCTTTGGTAATCAAGTGGTGTTTGAGAATGTATAGTAAATCACATGCTTTGTATGATGATATTAGAGAATCTGGATTCATCAAATTACCAAGTGGCAGAACTTTAAGTGATTACAAGAATTTTTGTTCCCCTCAATCTGGGTGGAGTACAGGTAATATTGCTGCAATGAAAGATAAGATTGAAAAACTCAAACTAAAGAAGTCTGCTAGGATTGGTGCACTAATATTCGACGAAGTGAAAATTAAAGAAGGGCTGGTATTTGACCCCTCCACATGGGAGCTGATTGGATTCACTAACCTTGATACAGATGATGCTATTGACAATGAACGTCCCCCAAATAGCCAGCCAGAAGAAAGACTTGCAACACATGTTTTACAATTTTATTTCAAGAGTTTATTTGCAAAGTTTGAGTTTCCTCTGAGCTATTTTTTAACAAAATCAATCACTGCCCAGAAGCTCAATAGGGTTTTCTGGCAAGGTGTAAGCTTGCTACATGGTTTTGATTTCACTATTTTGCTTTCAATTTGTGATGGAGCTTCTGAAAACAGAGCATTTATAGCAATGAATGGGAACAATGCTACAAAGAGTCAAGGCTGTAATCCCTTTTCAGGCAGGCCTATATTTTTCTTCTCTGACCCACCACATCTCATAAAAAAGCTAAGGAACAATATTTTCAATAGTGGATTTAAAGAAAATCACACACGGTATTCAAGAACACTCAAACTGAACAACAAATATATTTTATGGGACCACATATATTCAGTATATGAACGAGAAAAAAGAAGGCGTCTTTATGCAACACCATTGAGAAGGGCTCATGTTCAGCTTGACAACTGGAGTAAAATGAGAGTAAAACTGGCTGTTAACACACTATCTAAAAAGGTTGCTGAGGAAATGAGAGCTCATGAAAATAATGCAACAGGATCAACACAGGAATATATATCCATATGCCATGATCTCTGGGAAGTATTTGATAGTAGGCAACCACTTGCATCTATTCATGACAATCGAATTACTAGATTAGACAATATTTTATCCTTCTTTGATAACTGGAAAGCCAGTCTACAACAAGTGTTTCCCACCAGATCTGAAGTTTCTAGTCATTTTATAACTTGGCAGACAATGTTTGATTTACAGGTAGATCAACAATGTTCTTCAGTTGTGTAAAATATAATTAACAGGAGATTAGAAGAAAAGCAAACACAAAAACATTGACAATCTTTGCTTTGGTAATAGTACAAACAGTTAATCCATGAAACACTAATTACGAAATAGTTGAAAATAGTACTAATTAAACAATAGAAAACAATGGAATTTGCATGAAATTGTGCTATTTAGTATTGCTAAAGAAAGTTCCACGATTTAATATATTGTTTGCACTCTAAAGTACTGAAGTGATGGATGTTTTTGTGGAATTTTTGAATAATTTTAATATGTCTTCTTGAAATAAGAAATTGGGTAAAAATATAACATTGAAACTGGACTTAATAACATGTAAGCAAGTAAATGTAAAATTGTCAGTTTGTTTTAGCACTGAATCATACTTGCAAAAACATTTACTCAGTGGTAAAGGGGAAACATGTTATTTTAGACTTAAACACTAATTATCTTCACAACTTTTAACATGCAACTATGCCTTCTTGATCTATTTAACTTATAATTACATTTTCAAAACTACATGTAAATATGTCAAATATACGGTTATCATAAATCCTTGATGTCACATACTTATGCACTTCATTTGTAGAAATAGTACTTTTATTACAAGTAGAAAAATTCCAGTTTCATTTTCTTTTTTTCATTTTCTTTTTACAGGTAACCATTAATGCACTTAAAGATCTTCTTCAATATATCAACAGTGCTGCATTTAAAGATGAATTTGGAAATGACCTTTATCTAATTTTAAAAAGATTAAATCAAGATTGTGTTGAGTCATTCTTCTCTGTCCAACGTCAAATGTGTGGTGGTTCTCATAATATGACAGCGTACACTTATGGTTACAACCTGGCAGGCAATATCTCCTTCACAGGGTCAAAGTTAGTGTCAAGAAAGCAAACCAATGTCTTTGAAGTAGAAGAATGTATGAACGTTGCAGCCAATTCAGGCACCTTGCCTAAACGTCAGATGGGTGAAAGTATTTTCAGCAAGATTGTGTGGCCTGTTACATTAACCTGATGTTTGTACATGTAATCATCACTCCCAGGCACTCAGCTTCAGTTTAAAGCTGAAAAAAAAGGAAACACTGATGTTTTCATATAAAAAGCAGTGATACTAGATGGATGAAACTAACAGATGTGAAGAGAAACTATATGAAACATTGAAATCTGTAATTATTGACCATTCAAATCTTTACTTAATACGAAAAACAAAGAGTGTGACATGCCAATATGCCTAAATTTAGCTTATCAGAAGATGCTATTTATTGTTATGTATTGATTGGATGGGCATTCAGATTCACCAGTTGACAGTAAAAAGTTATTTAGTTTAGTACAGTTTTAAAACATACAATATTGCATTTAAGACCAGATAGTTAATAACATAACTTATAGTACACTCAACAAAATTACTCAACTCTTATTTGTCAAGAGGAGTACAATTATAGCGTTAATTGTACTCCGTAGGAGTACCGAATTAAGTCGCTATGGAAACACGGCCAAACTAATGTCAACAGCAGCAAAAAAAGCTGTAAAAACTAATAACAACCAATCTTTTTTATGCATTTCAGTTGTGCCATGGACTGAAAATCGGCCCCCAAATAGACAAAGATGAACGGCGTCGCTTCGCATTTTTTACTGAAATTTTGTTGAGTGAACTATAAACGAAATATCGCCTAAAGGCTCGTGTATTAAAGAACTTTCAAAACATTACGAGTGTCTATTAATTTCCAAATTGTACGGGAAGATCATGCGATTTCCTATACAAATGCTCATAATAATAGTGACAAGCAGAGAATAACCTTATACCATGGACTGACACTATACCTTTTAGAAAATCATTTTGAAAATCATGTCTTAGAAAATAAAAGCTGTTCAACTAATCTCTCCTGAATTCCTTTTTAAATAATGTTGGGTCCCTGTGTCTCTCTACCCTTATTTCATTTAGCAGCTCTAGTACAACAATGCACAACAAATATATATACCTTCTCTGGATATGGAATGTTTAAAGGAAAAGTCTACCTTATCACTGGTAACAGCACAGAAATTTTTTTCTCTTTCCCTTTTCCATCAAATGCAGGTTTTCCTAATGCTTTCAAAAGTTTTGACAATTGTTTCCCAGTCAAATTGTTAAGCAGCTTATGTGGATCAGCAGATTTGCCAATTTCTTCCAAACAATGTGACACAGTGTCAGGGTTACTGAAACCTTCTCTTAATTTGATAATTATTTCGGTAGTTTTGTCAGCTGCACATGCTTCTTTTTGTTTGCATTTTCCAGATTTATTTCCTTTTGGCTTCTTGATTTCTTGCCTTAATGCCACACTTCCTTTCTGGGGTTTTAAATTCATCTTCTCTCGTACAATCTGCTGTTTCGACTTGACAAACATTGAACAAACTCTTTGCATGACAGACACTTGCACTGCCGCTGGGTAATCATTTTTGCAAATCTTCCCCCAAGCATCTCTCAAGGTCTTATTTTCAGACATGTTCTTTAAACAATCGATAATGCTTTGGTCATTAATTGCTGACACAGAGAAAAAGTTCTCAGTAAAATCATGTAAAAGAACAAAGAAAGGAATGACCTCATTGTTAATAACAAAATGGTATTCATCTCCTACTTTTTCATCAGTTCCAAGAGTCTTGATTAACTCTAAAGCTTTTTGTGGTTCAACATATACTTCTGTACTGTCATTATTACTTTGCTTCAAAACTAGGTTACAAGAAGATTTGACGAGGTCTCTTGCTCTCTTCACAGCCCACCCTCCGTGGTAACGAATTGCCTGCAATTCACTTTCATCAGTTGCACCGGACGTTGTAGTAATTATCAGGATTGTTAGATGTTTTACCTTTAACGGTCCAAAAGTGAAAAAGAATGTGCTGAAGAACAGTGTGTGTGTGTTTGTCTGGAGAAATGCCACAATTTCCGATTATTTCGTTCCATTTTTGTTCAACGTCTGCCCTTTCTGGTGAGTCACTTTTCAAAAAGTTTCGTTCGATCCTTACAGAACGTTCCTGTTTTTTCTTAAGCTGGACACCATAAAAAGATGTAAAAGCTGACCTAATGCTCTCAAGCAGCGAAGACACTGTAGGATGAGGTCCTGCATTTTTGATAAAGTTCAATACTTTCTCAGCAACAAATAATTCACGAGAAATGTTCGATTTTTCATCCGATAGTCGAGAACATATATCAACTAATTCGGCTAAAGAGACCTGATCGAAACGCTCTTCACAAAGTTCAGTCGAATCTTCCTCAATATTCACAAATTCTTCAAGATTATCCTCTGCTAAATCATCCGTCAAGTCAAGCGCAAGGAATTCTAAATCCTCTAGCACAGCTTCTGCCATCTTATAGAATCACAAACTCACCGATACTATTGTTGATACTGGCGGGAAAGGATGGCAGAAGCAATATTGTATGTAAATTTCGCTAGTCTAAATTTGAGATGTAAAAAAATCAATCTTGCTCAAATTTGCTCAGTCTGATTTTTTTCACATAAGTAGAACACTATATGAACATTTCAAAAAAATATAAACTAGGTTTTGGAAAACATTGTAACAAAGCCAAAAATGCCCTGCGCCCGCATTTGCTATATAAAATCTAGCATAAAAACCATAGGCAGTCGCTTATTAAAATGGTTCTTTGACTACAAAAACCGGCGAACTCTTCGTAATAAAAAACTCTTTTTATGTTTTGGGTATTCTCTAACACCAATAAAATTGTTTTATTGGCTAAAAACATAGATAAACAAGCCTAAATTTACCTTTGAAAGATCTTCTTGTCAGCCGAACTTCCTCTACGAACGGTCCGCCATTGTTGACAGTCAGAGTAGTGCCCAGTCCTCCTCTCCGCATCACGGATCGGCCAATAGATGTATGCCCGTTTCAACACCCTCCCTCCTCCCGCCCTGCTTGTTTTCTGGGAAACTGGCTATTTTTACGTCGTAATCCTAACAACGTCACAAGCTCGCATTCCTAGCATTGATCAGCAACTGTATAACGGTTTTTAAGTCTTTTTAACCATTTGAGATTTAATGAAATAACGTAACGGAATTATCTATTTTATCGACAAGCAATAGAATTGTGTGTCATCAGCTCAAACAGATTAACGTTTTTTCTATCAGTTACAAACTTGTACAAAAGTAATCCAATCAAATTTCCAAGTTTGGATTTGAATTTGATTTCATTCTCGGAAGATAAGAACGACCAAAAATCTTTTTATGAATTGAATAATGCAGTCTAGCTGGGCACGCGTCATGTCCTGTAACTGTAATAAATATTTGCATATCAAGGAAATCTAATCCACTTGCACGAAGAGTGAAACAGTCATACAACGGTAAGAAAAAACACCTGAATAATTGCAACAGTTCATCAACCGAAAAATATATATTTTCAGAAAATGCTAAAAAAAATATTGTCCACTATCATACGACTCTAACATCGTAATGTCGTAAGTTATCAAAATTATCTTATAGCGGGGCACCCGCATAGGAATGTCACAGTGTGATTTGAAAGCTCGACCAATCAGAAACGCGAGGCACACCGGGCGTGCGACACTTTTAGCGTTACGCGCATGGTTCCCATGCGATGACCACGAAAACTGAGTTGGATAGTTTACCACATTTCTATACCGGGAGCTCCACTATAATTCTATTAGTGAAAAGAATTCTGAGATATTCTTCCAAGTAACAAGTTTGTTTTTGGATTTTGAATCTCAGTGTATCTTTATTACGATTGCATTCTTTAAATTCCTTTACCATTCTTCATTGTCAGACCAAAAACTATTTGTGAACCCCTATAGACAGCTTCTTGTCCATTTGGATTTAAAACTTAACGATGATAATTTGGAAGCTATGAAATTCCTCCTTGCTGATGTCATTCCTGATGGTACTCGTGAATCTAATACTACAGCATTGGAATTCTTTGAAACTCTGGAACACCGTGGAAAATTGAGTGAAAAAGATTTGACTGCACTGAAGATGCTGTTGGAGAAGATACCCAGAAAAGACTTGATGGAAAATCTGAATAGATTCGATTCTGTTCGATCCAAGCCCAAAGGTTTGTCACTATGTAAACTTATTTGTACACCTTTTCAAAAGCTATAGCTAAATATGTTCTAATGTGATGCAGTTTTTGTGTCATTCAGCTAGATTATAGAACAAGGTTCGAATATATTTTGGTTGTTTATACTTGCAGTAATAATAATGATTTAATGTAAACTTAAATTTTTTTTATCCAGTTCCACAGTCGTATGGCCTACGTAATCTACCTGCGGATTATGTGCATCGTCAAGACGACGTCGAAGAAGTAATCAAGCTTTTAAATTCCGGTAAGACATCAATTGGCGTAGTAGACGCCAAAAAGAATCGCCCTTCAACAGGAATACGAGGACGCGAAGTAGTCGGAATCAAAGGCATGGGAGGTATTGGAAAGACTGTACTTGCACAAGCAGTTTGTTGGCAAATCAAGAAACAAAGGCAAGTGGTCTGGTTAACAGTCGGCCAAACCCCCGACATTTTATCGCTTCTGAATACCTTAGCTAATGTTTGGGAAGGCCAACCAGTTGCTCTTAGCGACGTTGCTTCAGCGCAAAATTGGATTCGAAGTAAAAGCTCCGAGATGGACACTCTGGTCGTCTTGGATGATGTGTGGGACGTGAACCATGCCAATGCCTTGGATATTCTCGAAGGATCGTGCCAACTGCTCATTACCACCAGGGTTTCAGACGTCGTAAGAGGTTTACGAGGCTCTCATCTTCATAGACTCGGGCTTTTAGGAAAAAAGCAAGCAAGAGAATTGCTTCTGAAATGCGCTCAAAAGGACTTGGGCTCTTTGTCTGAAGACGTGTGTGTGTTAGTAGAGGATATATTGGAAGAGTGTGATGGATTACCTCTAGCTCTTGCGTTGGTTGGATCAAGTCTTGTCGATGCTTCACTTGACAGTGTCGCAGACTGGCAAGATCGCTTGGAAGGTCTCAAAGAAGCTGATTTGGAAGAGATCCGTTCATGTTTTCCGATGGAGTCGTATCCATACAAGAACCTCCTCGCTGCTATTGAAGTAAGCTTCCGAGCGCTTCCAAGTGTGGGATCTGGCGAACTCTATAACTACAGAGAAAAGTTTCTTGATTTTGCCATTTTTCCTGAAGACAGTGAAATTCCTTCCTACGTCTTGGAAATGTTGTGGAACATCCCAGGAAGGAAAACAAGAAGTATTTTAGAGTTTTTAGAACGTCGCTCACTCATTCAAAACGGAACGACGAAAAACTGTTACATAGTCCATGACATGCTGTTGGATTACATTAGAGGTCGTTTGAAGCTCGAGAAAAGTGATGAATTGGCCTTGGAAAAGGCACACCGGTTTTTATTAGAGAAATACAGGAAAAAATGCGGTGATGGAAAATGGAGTAACGGGCCACGTGACGATAAATACTTCTTTCGCTACTTGGCTTTCCATTTGATCGGAGCTGCAAAAGAAGAAGAACTTGGAGAAGAGCTTCTCGACTTTGCCTGGCTCGAGGTCAAGCTTGAAGTAACGGACTTGGCATCGTTATTGGCCGATTTTGGGCACCTTAACGAGAGCACCAATAGCAAGGAAGAGTTAAGACTGTTAAAATCCTCCTTATTGCTTTCTTCGAACGTTATTTCATCGTGTAAGAACCAATTGGGTGTACAGCTTCTTGGCAGGCTGATGTGCTACACTGACAACGAGAAGATAAAGGCGTTACTGGCCCAAGTAAGTGAAAACAAGAATAAAAACACAACGGCTATATTGCCCTCGAGATGGTGTCTGACCCCTCCAGGAGGACCCTTGATGCATACAACCAATGGCAGAAGCAGTACTATCCTTGCTATAATCGTCACTCCAGATATGAAACGAGTCATAACTGGAGGTGCAGATGCAACGATTCGATTTTGGGACTACGAAACGGGGAAGGAACTTGACAAAATTACAGGCCATAAAAGCATGGTGTATGCTTTGTCTTTGTCGTATAGGAACAACTTACTTGTCTCGGGATCTTTTGACAACACGGTAAAAGTCTGGGACACCGACAGCTTGCAGGAAAAAAGTACTTTAACTGGACACTCTGACTGGATAAGCGGTGTTCTGATCACCTCGTCCACGATAAAAATCATTTCATCTTCTTATGATAGTACGATCATATTATGGGACCTTAATCAAGCTCTTCACACCTTCACAGGACATGAAGGTAATGTCAGAGGCATCGCAATGACTCCAGATGAACGGCGTTTAGCATCCGCGTCACAAGACAAAACAATAAAGATCTGGAACCTTGTTTCTTTTGAACTTGAAACGACATTACGTGGGCACTCTGATACAGTGTATGCAGTATCTATAAGTCCCAATGGCAAGTATGTGGTTTCTGCATCAGGGGACACCTTGGTAAAAGTTTGGGATATCGACGAAGGAACCGAGATCAGAAGTATGATTGGGCATACCAGCGACCTTTTTACTGTATGTATGACACAAAATGGGAAGAATGTCATTTCTGCTGGAGATGACAAGACAGTAAAGGTGTGGTCTTTTGCTACTGGCGAGGAGCTTGCGACCTTAAGAGGGCATAGTGAATCCATCAGGGTTGCTACTGTTACACCGAATGGAGCTGCAATCGTTTCAGGGTCAGAAGACCGCACCTATAAGATATGGAATTTAAGCTCGCTACAAGATGTTCCGGCTTTTATTGGTCATAAACAAGGAATAAATAGCTTGGATGTGTCACGGGATGGACGTCTCTGCGTCACAGCATCAGAAGACTCATTACTAAAGGTGTGGAATTGTGAAGAGTTCAAAGAGGTTTGTGCTCTATCTGGTCACGAAGGAGGCGTCCTCGCTGTCACACTACACCCTAATTACCCTTTTGCAGTATCCGGAGGGAATGACTGCACCATTAGAATATGGAGTGTTGAAGGTTTCCATGAAACAAATTGCCTCAGAGGTCACCAACATCCAGTCCAAGTGGTATCTTTTAATGAAGATGGGAGTGCTTTTGTAACAGGAGGTAGAGATAACACGATTGGCGTGTGGGATTGGGCCAGTAAGAGTATCCATGCCTGGCTGAAGGCTCCTATATTTGATATTACCCACATAACTATGAACACTCACTGCCTCCTGGTGGGTAACAATCGACACGCTGTTTGGGAATATGCGGTTGACCAAGAAAAGGCCGCAAAGATCATGAAGCTTGGAGATATCGATTTGCTGAAAATGATAAAAGAAAGAAAGCGATGCGAGGAAGAAAATGGCTCTTTTGTTGGAGACCCCTTACAAGGAACAAAAAGAGAAATTCCAAATAGATGTGTTCCATCTTTTTGTTCATTGTTCACGTCTTCGGTGTCCATTGGACCCGACAGTAGAAGTCATCCTACCCTGTTGATTAGAGATGGAACGCGGCTCTTGCTTGGAAGTGTCATGAGCACTATGCCATTGCGTTTCTTAGATGTTGAAACAGGAATAGACAGTGGTCTCCAGATTGATAAAAATGGGAAAACGCTCGTCACCGCTCTTGCTATGTGCACTAATGAAAAGGAAGTGCTTGTTGGTACAGATCAAGGGAACATCATAAGAATCGAACTAGATTCGAAAGAGATTTTACAAACGTATGAACAGAAACAAGTTTCTGGATTCTCCGAGAACGCATCTGTTACGGGGCTTGCCACATCAGAAGATGGAAAATTCTTCCTCTCAGGAAACTCTGACGGAAAACTGTTGCTTTGGAATGTTGAAAATGTTGAAGGAAAACTTCTCAAATCCTGCCAGCTGAGAATCAGTGGCGTTTGTTTTTTAAAGGAGGACAGTTTTGCTGCTGCTGACGAGAACGGGTATCTTCACGTTGTATCGAGCGTTGGCCCAAATCTCTCCATTCTTGCTCACGACACCGCTGTAACAGCTATTACATCACGTGGCATTCCCTCAGAAAACAGCACTCGATATCTCGCTACAGCCGCATTGGGAACTTTGAAAATTTGGAGTGTGAGTCAGCATGGTTGTGCATTAAATTGCGATCGTCAAATCAGTTGTTCGGGTCACAACATAAGAACAGTTCACTTTCTCTCAAACTGTGCATCGCTCCTTACTGGCTCCGATGATAACGTTGTTAGGCTGTGGGACGTGAAAAATACAAATATTTTGAAGACATTTGAGGCCCAGAGCTTTGGCATTAACTATGTGTCTAGCATCAAAGACAGGGTGATCGCTTGTTTTGATGATTGTTCTGCAATAACCTGGTCTCTGGAGACTGGAAACTTGTTATTTCGAAGCCAAGGGCATTATGGGCGATACCACGTGACACTTCCGCTGAGTAACCAAGCCATCACAGATGGTTTTCACTATACGCTGAAACGCTGGAGTACTGAACAAGGCACGTGTTGGTACGAACTGCCGGAACCGTTGGCGGAATATCAGCATTCGAATGAAGTTACTGCTCTAGCAGTTACGTGTGATAGGAGTCTTTTGGTCACGGGGACTCGAGACAAGATGCTCAAGTTATGGATGGTAGACAGCGGGCAATGTTTGAGTGAGTTCTACTTGGAGCATAGTGCACAGGTGATCGCTTGCAGTGCTGAAGGACGCATCTTTGTTGGACTAAGTGACGGGCAGCTTTGCTTCATGAAATTACGAAGTAAAAAATAATGCTACTTTAGAGATCAAAACTTATCAACTAAAAAGCAGATTATTAGTATAACCCTACGAAAAAACAATAATCACCCAATAGTTTTAACCATTAGAAAAAAATAACTTCATATTTATCAATTGAAATTTATTGCTTTATTTTGCGATTGATAGGCAAATTATACAAATTGCTCTATTTAATTCGTGAATGCATGTCAAAAAGGTTTCATAAACCCCAACTATTAGTAATCTGAATATAGAAAATATAGTGTATAAAGTGTGTGTAAGTTATACAAAGAGTGCAAATAAAGATGCTTTAACAAATAAAAAACATCGCTTGCACAATGTTTACTAGTATATCCGGCCACAGAAATGACCAGAATCAATAATACTTTTAAGTAATTATGAACGTTATCTAAACTTTTACCACTATTTGGAATTTTCTCGCTTTCCGATTGGTCTAGAGCCGGGGGAAATAGGAGGTTACATCGTTAAATTAATTACATCAACGAATCCATCACGCGCGCTTTCTAAACCCCGTTTTTCATTCCAGTTTTACCCTTGTTTTTGTAGTAAAAGTTTTAATTTTTTGTGCAAAAAAAAAAAAAAAAAAAAATCCTCCAGTTTTCTTGGTATGTCCTCTTATCTACCACTTTTTTCGTCATCTAGCCATCAAAATGTTGTGGATTCCCTCGGCTACGCCTCGCTAGGTGACGAAAGTCGTGGTAAATAAGCGGACATACCACGGAAAACTGGGGGAAATTGGTTAAAGACAAGCTACCTTACATCTGCTCCAAAACATTTAATATCCAATTATCAAATTTATCTAAGATTTAAGAATTTCTACTAGATTCTAAACGTTTTTCCCTGTCCTAAGTAAATTATTAGTACTGTAAAAATCAGAGTCATTTATGACCCTTTCAAATTGGCTTTGGTTACCCCAGAACGACCCCCTCTCAATAAAATAGGGCTTAGGTGTAGTGCATAGTAAAAACCGACCACAAAAAATTTATTGAAATTGTCAATTCTTCTTACTGAAGAATACTGAAGTGCGGTGCAATGTTCCAAGCGTGAATATAAACCCGACTTAGCCAAAGAAAGCAGACATTTCTGTGATGTACCAATCAGGTAGAAGAACGAAATTAGACATGCGCACTTCTTCACGGGAGTAACCAATGAATGACGAACGTATTCCCCATTCTAGTACATACTGCACCGCACGACCTCCATCCAATCCATAGCTATCCTCAACCACTACTCCTTTCAACCACTGCAAGAAGTCATCTACGAATCCTACACTCGCCATTGGATTCCAACTTCTGAGGGCTGATTGAATCGCGGGTGGACATAACATTCTAGGATTCTTCACTTGGTACGGGATCTCGTTCTGCGTGACCCGAGACACTTGCTTCAACGTCGGGCCATCCCGGATGCCGTATATGACCTGTTTCATGTTCGCGGCATACATATGATACCACCAATTACGGAGCTTGTACATTGAGAACTTCCATTCATCTTGGCCCGTGTAAAAGTCGGGGCAAAGCTTGCACTCCACGTACTCGTCCTATTGGTTAGAAATGATTTCATATAACTATCAATAACATAACTTAGACTAGCCTGTGACCGGCTTAGTTGAAAGTGGTTTATTTGATATGGGGGGAGGGGGGGTCGGGGGGTCGGCTTTTTCGCTGTTTTCGGCGGAGTTGAGGGAATTAACTGGAAAACATAGCAAATCTCTCAATACGGTCTTCGCCCTTTGTCTGCTTGCCTGGAAATGCAATATTGGCTAACATTGAGAGCAGTAGAAAAGGGAGGGTTGTCAAAGAATCACATTGCAAAGTGGGAAAGTGATCAAGAAAAGAGTCTAAATGATCTAATAAAGCAAGGATTTTAGGGAAATTGGTCTTCGTGGTCCCCCGAAGTACCCCCAAAGATTTTCCGAACTCTGCCGCGACGAGCTGTCGAAACCGGGCCAAATGGTCGCCGAAAAAGCGAGTGAAAGTGACACTGGACGTACTTTAATTAAGCTTAACTATATGTTTTATTCTAACAGGGAATTCAATCGTATAAAAAGCTTTTGTCATCATATATAACGCTTACATTTTCAGCAAAATCAACTTGAGCTCTGGTTAGCACAAGATGGCGGCCACCAAATTTGCCTCTTCTAACACTATAGAATCCTTGTCTTCCGTCGACTTTTCGATCAGCCGGCTTGCCTTGCGATTTACCGGGCTCTAGCTTTGATATCAACTCTTCAAACTTTAATCCCATGAAACTAATCATCTTCAACTCTTCATCTCGGTTTTGACAGCCTAGTTTAGGTTCTTGTGGGGGTCCTACCGTCTCAGTAAAGTCCTTCACGCTACTGATGTAGATTGTACCGTTGTACTTGATAGCGTACATTTTCCATGGCTGTTTATAGTTTCCATCAGTGTCAAACAGAGTTGCAAGAAGCCTTCTCATTGCTCCTACTGTGAAAACAAACTCTGCATCCAATCTAAAAAAATCAGTTACATAATACATTAATATTTATTATCTAGAGATCTTATTCCATTGAATAAAGTATCGTGATGTCGAATTTTTTTTGGAATTTTACTTAATAAATGATAATTATTCATTCGTCTCATGCTTGAGAGTCATTTGAAGAGGACCACGACGTTTGGACTGCAAACTGCTAGTCTTCAACAGGCGATGGTGTAAACTGGATGGTGCAGTGTCTCTTATATATAACGCTCTGACCATCTGCGTCGTGATTGGATGGTCGGTTCTTATGCTTTTGTGAATATTGAATGGGTAGAACTGTGGTGAAATAATGATAGATGTGTTGATCATCACAGTGAATGAGCGATCTAAGCGAACGCTGTAAAGAAAGACTTGAAAAAATGATTTCAAGCTTCAACGGGGATCGAACCCATGACCTTCGCGATAAGTGTGAATATTGAATGGGTAGAACTTTGGTGAAATAATGATAGATGTGTTGATCATCACATTCAATATTCACACTTATTGCATAAAGTGGCTTGATGAACCCAACAAAAATGACCGCTCGCCAACAAGATTGGCTTCATAGCAGTTGGTAGAGCATCGCACCGGCATCGCGGAGGTCATGGGTTCGATTCTCGTTGAAGCTTGAAATCATTTTTTCAAGCCTTTCTTTACAGCATTCGCTTAGATCTCTCATTCACTTTGATGATCAACACATCTATCATCTCTTATGCTTCAACGCTCATAGGCTATTCAAACCGTTTGACTTTTGGAATGAAAACGTCTGCATTACAACAGCGGACGAAGGAACACGGACACAAGATAAGTAAACAAGTATAACGTTAATTTAATTCAAATAATCGAAAGGGAAAAAAACCTATAGAAATCCAACCACATTCGGTGTCCTAGTGCCTTGGTCAAATCAACGCAAAATTCACCGAAAATTGTTCTAAAACCTGTAAAACCCACGAAGAGAAGTAGAATAGCCAGCAAACTCTCAGAATATTTTTTAGTACGAATTAACACATATTATATCTGAAAACCAGGCCATTTTAGATTAAACTGTTTCGCTAGGAGCAAATTTTGTTGAATTTTCTATTGGATTTGGCGATTAAAGCAGTGCATAAACAAGCAATGACGTCATAGTGAACTAGGGCAATATCTCCTATGAAACAATCTGTGCGGAGACTAGATAAATTTTTATTTTTACTTCAATAAATATGTGTATAGATTTAAGAAAAAAAGAAAGCAGTGGATCTCTGAAAATATATTTGGCGTAATAGTGATTATTTTTATTCGTAATAACAGAAAACGCGCTGTCAGCGAAAGTGTTCCCACTCTGATCGACTTCGGCCGTTTCTATTATGGCTATTTAAAATAACTTACCGTTTCCCTGGACCACTGCTAGTTTTTGATATTGTATTTTTGTTTAAAACAATCCAATACAGCAAGGAATCAAGCGGTCGACCATCTTTCTCCGATGGATCGAAACCAGCTGTCAGATCACTGCCGTATTTGCTATTGTAGTTAGGAATCAAACTACGCAGTTCTCTTTCGTCGTTGTTGTAGAAGTTCCCTTGAGCATCGATCGAATATGATCCTCTTGGATCAGACCACGAAAAATCGTTCTTCAATTTATTTTGAACGTAGCTTTCAGGCCGTTTTACAAAGTATTTTTGGTCGTGATTCCCCGCAGCCATCGTATTTCCGGTTACTTAAAACAAGAGTTCTAGCAACTAAATATTTCCCAGAACAACTCAAGCTATGATTCTTGAAACTGAAACTGAAACTGAAACTGATTCTACGAAACTACGTAGCTGAGACTACGAAAAGTTCTCATGCGCTTTACGCCAATCTTTGCAAAAAAATGCCTTCTGTCAAGGGATGATATAGCTAGGGTATGGAAAATTACGATCCAAAAGAAGACGTTTATCGCAAGCATAAGTCCTACCGTGGTTAGTTATTCTATTTTTTTCTTTAGTTATGAATAAAAAAACCGGAGTCGACCATCTCCCAGACACGAATGCTGAAGCGCCGTATCAGGTAGGTATGGTATGGTTTAGGAATGATTAAATGGCCGGCTATCGGTCACTTACTATTTTCATAATGCTGGGTTTCACTACACTTAATTTCCTGTCTAGTGGAGAATGTTAATGAGCTGAATAAATGGTTGAAAGCACATGGTGGTCAGTGTTTGACCACCATTTGGAGCAGATAATGATAAATCAAGCAATAGGAATGACTAAATGGCCGGCCTATATGGGCGGCAGCAGGCCGAAATCGAACAAATTCATGGACTATAGTCCATGCCGAGAGAAAATGAACTAAGACAAGGAATCTCTAGTATTCATGCTTGTAATCATCATAGGCACTGTGTGATGCTATTTTTATGATCACATTTGCCGTAGTTTTTTTTTTTTTTTTTTTTTTTTTTTCCCTGCACGCGCACTACTGCGCGAACCTTACGCTGTCTGGGCGTGCAGAAAGACAAACGACAAAATAAATGATTCTAAAAATAGCATAATTAGAATTGCACGAAAGAGTGCTCATGATGGGGCGCAGGGATTCCTTCTCTTAGTTCATATTCCCTTGTCCATCATACTTTTTATCAAAAAATGGTCGAAAATGACCTATTTTGCATAATTCTCCCATTGCCCACACCTTTCCATTCCCCAAGGAATTGCGTACTACGACTGGACCGCCTTTTGCGAGGAAAACAAAAAAACCTTATTTGTCCATTAAGTTTATTTTTATCTCTTTTATTCATGTGTTGTGTATTTTTAATTTTCCTTGACAAAAAACATTACATAACATTTCGATTTTGAAAAAGGTCCTTTCACTGGATGTGAAATAATCATGGTCTAATGGAGTTCACATCCAGTAAAAGGACTTTTGAAGCTGCTACTGAATCATATTCCTACATTAAATTTCTTTTTGTCTAAAAAGAAAACGAAAGGAAATCTTTAAATTTCATTTCTTCGTTTTTCTTTTTTCATTATCGAAAAGTTAAAGATATTAAATAAAATAGATTAAAAAACAAAACAAAACATAAAAAGATATAACTAGCTAAAAACTAGTGTGAGCTGCGTCGGTGTTTCTAATGAAACAAAGTCAAAGGACTCCGACGAAGGACTAGCGTCCGAAACGTCAGTAAGTTTTTTCATCTTTTCACGGTGTATAATTTACCTTTTCATCATTACTGAAAACAAAACATAATGGACGAATATAGTTTCGCCGGATGATTATAAACTTCAAAGGACCTTTCACTGGATGTGAACTTGTTGCAAGCCAAAACCATTGATGCATTTATTTGAGAATGTATAAATAGGCCAGTCTACAGACGTACTCAAATCATTTTTTAACTCACAAGATGAACTGCTTTCTCAGCCGAATCAGAACAATTGTATATAACTGAGGGGTTTTACTCCCTGTGGTATATTGACCTTTGTTGCGCCACAGGCAGTCCTTACATAAATTGAATAGTCTATGATAAACACATACATCATATATATACATATGTATTGAACATACACATAAAATATTACTCGCCTTTTCTATTTCCACTTGAATAGCATTGATACGCGGTGATACCGTACAGAATAACCATCCGTTTTGGAGAAAAAAGCTTACGTTTTACCCTTTACGATATTTATGGTAACTGCACAACTGCTCTCTTTTTCTATTTCAGCATGTGAATCTGGTGTGCCTACAAGTGAGGGGGTTTCGATCGTCTTTTTGATCTATTTCTTGATAAAGATGAATAGCAAAATAAGTAAAATTAATTTACAGATTCTCTTAACTGCTTTCCTCTCAAAAAAGTTGTTTTTCATTAATTTCTAAAAATAACTGCACCAATGGAGTTCTTAAAGTAATATTACATTTTTTGCATTGATTTTAAGTTAAAATACTAAAGTATTTTATGTCTCGATCCGACACTCCACCTAAAAAGAGTCCAATCCAAATGATTAGATCCAGATTCGGATTTTCCACAATTTTGGAATTTTAAGCTAAATCTACCAAATTCTTAAAGAGCAACTGAAATAGGTATCAATGGTGTGATCTGTTTTAGTTTTGTCGTAAAAAAAGTCAACGTTATATACGAGCATCAAATTTATCAGACTGTAAGCCACTTGTATAAGCCATTACTCACACCTTCCACTCCCCCAACGAATTGGGTACAACTGGACGTTTACTAACCAAAACCTAAACAATATTCGTCCATTATTATATTCGTTCGAATTTAACTGATCGACATCCAGTTTGCGATCTAAACTTTAAAGTTGTGGCGCGTATCCATATCCAAACACGGCCTAATTGAAAAAAAACGTCATCGCCAAAGGCGATAGGCGATAGGTCAATCCGACATGGAAATGGTTTCGTTGAATACAAAGAACATCGAATCAGTCTCAGCACTAAGGTCCATACTCTTGACGAGGGTAAGAAGCAGAAACACAAGTCCTTCCAGCTAGTCTTGGATCTTGGAATGACATATATCCTATCGCTTTTCGCCTATTGCCTATCGCCTTTGGCGATGACAACGTTTTTGAATTAGGTGTATACACGAAGTCGTGAACTCGCAACCGTGTTGCGACACAAGGTGCAAGAGTTTTTACACGGTGCAACTGAGACACTATCGTTGCGAAGACTGCAAAAGTAGAAACGAATTAACTTTTTTCTATCATTTAAAAGGACGAGATAAAAAAGTTTGTCATATGGTATATATTTTCTCTTCACCTTTATATCTTTCACTTTTTTCTCTGTCTTTCTTTGGCCGAACTTGTTTATAGTTTTCTTGGTTGGATTCTCTATTTGGCGATTAGGCCTTCGTCGAACTAACCAGCTTTGGAAACTTCCCTACATATAGCTACCGTGAAACGCTTGAAAAAACTGAACTGGGAAGATATTATTTTTTTGGATCAACTTATATTGCTGTTTCTCAATCAGCTGATAAAAGTTATTGCATCTCATTATCTGCTTAAAGGTTGTTAAAACAGTGAGCATTATGTGCTGTGAACCAGAAAGAATTCTTTTGAAAACTTGTAAATCAGCTGATAACATTTCGTCAACACAGGAAATGTCGTGAAACTTTCAGCTGCAAGGAGTTACAAGACAAGATTGCATTCCAGCATGACTTCTCACTTATAGCTACATTCTAAACCAATCAAAATACAGTATTCCACGTGCACCATACATGGTACCATTATAATTGGAGGAAATGGGATGATTGACAGAAAAATATGAGGTGATCAAGGTAGTTTTGATAACCTTCGCTTGCCTTTGCATTCATTCTATTCACAGAACGAGCTCAGATAGAAAAGTTGGGTGAAAAAAGGTAAGTTTGCGAGTAAAAACCTTCCAGTTGAGAACATTTACGAACATTTAGTGAATAGTAAGCTCAAAAACTAAAATTCTAGGAGGAATATATGTTATAATTTTACCTAAAGATTTTTAACGTTCATCTCTAAATATGTATGGAATTGCAACGCAAAGTCGTTTACAAACCTGTTAAAGTTCATGCCACTTGACTTGAATTGTGTAGTTATGAACTTCTGTCTAGGTATAATATATCAGAAGCGTTATACTCTTGTAGTTCTCGAAAATAAATTGTTCAGGTTACTGAAATATTCTTTTAGGGTGAAAAATTCGTTGTTAATCATAGGCAGAAAGTAGTACTAAATGTTTTGATAACATCGTTCTAAGAACGATTATTATTTCTGATTTTTTACTGCTTAAGGAAACTTGTCCTATCATACATGGACTATATTGCGGCTGTAAGAGGCCCTTAGCTCTATCAGGGCTTCAGTTCGAACCCGTTGAGCTGTGGCACTGTTGTACTTGCGGTAGTGAACAGATAACCGAAGTTTTTATCTCCAGTATTTGAACCACCGTAACATAAACACGTTTTCTCTCTCATTTCCAGGTACATGGCCTCAAGCAAGATCCATGAAAGTGTAGCTTGGTCTGGTCAACTACTGAACAGAGTAATTCATATTAACACACGATCCTTGAGCAAGTTCTAAAAATTGTTTCCCAAAAACCATTTCATTGTTGGCACCGCTTTTGGTTTGAATTTATCTTTCACGCTTTACTTGCTCGAGTTATCAATGTCTTGTTTAATATTAAGGGGTTGTTTGGTTGTTCCTAAATCGAATATGGAACAATAAGAAATAATTGACCTGCAATGAGCATTTCTAAAATATATCATTTACAATTTGGTTCTGCGTCTATTGCAAGTCAAAATAACACTAGCTTAGGTCTAGGATTAGAGGAGCTTTGAGCATGCAAAGCACTAACAGATGTATAGGAGAAGCTACCACGTTTAAATGTAGGTGGGTTTAGTGTTTTTGACTGGCATTTGCCAGGGTCAATTGGCCAAATCTAGGGTTAGTTTTTCCAATTGGCAACGCTGGACATCACTGGAGACGAGCTGGAGATGACCTGGATCAACAAATCTAATAAAATGCGTCTTGCTTGATTTAAAATGGAGGATTTGTTATTTGTTTTTTATGCAATGCTGTCCGGTTTTGGTTTTTTTTTTTTACTCACACACAAACTTAAACTGCGCCTAGGGTTTTAGTTCGGTCTTTCGGTTCTAAGGTTAGCGCCGGCCATGTATTACAGTGACACGAGTGAACGGTCACTTTTTCTCTCCACGATAGCGAGGGGGAAAGTTACTGGTTGCTTGGTTACCTGCAACATCAATAACTTTGGCACAGTCAAGGTTTGACCATGACCTTGTTTTTGGCTTCCCTTTTCTCGGCTCTGGACTCACGAACGGAAAAGGGGCGGTCTTGGATTATAGTAAATAGTAAATTAGACGTACCATTCTAAATTTATGATTGAAATTGCAAACAGTTTGGCATAGAATTGGGATATTCTTTCTTTCTTTCTTTCTTTCTTTCTTTCTTTCTTTCTTTCTTTCTTTCTTTCTTTCTTTCTTTCTTTCTTTCTTTCTTTCTTTTTTCTTTCTTTCTTTCTTTCTTTCTTTCTTTCTTCCTTTCTTTCTTCCTTTCTTTCTTCCTTCCTTCCTTCCTTCCTTCCTTCCTTCCTTCCTTCAGGCTTGCTTGCTTCCTTCCTGCGATCCTCAGTCCATCTCTTCCTTCCTACCTTCAATCCCTTCCATCCATTTTTTCTTTCTTCCCTTTATCTATACGTTTCTTTCCATTCTTTAATTTTGTTTCTCGGAACAGAAACCTTGGCTACACATGTGTCATTGAAATAACGATCCTCCAGATCTTAATTAATTCTTTACTGACCTCGTTCACCGAATGTCATGACAGTATCTTATATACAGTAACATAGCCGATATATATATATTTTAATACAATTTAATTTTTCTTAAGAAAGTCGTGACATTAAACTTATGCGCATAAGTTAAATATTTTTCGAGCGAAATGCGATGTAATTCTTTTACTTTACAGAATAAAAATTTAGTTAAATTGCCAAACACAGTTGTCAACAAGGTTATAGCGCATTCCTTTTTCCAGACTAGGAGGCGGCACTCTGTTGGAAAGCACATTCCCTCTCTCAGTGTTCAGATTATTCTTTGGACTCTTTGCAGGAGTTTCCTGTGTAATTTAGTCAGTTTTGAGATAAAAACAAAATATTCTTTACTTTTACTTTCACAAGGACTGAAAATCGAAAACGACTTACTCACTGCACCTTTAACCATATGAACGGAGTAAAAAACAGTTTAGTAAATTGAATTCCTCTTGAATTCCAAATTAAATTTTTTATTTAAAGTTTTTCCTACAATTACAGGTTTTTCCCTTTGCAAACCGGTATTTAAACTGCCACTTAAGAAAAAGGAACAATGCCACTGTGTTACAAACCATCCCTTTAAAAGGACGAGGAATTTAGTTCATCGACGACTTAAGTTTTGCATTTCAACTACTGATCAATTTATTTTGATTCACTAAAGGAAAAAAAACGCTGAACAAACCAACACCAAAGTTAGTATTTATTATTCTTTCACCTTATTTTAAGTTCAAACAAGTAGTTTCCCAGAATGGCTTTTCTTTTCACTTTTTTAGTTTAATACAATTTTAGCCATAGTATGCATCTCAAATGCTTAATCAATTGAAACTTGAAACTCTGATAGTTCATCAGAGAACAAACTTGCAGCATCGGTAGATATACCGAACAGGGGCGTTGTCCCTGTCAGCTGTTCTTGTGAGATAGAAACTTGCCACGAACTGGCCATAAGGACAAGTGACTTGGTGTCTGTCAAGGTATTTGATTCGGGCGTTCGAATAGGGCTGCCAACTGGTTGCTCTGTTGTAGCAAACGACACGGGCACGGCTCACTCGTTTGTTTAAGGCAGAAAGGCGATGATGTAATGACCGTTCCCTGCTTGAAAGTGACTAAGGAAAAACGAAATTATCTTGTAACAATCAGCTGAAACTTTACTGAAATCATCTTTAAGGGCCTAATATAATCGCTGGTTTAAATACGTTATTTTCTGTTATTACATGATCGAAGATGAGTATGCGCACTGTAAGAAATAAGTGTTCTTTGTACATGATCGGCGTAAACATCTGGCGTCAGTTGTTGACGACCGCACCCAGCTAATAAATATTCAACAAAATCCTGTTTAATCGTGTTCATTCTTGTTCTTTCTTCGTCTTCAGCTTTTAAAATTTTCTTTTTTCTACTAATATAATATCTTGACATATTTGTCCTATGTTCTGGAATTCTCGCTTTCAGTCCTTAATATTTCTTTTTAGGTTTTGCATTTCATCGCCCTTTTTTCTATAGAATATTTCTTCTTTTACAAAAGCTCATTAAACACCAACTAAGGCGAAAACAGGAACTGAAAAAAAATGGTTTTGAGCCAGACTAATTTTTTGTGATATTTCATCTTTTAATTATAAAAATACCTGATATTGTTGTCGCAGATTTCCAAGTTTTCTGTCTTGCAAGTTGGTTTTAGTCCGCAGGTTCGTATAATTGTCTCTCAGCTTCTTAAGGAGAATGTAAACTAACGAGAGAAAATAGCGTCATCATTTAATTCTTATCACTAGTCGGCTGCGGACCCTTCTTAATAATAGGCAGATTAAGATTCCCGTTTTTCCTTCCCGCAAACGGCAAACGTGACCACGTTTTCATCGTTTCCCTACATTTCACTTTACATTTTTCAAACCTTCTTGACAAAGGCAAGTATTCTTTTGTTTATCGACTACTTGGAGATTTTTGCGATTCCTTTTCACTAATTTTAAAGAATTTTTTAATGGTCAACTGACTTTTCAAGTTTGCCGTAAATGAGAATTTTAAACTCTCTAATGGTGACTCAGAAACCACCTCTAGGTTGGTAAAACCAGAGCACAATTAACTCACAAATAAAATTAAAAATTACTCAGAATTTTGTTAGGTTTTACAAATTACTAAAATAAAAACTCTACTCGCATGTAATGCCAAATCAACCAGACATGAGTTTACTATCGCTAAGATAACTATTGAACGAGTGTATAGACAAAGATAAATGTTTATATTTATTTCAAATTAACTAATTGAATAATACTTAACAAATATATTGGGGACATTAAATGATAAGAAATGTTCATTTCCATAATATAAGAACAATTTTCCAAACTTACGAGGAAACTGGTAGACGTCATTGGCCCATCTTCCTCCAACTCCGCCCTGGCAGTTGTTCGCTCGTCCATACATGCTGTACGTGTGGTCAGCAGAAATACCAGAGAAGCAAAATCCGCCACTTTGGACAGCAAAGGTTGTATAACCTCCCTTCTTTGCAAGAGCGGCACACTTCTTCGTTGCCAGGTGTTTGGGAAACTTTCCTAGGAAATCAGGAAGCGCTCTTGCTTTCCAAGAGTCCTTGTAACAACCAAGGTGCTTGAATGGAGTAGCTTAGAATGAAAGCAAAATTGGGAATGAGAAAAAAGGTTGATTCAGCCCTTAAAAGAACGCTAAAATTTGAGAATGAGCGAAACCATATGATTTTTCTTGCGCGTTCGAGCTATTATGAATTTGTGAGTCGAGTTTGTGGATCTCTCCGTTCGTAATTCGAGGGTTTTTCTCCCGCACAAAGCCTAACTCGTTTAAGTATTAGACTGAAAATGAATCGCAAAAAATAAATAAATAAAATAGTAGCTTAACATTAAAATACATGGTAATACTAAAGAAATGGTTCAAACCTTGGACTGAATCTAGAGGAAACATAAAGTTTCCTAAAAAGAAAACGAAAGCCACAACAGATAGAGAACTCATTGCCATTGCCATCACACACTGGTCGCCTGTTCATCGAGTTTGCTTATTTGAACGAATGGTGAAAGCGGAAGTTTTCGTTACGAGTTTTTTCTTGTTTTCTTTGCTTTTATTATTACGAACAAAGAAAACGAGAAAAATAGATATAAAATAGAACAATTAATTAATGATGCTCACCGGAGGGGATCAACTTGCCGATATTTGCTATATTTCAACTATCATAATTTTATCCATTCCATATTCAAGAGCTTTTTATATTACTTTGCATGAAAACGGTTTGTCGTCATTCTCAAGCAACTCAAATATTTGATGAGCGTTCTGGTTTATATTATCAGACCATTTCTTGCATTATTTCAGTAAATATCCTACTGAAAAATAACTGATTTATCCTACTGAAAAACATTTTTTATGCCTTTAACAGTTTCAGTTTCCGCTTACCATTACCAATACTCTTTCTATGAATATAACAGCAGTATGCTATGAGAAAAATTTTTTTTTTCAAATACACTCAAAGGTGAGTGCTTTAGGCTAGTAATTTAGAATTCTATGTACTGATAAAGTTAATTAAATAGATGGCGTGACCAACGTGGAAAATTAAATATTTCGAATTCACTATGGTAACAATTTGCCTCATTGATGAGGGTGATGAGGAGGGTGCCAGTTAACTACTAACCCCATTGGCACCCTCAATTGGTCATTATTTTTCCAAAAACTCTCAATAGCCAAACTTACCATAGTTCGTTCGCGATCTTTCTGATTTTCAAATCAAATTTTTGTAAAATTTAAAAAAGTTGAACGAGACTTACCTTAAGTTGAAGTTCGACTGTAACTCCGCCTTGTCACCATGCAGTTTGCGATGATGCACATTTTTGTGAATCAGCTTTACCATATTGACAATCGAATATATAAAAATATATTTCCATTTTGAAGGTCCCTGTAGGAAATTAATATATTTATCAAACTCATGAATAATTCATGAGGAAAACACAACAGAAATCACGACCGTGAAGAGTGTTGTAAATCTGATACAAAACTGTGTTCATTTGCATAAACTTTAAGTTGGATTTTCTTGGCCATATTCACTTTAACGTTGAAAATTTTAGTGAAACACAAAGAAACTAACCTAGACGTTCGATAAGTCAAATACAGTATTCGTGTCCGTGTTGTATCAGATATATATCTGATACAATACGGCCACTCATACTGTATATATTACTTATATGTGCGATAATCTTTGCAATAGAGCGAATTCGTATATCGCACTTTTACATGCTAATGAATTTTGCTAATATTCAAATGAGCTGTTTTCGAACTAAATATAGCCTTGCAAATACTCCCACAAAACTTAACCATTCCAAACCCCAAACATTATATAAATGTATGCTAACCAAATAAGTGTTTTAATTATCGATTTGTTAAATAATCTCTTTAGATATTTTCAAATGAACACAATCTCTGTGCTGAACTTCAGCTCAGTACAATAGAAACATAACAGGCGTTGTTTGTCCTTCAAACATTTACTAAGCAAATTAAAGTCAACCCGTTTTAAACTACGTGGTTGTTGAGTAGACCAAAGTTTGCTGCAACGATTCAAGTTTCCTTTCACTATCATCAACACTTTTGTTTCACTTTTACCGTGCAGAGGATATGGGCAGTTCTCAGTGCAGTCTTTGGAACAACCGTATGCGTCTTTCAGCCAAAAATGTTGTTAATTCAACACAGATAGGCAGCAACCAACGTGGGTGTCTCCATATCTGAGATACCGCTTTAAAAGTTTTTATCTCTTTAAACACATGCTCTATTTTGACTCTTCTTTTCGATAGAGCTCGGTTGAACTTTCTGGCACGTCTCCTCCCTCTTTGGTTTAACAGAGGCATCTGACCTGCACGAACAGGTGTTAGTAGAGCTCCTCCATCAGGATAACCTTTGTCGCCCAACAGTTTAACACCTGGCGGTAAATCTAGGACTAAACCGGGCCCTATAGGCTGCATTAACCTATAAGCAGTCGCATCATGTGTGCTACCCAAGAAGCCAGCCTGAAGAAACCGAATATGGCCCTCATTATCCATTACCAATTGAGTATTTAGGCAGTGATAGTGCCTATGGCCACTGTAAAATGGTCGCTGAGGCTCCGCCAGAGGGCAATAAATCTCATGCGGGGTTGCATCTATAGCACCGACGGCATTTGGTAACTCTGGCCAGCTGCCCATTAGATTTCTCCACTCCGCGAGGTTCGGCCAGGTGATTTGATTTTGAAAATATCTCCACATTACTGGTAACGTCCTGTAAATAATGCGGATAACGGACGTAGGGTCTATATCAAACCACAGTGCTAAAGTGTCTATATGAGAATATTTACGTAACCACATCATCACAAGCAGAACTTGGTTAACTACGTTTATTTTCAGTCTCCTCTGGCGTACACGGGGTTGCCCGTCTAATCTTAAGTTCTGCAAGGTTGGGAGGATATCGTTCGCAAGTTTGAGAAACGACACAGGAGTTTCGCCAGTGTTCCGCCAGAAGAGGTGCGCTTACCTTGATATAAGAGAAAACACATCTCTACCACGAAATATTTCCCCGTGAAAATTCTCAAAAAGACGATGTTGTAAGGGAGACAGATTTTGTTGAGGTGGTGGCCTAATAAAGGCGACAAACAGCAATATCCAGGCGACTATATTTAAAAGAACTACTCGGACTTGCTGCGCATCCATGCTGCATGAACTGCTGAGCGAAGATGCGCATTCCAACATAAAACACGGCATTTTTCATGCCATTCGCACGTGAATCATCATGCGTGCGCTAAAAATTTGCATATTGCACTTGCTGTGTACGGAGCGAGAGGATTCATATTTACACTCAGCTGACGACTTTCGAATTTCTAATAAATGAATTGTTCA
Organism: Actinia tenebrosa; assembly: GCF_029948245.1. Taxonomy (NCBI): domain Eukaryota; kingdom Metazoa; phylum Cnidaria; class Anthozoa; order Actiniaria; family Actiniidae; genus Actinia; species Actinia tenebrosa. Next base: position 15,059,780 of record NW_028292583.1, read on the forward strand.
GCAAACGTGCCAGGTCAGTATCTAAACATATAACTTTTGTGTTGGTACTTTCGATATCAACCCTCAACCATACTTAGTTTGTTATTTATTACGAATTTTAGGTCCCTCCAAGAAAAGTCGGGTCGGAATTGGAGAGAAAGAAAAAAGTGTTGTTCTCGAATGTTACGACACTCTTAACAGCAAAGGATGGAAAGAGGTTGTCTTGACAGCACGACAGAAGATTGGAGAGATAGCAGCAAGCATGCCACAACACATAGTTAACCTGTATTTAACCCAAACAGACGAGTCTCTGACCAGACGCATGCAAAACATAATAAAAAGTGCTATGCAGCAGCCCTATGCCCCCGAGTCAGGAGAGATTGGAACGGAGAAACAACTTCTAGTTTCAAATCAAACAAGATATTCAAGAAAAATGCAACCAGATGAGAGAAGGGCTGAAGCCCTCAAGGTAAAGCTGGATCAGAATTTTGCTGATTCATCTCCTAGCGAAGACGAGAGTATCGAACCTTCTGCTAAGAAGAAGAGGAAGCTAGACACAACGAAAGAGGCTAACCTCGCACATGCAAAGATGTGCGAAAAAGCTATGAGCACGATGGAGAATGTTAATCAGCTTTTGCTGAAAGTAGACAAATACATCAGTGATCAGAACGGAACAAAACCCTAAACAGAGAGACTTTTCAAGTAAAAACTGTAGAAATTCGTCGAAGAAATGTAGAATGATTTATTTGAATGAATTGAAACTTTCATGTTTTGTTAATAAAATAATGGATATAAAATGCTCTAATTTCCCTATAACGTCAAACAGTTGTGCAGTGTTTCCAATTCGTGTCTTTTTTAATTATTGTTTTTGTATTTGAATATTAGCAGACCTCATTAGCATGCTAAAGTGAGTAGTATAGGGAATGGGGGTTCCAGCGCAATCTCAACACGGGCAAGACCCGTGTCAAAAATCCACCTACGGACAATCCCCACTCCAAGTGTGGTTGGGGGCAACAACGCAAATATGTTAGTCTATATATGGAGTGCGAAGAATGTAAGAGAACTTTTAAGAAAGAAGCGGATTTGAAAAAGCATTTGAAAATGAAGACGAAGTGTATGAGCAGTTATGATTGTGGATGTGGTAAGAAGTTTGAGACTAAGGTTAAATTGTTTTGGCATTGTCAGGACTGTGAGTACGACTACGACGACTTAAAAAGTGCTTGGTATTAGGTATAAAATATTTCCTATTATATAGATGGAATCCCAAAGCAACTTCAGCACGGTGTCAATACCCGGTAACGGTGAGATTGACGTTAGACAGTTTTGGCGTCAGTCAGAAAGGAAGGTTAAAAGGACTCTCCGAAAAGGTATAGAAGAATTAGGAGCCCTGAAAGCGAGCATAATGGTAGAAGTAAGTTTGTCAAAAGACGAGGTAATGACGACAGCAATGTTGCGATCAAAGTCGTTAGTGATATTAGAATCCACGAATCTGGATAGGTCACTCAGTGAAGCCTTAGAAGCAATAATGGAGTCGCTGTCTAACTACACGAAAGAAGGATCGGGTTGGACAGTAGAGGAGGTTGAAGGAATAGAGATAAGTATAGCCAGGTACGTACCCATACGAGGGGGGAGTTACGTACCGCTACCAACGTGGGTAGAAAGGAAGAAGGCTATTGTAAACGTGAAGAATGAAGACAATCGATGCTTTATGTGGGCAATCAGGTCTGCACTGTATCCAGCAGAGAAGGATCCCTGTAGGACAAGTAAGTATCCCACAGATGATTTAGAGTGGGACGGTGTGGAATTTCCCATGCAGTTGATAGACATCCCCATATTTGAGGAAATAAACGATCTAGCAATTAACGTTTACGGAGTCAGAGAGCAGACGATAGTACCGTTAGTTCTGTCAAAAAGTAAAGGAGAGCGCGTACATTTATTCTACCACGGCGGACACTACTCATGGGTTAAACACATTAGCAGACTATTCTACAGACATACTAAGCACAAAGGCAAAAAGTACTTCTGTGACTGCTGCTTGCTGTCATTTACATCCTTAAATACCCTAAAGAAACACGATGAGATCTGCCGCGGAGTCGAAGAAGTGGCGCAACGGATCCAGATGCCCACCAACAAAGAGCTTTCATACGCAGACCATCAAAAGCAGATGCAAGTGCCTTACGTGATATATGCAGACTTCGAAGCGTTGATAACTAAGGAAGAGCAGAAACGTGGCACCACGAATAAGGTAGGATTACACGAGATCTGCTCCTTTGGTTACATAGTAGTCAGATCAGACGGTAAAGCAAACCCTCCTGTGATTTACCGAGGTAAGAACGCAGCTAATGAGTTTCTAGAAGCATTGCGAGAAGAGGAGGGGGAGATTAGAGAACAATTAAGACGTCCAAAGAAGATGGAATTTACCAAAGAGAACCAGGAGGCTTTTAACAAGGCAAAAAAATGCCACATTTGTCAACATACGCTTCTTCAGTTTGGAAGACGAGCCAAGAAAGCGTGGGATGAAGATGGAAAGTATCTAGGAGAAGCTCATTTTAAATGCGGGAAGTATGCTAAGAAAGGTGAGAAGCCGGGAAAGCCCTCCACGCACTGCATTCACTGCCACAAAGCATTTGTTGAGGATTTCTATGTGGATAAGGTTAGGGATCACTGCCACATCACGGGTAAATACAGAGGAGCGGCTCATTGGAAATGCAATATAAACTTCAAAGTAAATCCAGACATGGAGATTCCGGTGTTCTTTCACAACCTCCGCGGTTACGACTCCCATTTGCTACTACAAGGAACAGACGGCTCCGACGTCAAATGCATACCCAACAACAAAGAGCGCTACATGTCCGTAACTGTGGGTAAGCTAAAGTTCTTAGATTCGCAGCAGTTTATGGCGGACTCCTTAGCAAACCTCGTAAAGTATAACACCAACTTTCCCATTTCCAGTCAATACGGCGCGGAAAGGAAAGGAGTCTACCCATACGAATACATGGACTCCTGGGATCGATTCAAAGAACCCCTACCACCCAAAGATCGCTTCTACAGCACCCTAAACGAGTCTGGTATAAAGGATGAGGAGTACCAGCATGCGTTAGACGTGTGGGAAAAGTACTCTTGTGAGAACATGGGGGACTACCACGACATCTACCTAAGGTCTGACGTAGTGCTGCTTGCAGATGTTTTCCAAAGCTTCAGAAAGATGGCTATGGAATATTACGGATTGGATCCCGCTAATTTCTACACGGCTCCTGGGCTCAGCTGGAGTGCTTTGTTAAAGAAGACAAATGCGCAGTTGGATCTCCTAACGGAGTACGACATGTATCGGTTTATGGAAGACGGTATTCGTGGCGGCGTATGCGGACCCAGCCGACGTTACGCCCGCGCAAACAACCCCTTAGTAGAGCACGACCCAGAGAAACCAACCACATACATTTACTACCTGGATGCGAATAACCTTTATGGTTGGGCAATGTCACAGTACCTACCTGTGAGAGACTTCGAATGGGATCCAGTGAAGCCGATAGACTTCTACATGCAGGTAGGAAAGGAGGAAGACAAGGGTTACGTCTTAGAAGTGGATCTGGAGTACCCAGAGCGCCTGCACGACGAACACAATGAGTTCCCCTTAGCACCAGAAGCGATAGAGATACCATTTAAGCAGCTAAGTCCGCTGCAAAAGCAAATGTGCCCTGGTTACAAACCGTACAGGAAACTAACTATGAACCTGATGGATAAGAAGAAGTATGTGGTACATTACCGCAACCTGCAGTTCTACGTGCGACACGGAATGCGCGTAGAGAAGATCCACAGAGTCCTAAAATTCACGCAGGAACCCTGGATGCGCCCCTACATTGACTTTAACACGCAAAAGCGTACCGCAGCGAAAAATGACTTCGAGAAAAACCTCTTCAAACTGATGAACAACAGCGTGTTCGGAAAGACAATGGAGAACATCCGCAAGCGCGTAAGCGTAAAAATAGTCAGCACCAAAGAGGAAGCAGAAGCATACGTGTCACAGCCAGGCTTCGTTAGATACGTAGAAATGCTGAACTTCTACGTGATTCACATGAAAAAGGCAAACCTCTTACTAAACAAGCCCGTTTACACAGGCTTTACGGTGCTGGATCTATCGAAGCTGCTTATGTACGAGTTCTACTACGATAAGCTTAAGCCAAAGTACGGAGACCGCTGTCGCCTCCTGTACACAGACACCGACTCCCTAATTCTAGAAGTGCAAACGGAAGACGTTTACAAAGACTGCCTCCCCGACATAGACGAGTACGACACCAGCGGTTACCCGAAGGAGCACTTCCTTTACTCTGCGAAGAATAAGAAGGTAATTGGGAAGATGAAAGACGAAATGTTAGGAAAACCCATCGTGGAATACGTGGGTCTGAAACCAAAGATGTACAGCGTGCTAAAGTTAGACGGCGTAGAAAAGAAAGCTAAAGGCGTAAAAAAGTATGTGGTTAAGAAGGACATTACGCACGAGTCCTACCTCAACGTATTACGAACACGCAAGGAACAGCGGCATAAGATGAACAGCCTGCGCAGCTATGGTCATCAGATACATAACGTCACGCAGGAGAAGGTGTCACTGTCTGCATTTGACGGTAAGCGATGGATGTGTGATGACGGAGTGCATACGATAGCATTCGGACATCACACGATAAGCAGTTCTTCTTTGACGAACCCACGCGTGGGACCATCATGAAGATAATACAAGATGGGCTGACCCTTCTTAGCTATCGCACTTCGGATCTGGTAAGTTTCCAAAGACCAATTAGGATCCGTAGCTCTTTTGGATCCTCCTTCTAATTCACCCGGCTCATAGAGATATCGAACCGTGACATTACCTAATTTCTTTTCATGGGGGAAGACCGCCCTCGAACTTCTGACGTAGGACTTGTGTTCCACGTGTTTCTTTTTTATGGCATCTCTGGGTTTTATTCCTGTAGCCCTGGCCGCCTCGTTGTTCAAAGCCGCGACGACCTGGGGGAGCCTCTGGGTCCATTCCCTGTTGCGTTTGGAGGGATCTTCCAGCTCTTTCCAATACTGGTACCCAAAGAGGCGCTCGGCCAAGGTCTTATTGAATCTTTCGACGATGCTCTGACCCCTGTGGTACTCTGCTTTAGCTCTCCTAATCTTAGTGCTGTGGTCTTTCAGGGTCTTAGTAACCACGCCCATAAACTCTGTTCCCGCATCCACTTGCAGCAGCTTAGGCCATTTCAAGACGCGCTTATAAATCCTACCTAGGGCTTCTGCGACTTCCCCAGAATCCTTGCTGGTTATGGGTTCGGCGTCCTTATATCTGCTTGCGATATCAACTACGGTCAAAGCGTACCTATAGGTCTTCTTTCTCACTTTGTCGTGCGGCAAGAAAAGCAAATCCGCCTGATGAACTTCATTGGGGGTATTTACGGTGAAGCTGGGCCTGGGAATGTACTTAGGCACGGGAAGATAAACCTGCCAGAGGGTTTGTTTTTTCAACCAGTTCTTAGCCGTTTCGTCTGATACCCTGGCCGCGGTCGCGAGTTTCTTGATAGCTGACGCTCCTCTCCAATAGCCTTCCGGCCCATAGTAAATCCTTTTAAGTTTGTCCTCTACGCGGCCCATTATATGAATTCCAAAACAAGATTGATCTTACGTCCATTAAAATCCACCGTCTTTCCGTCCACTTTAATGGTAATGTTTATGCTTTCTACCAAATTAGATAAGTCATAGCTCAAAGAAATGGGAGTGTATTCTACTGGGTCAAATGGATTACCTTTGGGTAGAAACTTGGACATAAGAGAAGACTTTTCTCCATTGTTGTAACTATGAACCAAATCGCAATAGACTTCGTAAGAGGATGCGACTTTCCATTTCACATCATATGTACTGCCGCTATTTATCGTGGTACTAGTAAGACCTAGGAGTTCTACCAATGAACTGTCCTTTAGATTGGCGCTTCCACTATTTTTCTTGAATTTCATTTCATGGGGTAATCCTGTGGTAAGAGTATATCCATGCTTTGCTAGCTCCTTAGCCAGTGTTATGGGGGTGTAATGGGAATCTGGTATTTTTGGTTTGGTGCCGGAAGTTCCGATGACAAAGCCATTAATTAAATTATACCAAGAATTGTACAAAGAGCAACTAACCAACCGAACCTTACAGGCTTTGATGGGGGGATTCAAATAAGTAGTAAAGTTATTCTTGTCGCTTTCCAAAAAGACGATCATTATATTAGATACGCCAAAGCCACGCCTCCGGCCAGCCCTGCGACTCCTACAAAGACCAATTCATTGTCTTTTTGTTTCTTAGAAGGCTGGTAGTAATTCTTGAACTGAGGCTTTCTTAACCCCGTTAATGTCGCGGGGTGCGCTTGCGCATAAAGTTTAAAGGCGTAGTCTGTGTTTTCGAAGTTCTTGTCTGCCTGCATTTTGTCTTGGTAATTCTTATCCAACCAATCCCTGTAAGCTTGTCTTTTTTCATTCCAAGCTGCAACGTCCCTTTGATATTTCTCCAGCGCTAAGTCGTGTCTCTTTCTTTCGGCGGCCAGATTTCCGCTGCGATCACCTCTAACTAATCTATCCAAATATTGACCACCATAATTAGCCCCTGTAAATGCTAAAGCTGCAATGACTCCACCTGCGACTAAGCTAACCATTATACATTAGGTAGGTACTTTTCCTTCCGTAGGTAATCCTTTACCATGATAGCCCCGCCTACGGCAGCGGTCATTTTAGCGAAATTAGCGAAGCTCTTGCTTGGGTCTTCAGTAAAGTCTTCTTTGAGCACTTTCTTACCTACCCAACCAATACCCGCAACAATAGAAGTAATGATAGCTGCTTCTTCAACAGTTTTCAACAACGCGGTCGACATTATATTACAAAGCGAGAAGGTTATTACTCCATTTCAGGGATCTTACTTTTTCTAACCTCCACAGGCGCGTGATATGTTGCGGCCTCCCACTTTACTTTTGGCTTCGTAGCCCGCCATTGTAAGTAAAGGCTGCCTGCTGCTATAGCAACTCCTAACGCGCCGATGACGTATCCCGGATTAATAAAGGATTCCTCTTCTTTTTCCTCCACCTTTTCCTCTTTCTTTGCTTTGTTCTTCCTGTTCATCTCCGCGAGCTTCTTTCCGGCAGCGACTCTGCCCGGAGATTTAGCCTTGGTAATCTTGGTATCTTCTACGGGTGGTTGTTCTTCGGTGCCACTCATCTTATATTAAGGGACTTGAAGGACTTGACAACGACTTGACAACGACTTGACAATGACTTGACAACGACTTGACTAAGTACTTGAGGTGACTTGACAACGACTTGACAACGAGTTGACTAAGTACTTGAGGCGACTTGATCAGGTACCTCAGCAAGTGCTGCCTGGAAGACCTTTTCGACTTCTCTGTCCTTCTTGAAGTCCTTCCAAGATGTTCCAAAGGAACCTAGTACCTCCTTCAAGTCGACGTGCTGAGCTACGTGAAGTGCCGCAGAGGCGACTGCCATTAACTTACCGCACTTCAAAGACAACCACCCACAGGTTATCTTAAGTTCTTGGGATATGACATAGTCATCTCTTATGTCCTTCCGCAGTTGCTCCACGTCGTCTATAGGCAGTGCAAGTCCAAGCAATTTAGTTGCAAGTCGGATAGCGGAGTCTGCGACGGCGTCTGTGGTCTTACTTGCGAGGGCAGCCTCGTACCTCTTATGGAACTTTTTGACTTCCTCTTCCGACAGCTTATTAACCTGCTCATGGGTAAGTTCCTTGCCTATCATTTCTTTGCACTTCCCAGAAGACACAAGGATGTTAAGTTGTTCCTTGAGGTTACTTTCATCTAACTGTGTGGGGACTTCATCTATGAGCTGCTCAATGTCCATATATGTTAACGTCATACGGAAACCTCAAAGAGAAGATCATTTTGGAATGTTGGTGCGTTTTTAAATGCCGCATGTATTCGTGCAGCTGTTCCTTGGATATCTCACCGCCGTAGTCGCTTAAAATGGTTTCCAGGTCAGACTTACTGGGTGTATAAAATACTACGAGAGAGCCTATGTTTTCCCTAAAGGGTTTAGAGACACTGGTAAGCTGCTGGGAAAGCAACCAAACGCTGATATTGTCGTGTCTGCCGCTGAAAGCGAGCTTCACTAATTCGGAGGTGCGCTTTTTTACGTCGTCCCCGCAGGCAATGTCATCCAGTATGAGTAAAGTCTGTGTATCTTTAGGGAATTGCTTGTGCCAGAACTTCAAATGACTGGATAACTCGTTAGGGTCTAAAATATCTACGAAGAAGTCGTCATCTTTCACTCCTATGCCCGTCCAGGTGCGGTTATTCACGTAGGTGGGACAAAGCAGCACGATATAGTCAAAGCGGTATCTAAAGGATCCTAATAGCTGCTCCACGATGAACTGGGTCTTTCCGCAGCCGGTGGGTCCTACTATCAGAGCGTTACAAGGAATATGGTTCGGATCCATTATATATACGATGGAGCCAGTGGAAGCAGTGCAAAGAATTGTCGCCGACGCAAAAGATAAAAGAGACACCATAGAAATGCAAAGGGAAGAGATAGACCGGTTAAAAGAGCGCGTACAGGAATTGTACGATGAAATGTGCAGTCTGAAGCGTGCAGAACGGTTTGGCGCGCTTTTGACAATGGCGGGCTGGGCTAAGGAGTCCATTAAGGACTTCATTCGATATCCCCCATAGATATATGGACTGCATTACGTGCGAACTACCTGCTGACTGCATCATCGTTACCCCTCCGACGCCTCGTAAGAAACACAGCTGCTGTCACTGTAATAAGGTATTCTCTGAAGAAGACTTCGTTGGACATTGGTGTCCCGCGGATACTAAAGCACAAAGGACTTTAGACGACGTTCGAGAAGAGTAAGAGGTCGCAAAGAAGATCTTACTAAGCCCCAGCAAGAGGAATTAGCATAGGTCTTTCTTTTTTATTGTTATTTTGTTAAATGCTGCAAAGAGGTCTCAAGTAAGGGTCTATTTTTTATTGTTATTTTGTTAAATCATCACGATCGAAGAATGGTTAACATGATTATCTTTTTGCTGGTTTCAACAATGAGAAAGAATGATACCTCATCTTTTAATGGGGGCTTAACAAAATAACAATAAAAAATAGACCCTTACTTGAGACCTCTTTGCAGCATTTAACAAAATAACAATAAAAAATAAGGTGTATATAATGGAGTGCATGCGATGTAATAAATCTTTCAGCAGTAAGCAGCGACTGCAATACCATCTTTCCAAGAAAGTCTGTCAGAAGACGATCAGCACTGTTTGCGGTGACTGCGGTAAGGAACTGTCCACCATACAAACCCTACGATATCACCGCGAGCATAGAGTCTGCCTTAAAGACCATTGCCACCGATGCGATGAACCTCTCTTTGAAGAGAACTGGCATAAATACCGCTGCCGACGTTACCACCTCGAAGAAGTCGTCTGTGAAACCCACGGCGATTTAGCAGAGCGATGTTGCCCCCTTGAAACCAGCCGGGCTTTAGTGCAGCGTAAGAAAGAAATAGACCAAGATTTTGTCTGCTTTGACGACTATGAAGGCGTAAGATGGGAGAACCGAGAACACTGGGACGGCATCTGTGACAAATGTGGCTGTCAACGTAGCGAACAACATATTTGGTGTTGCCTGTACGAAGGTCCCAAGCCTTTAGACCATTACCTTGCAATACGAAAAGAATGGTCTAATATATGATGTTACCTTACGTCGCAGCGTTCGCAGGAGGAGCCTTGATTACGATATCGATTGATTTCATGTCGGAAAAAATGAGGTCCGACGTAGCAGACCAATACCTAGAAGCCCATGAGGACGACTAATCACACAATGGATTAGCCTCCGCCTTTCTTTCAACGTCGAACTTCCATCGACCGTTGACTTTACCATAGCTACGTACGTGAGTGTACTCTTCGCCTTGCAGTACGTACCGTACGCAGTCAGGAGCCCATAAACTGTACTCTTGGCCGCCGTCTAAGAGGACCAACCTTAAACGGTTAATGTCCTCGAAGACGACGTAATTTTTTATTTTGTATGAAATGCCTTGTATTAATTCGCGCCAGTGAGTTTGTTCAACTATCATTATATTTATGAAATATCTTTCGGTGCGTTTGTAGCGTCTCCTGTGACTTGAAAGCCTTAACGCAGCCAGGACAAGGTATGCGAATGCCGTCGACGTAACGGTCGATTTCCCTGCAGATCAGATCGTAATCGTTGCAAACCATCGTAAGATAACCATTCATTTCATATTGCGTCAATACCGCTTTTTGTTTGTCGGACAATACGCCGTTACCCTTTGGCGTCTTCAGCTCCAGACATAACCCATTGTACTTTTTATGGGAGTTAAGAATTAGGATGTCGGGTTGACCTGCCTGGTAGCCCTTTTGCCAGCACGTTATCCTTTTACTGGTGGTATCTTGCAATTCCCCGAGTCCAGGTGCTAATAACAGCGTAGGGTGAAACCGGCGTATGTAATCGATGACCTTCTTATGTAAGTCAAACTCATTCTCGATCTTGAAGACCAACTTATTTGAACCATCCAACGAGTACTTCCCCGTCTTCCTTAACGTAGGTAGGACATCCTCGAAGACCCAATCTTGGAACGACTCTGCCGTTGGCAGTTTGGAGCTGAATATCAATTGATACAAACCAGATTCCGTCACGTACAGGGATTGTGGGTGTGAACCAGAAGGGAGGCGATTCACCTCTATTCTAAATTCACTAAGCCTCTTCTTATGCTTATCCCGCACGTGGACTTTAATAGCATCTTTGGTGTCTGCGTAACCTAATGCCTTTGCTACCTCTTTCGCCTTAAAGTACAGCTTGTCGCTTTGCACTAGGCATTGCAGTTTAGTTTCGTTGTTTTCGAATACGCGGAGCATATTATACGTAAGGGATATTTTTATCCTCAGTCATCCTAGTACGCAACGCTTTTTAGCTGATTCATTTCCACGCTTAGCTGCGCGTCTGAGACTACGAAAATGTATGCATTTATCTTAGTAGTATCGCTGGCGTCTTTGGTGCGCTTGATCTCCAACGTAATGCCGTCCTGGGTATTTATCAGGCGTAAACCCTGTCCATGTAGGTCTTCGTCGTTCGTCGTGCGCATGTCGATCCACAGCGCATACTTATCCCTAAAGAATTCCTTTGGGCCAATTTGGTCACCAAACTTACGCGCGACTTCCCGGTACATGTCCTCAGGCTTTATCCCTTGTGAGTAAACCTTATTAGGCACTCCGTTAATGCTAACGCCTACGTTAGTGATGTTAGGATTAAAGAACGCCTCGGAGTCGCGCAATCCTGCCGTGTATGTCTTTGCGAACAGCAACATTATCCCTGTAAGGCTGCGCCTGGGAAGGTTAATGCTTTGGTTGATGACCTCTTCGACGTTATTTGTAAAGCTGAACGTCTTGTACATCACGACGTGATCGTAAAGGAAAGCCTTCCCGGAGCTGTATTCCATACCGGCGCTACGTGCTAAGTCTTCGCTGTATACCGTTTCATACTGCAGCTCTAAGTTAGTAACGGAGTATGGGTGGACGGCTGAGGAACTTACGTCCTTTCCCTGTAGGATGTTCGTAGTGTCTGCTAGGGTTACTTCGAACTGTAGTTCGCTTAGCTGCCTTGGGTAGTATGCGCCGTGGTTCGTGATAACTTCGAAATCTAATGGAACGACATATTTAGTGCCATAAGCCGTCTTTATTTCGTCTTCTCCTGAGGCGCCAGAGGTTGCGCTTCTTACCTTGCGTATGGCTTCACTGGCGATTCCCTGCTCTATCCTTTGCGCGCGGTCAAATGCAGTCAACCATAAGTCTTTGTACGTGGTATACAAATCATACCTGTTTAAGTCCAAGAGGGATTCCCCCGCGAACTTCACCCGCATCTTTGAGACAATGTTGCGGCCAAGGTCGTTGACAACGTAACGCGCGTCCGCAGTGCTTGGTTGTATTGCTAGGTCAAACCTTAACGCCAGGGTACCAGGAACCAATACTAGGTTATCCGTTAGGCGGGGCACGCCTACGTACAGGGTTTCCCCTGGCTTAGCGCTAGAAGGCGTGAATGTAACCCGGTGAAAGGTGCGTTCTGCTTTCAGTCCGCCAACCTGCTTAGGTAATACGTTGGGGTTTAACTTTGAGCTTATCATATATAATGGAAGTAGAAGGTGATTCTGATCCCCTTACCGAAGAAGGTCAAGTCGACATTAACGACGAAGAATACGACGCATGGACTAAAGGCGCGGAAACCGACCCCCTAATCTACGACATGGCTCTAGAAAACAAGTATGGTAATAGATGGAAAAGCTTCAAGGCCGCCTTGAATCGCATGTGGCAATCAAAAAACCACGGCAGCCCCGTCCCTGAGTACTTGGAGCTTCAAAACATAGAGCAGCCTGAGGCAGCCGCGCGGGAAACTGTAGAGTGGGCAACGCAAGAGCTAACGCAGCGCTATTCCCACTTCGAGGCCGACGACGTAAGGCTCACAGAACGCGGAAACAAAGTACTCATAAGCGTCCAAGACTTGAGATTTCCTGACAAAGACCGCTGGACGAAACCGCAGCCCCTTTTCGACGACAATGGTGAAGTTAGGGGTGACGTGGCAAGATTAAAAGGCTTTCAACTAGCTACCCGAAGCGCGTTAGAAAGGTTGGCAGCCTTGAATGAAAAGGTTGCGTTAGAAAAACGCGTCGAGGAACTGCAAGAAACGTTGGAAGAAAGGGAGGCAGATTACATGAGGCAAAACCGACTACTTCTCGATGCTCAAAAGAGAGAAGTTGATGACAAAACCCAAAGAATAATAGAAATTAGAGGACAAAGAGACAATGCCCTACGCGATAGAGACCAAGCCCAAAGGGCTTTCGACCTCACCTTACAGGAGTTAGACCTGACAAAAGAGGAAGCTAAAAACTTGCATATCACCATATCCGGCTCTTTGGAGGAACGGCGGCAGTTGGTTGCCGAAATTAACACTAAAGAGGAGCAAATCCGGCAAAGAGATCAGGCCATCGAAGACCTGGAGAGGCAAATAGAGCGGCAGCAAGAAGTAATCGAGGACCAAACTCGTACCGAGGAAGAAAGGGAAGCAGCTCAAAGGGAATCAGAAACCCTTCAGGTACACCTTGCGGAATTACAAGCGCAAAAGGAAAACCTGGAAAAGGAGCTGGGGCTTACCACCAAGGAAAAGGTAAAAAGAGCCCTTTTGAAGTATGGTCTTCCGCTGGCATTCGCGGTCGCTATTTCGAGCGTAGTAGGGGTAATCCTTAACGCGCTTAAGGCTACAGGCGCGGGCGTAAAGAAATTAGGCAATGGACTAACGGACTTGGGAAAAAAGATGGCAGCCGGCTTGCCTGGGCTGCTGGGTTCGGTTGTTTCCTTGGCACTTAGGGCCGGCGGAGAACTGTTGAAGTTCGTGGGGAATAACATTTGGATCTTGGTTGTCGCTATTGGGGTGGTACTCCTGAAGAAGCTAGGTCGATGAAGGGACCTTGGATTTCCTGTCCTTAGAATTGCTGCGCTCTTTCCGCGTCCTTGATTGAGGATGATGAAAGATAGTATTTGCGCCGCCCTGATAATTTGGGGCTAGCGGCAGCACGCTCATAGTGGAAATGGGTTTATGACTCCAAACCGCATCGATAATATTGCTACCCACGCCAATGCTGTTTATCCTTGCGCTGCCCGGCGTCGACCCATCGTTGCTACCGTCATCAGGAAATATTTGTAACTTAGCATATTTACAATTAATTACCATATGAAACGTGACCGGCGTCAGATCTTCTCCGCTAAATTTGTTTGGCTCCATCGAAAAGTGGGTCGCTCTTCTGCTGTTCGGGGAAGTTCGATAGGGGGGCAAAGGCTCGTCATTCTCATCGACAAGCCTAAACCCCACATTCGCGCTCATTCCCGTGTTAATGCTAATGGTGCAAATGACTAACGCAGGACCTCCAACTTCAACCCACATTCCCATATCAAACCACTCATGCCTTGCGTACTCCTTTACGTCTAAGTAGTGAACGTAATGCGTTTCACTTAAATGCGGATTCATATAATTTAAGAATCACAGATTCTCACAGGCTTAACACTGTAAGAGTGCTGATGGTCGCGTGATTATAAGGTCGATCTCTTTGATCTTCTATGCTATTTATGCACGCCGACGCCGTGTCATCTACGCGTATTTGCATCTTTACCTTCCCATGGCAATCAGCAACCATGTGAAAAGTCCAAACCGAGAGATTTTCGGTGCTGGTGTCGGGCGGCTCTACCGAGAAATGTGTAGGCTCTCTGTTGTTTGTCTTCGCGCGCATGGGCTGTAATACTCCATTGTCGTCGCAGAAACGAAATCCTACGTTTGCATCACTCGCCGTACCAATGCAAATACTGCATATTATCAACTTCTTTCCTGAGTAGTTCAAATTCACGGACATGCCCGTGACATCAACCCAAGATGCTTGGGTGTATTTTTTCTCACCTGTGTAAGTCGTATAAACACAATCTACTCCAGCTACGTAGGGGTTGTTCATCGCCATATATAATAACTCAGACCAACACCCGCGGCTGCTAAGCCGGCTTTTAGTAAGTTATGGTCGTATTCCTCGGGTATCGTAGGCATAACATGGACCTTCTTCGATGGTTTCTTAACTACGGGTAGCTTCGCTTCGTGTGACTTCTTTGGCTTCTCTACGAAGTGAGGAATGTTCCTAAGAGTGTCAGAGTTCACGTCATTCACCCCAAACTTCATATCCTTAGTAGCTCGCTGCAGCTTGTTGTTATAACCCACAACGAAATTGGTGTTAATAACCAAATTACTTGGCATTAACCAACAACCAGGCGACAAAGCGTAATCCAGTCGCACTTTAGACTGCTGCACCGCTAATTGATATCTCTGCACCGATTTAGATATGTCATTTTCTATTATTGCAGACTCAAATAAAGTTAGGAATTCTTGTTGCGTTTCCTGTGAAGCGCCTTGGGATCCAACAATGGGGTTGCGGGTATTTACCTGCGCTCCCAGGATGCAGTACACGAATGCTTCTATGCTACGGTTAATCCTGGCTAGGTTTCTTAGACCTTTTCCTTTCATTAACACGAACGGATCCCAAGTGCCGGGGTAGTTTGTTTGAATTCTAGTAATTAATGAATTATTGCCCTTATCACCACCCATATCGCTAAACTCCAACTCATCACTTGGATATTCCTGATGCCCGTAGTCGGCTGGCTTCTCACCATTGACACCCCAAACATAAACTATGCCTAGTCCATGCGTCTTACCCTCTTTGTAACGAAAATCTTTTTGCTGTGGTTTGAACTCATTAATTAACCTTTCCAGGGCAGCGGCGTCATATCGGTTATTCATTGGATCAAATGCCTTATCTCCCGGTAAAGGTACATTAAGCTCCTTCAACAGCCTCCTAACCGTAAAGGCAACGTGAAACCGCATAAATGAAATGTGGAACATGTCCGCGGCAACGCCACAACCTTTAGTGGCGGCCCAGACAGCAAAGTTTAACTGCTGCGGCCAATATCGCATATTGGACCCTGCTAACCATTCCCTGACCTCTTTACCCGACGTATGCTTTAACATCGTATCCCCATAGATATTCCTTACTACTACATCAAATGATTGCCTACCCACTGAAATCTTCAGGAACGTTACCATCGTTTCAAAGTCGTTTACACCACCTTCAGCATCGTAAAATGGGTAATCTTCCGTGGTTAACAATAAGTTTCTAGGAAAACTGGGCGCTTTATGTACGGGTGCCTCCTTCGTTATTGGCAAATGCTGTGCCTTTTTCCTCTCCTCATGCGGCTCCAAGTCCGTATTGCTGTACATTCTTTCGCCGTTATAGTAAATCCCATTGGGTCTTCTTTCGAACTTACTAGGGTCTGCATGCGGAAACATCTTCCTAAAGGCTCTCCAGTTAGCATAGTTACGTTTGTCGCCATGAGGCCACTCCTCAATATCATTCCCAAAAGCGTCGTACATTAGTATATATAATGGATGTTATACCTTCAGCACCTCCACTTTATCCTGATTTACCTAGGGAGGGACCTAACGAATTAAACGCTGAAAACTTTAGGCTCAACAAAGCAAACTTAATCCTGGCTTACTTGGAAGGGCAAGCGAAACACTACGAAGAGGTCAGGAAAAAGTACGCCAGAGCCCGAAGCATACTACATAAAATCGCGATAACTTCCGGGTCCATGTCCGTGGCGTTAACAGGCACTGGCGTTGCTACCTCGCTCACCGGACCTGGAATAGTCGTCGGTGTTCCTTTGGCTAGCGTCGGCGCCGTCTGCGGTATTATTTCGGCTGTTACAACAGGCGTTATGAAACATTTGTCAAGCAAAATATCCAAGCATGACACGACAATAGCTCTGTCAAGGGCTAAAGTAAATACGATCATTGACCTTGTCTCAAAGGCTTTGCGTGACAGAAAGATAGACGACGTAGAATTCTCGCTTATCTTAGCCGAAGAGGAAAAGTACGAGAAATTAAAGTCGGGCATAAGGAATAAAAAAACAGTCGTAAAAGATCTTTCCGAGGAATCTCGCAAAAAGATCTACCAAGAAGCGAAAGAAGAGCTTCAAAGAAAGCTTGCTCAGTAAACATCTGCTTTGAAAAGAGCGTGACAGGATTTCGTTTACATATCGAACGACAGTCTGGAAATTACGCGTAATCTTATGACATAAGATGAGAAATTACGCGTAATATAAATTATTTAGCGAATTATTACGCGTAATATAAATTATTTACATGACCTTATTTGGCGAATTATTACGCGTAATTTCTCATCTTATGCCATAAGATTCACTATCTTCTTGGAATCCATCCTAAGAGGGGGTGGTTGGGGTCGATTTCGTGAAATATTTCGTAGATTACGTCAGGGTAATAAGGAATATCCTTATCCAGCCGACAAAACATCCACTCGGCTTTTGTCATATCAGAAACCTCAGGAATAGACTTACCGGTAATTTCAGACAAAAGATAGGGAATAGCTTTGTAATATTTCCCTAGCTTTAATTTTTTCAGCGTTTTCCGTAGGCTTTGTGGCGTTGGCTCTTCTAAGTGGTTTATAATTCTTTCCATTACTTCGTCGTCTAAATATACCGGCCGTTGACCTTGAATGTGACTCATCCAGTCTCTGAAGTATTTTATTCTTTTGTATGGCGTCTTCTTACGGCCTCCGTTGGAATAATATTGTTCCCTGGTAGCACAAGGCACGGCATTACGAATATTTTTACCGCACTCGTAACACTGTGCTGACGTGTCGTCTTCTATTTGCATTTTCTTACCACAACAAATATACTTATTTGGTTTAGTAGGTACAAACTTGGGTTTCAAGCACTTTACACAGAAATCATAAACAAACTCTTTACATTCTTCGCACTCCATATATAGACTAACATATTTGCGCTGTTGCCCCCAACCACACTTGGAGTGGGGATTGTCCGTAGGTGGATTTTTGACACGGGTCTTGCCCGTGTTGAGATTGCGCTGGAACCCCCATTCCCTATACTACTAAAGTGTGATATACGAATTCGCTCTAATATAACAAGATATTTTGAAATCAGCAGACGAATTAAGCTGTTTGCTTTTGAATAAACCACATGAACATTTATAACCCTCATTAATGGTTCATTAATATTACACATCTATTAAGTAAAGGTGTAAAAAAAGTAACTATATTTAACGTTGGTAGTTCCTTCAGCTAGTAGCTGTAGGGAATAAGTATTAATTTTATTATAAATTATTCATTACATAATTATTTCGTTATTATAAACTTAATTTTAGAATCAGTGCTGTACATAATTCTATATCATATATTGTCTATTTATATTGTAGCTGAAAAGCTCAGTCAAGGGAGACTCAATAATTAAAAGTGTGTGTGTGTGTGTGTGTGTGTGTGTGTGTGTGTGTGTGTGTGTGTGTGTGTGTGTGTGTGTGTGTGTGTGTATGTAGTCCCAGGGAGCCGACGGTGCCCACTTTACCCCCTCTCTCCTATCAGTGCTCTGATTTAAGAATGTGAAGATTTACACATGAAGCTAAGAGTCCTAAAGGTTTTGATGCTGATTTCATTAGATTCATTTGCTACGCTATTACTTTAGAAGCGTGCTAGGGGCATTAGCCCCCCAATCAGAATTACACTCCGCGGTCCCTAAGAGCTGAGGACAAACTGAAGAGAAGGAAGGTGGAAAACATTTTGTTCTCAACACTTGCCGATGATTTTATGAAATGACCTCCAAATCGTAAATTGCTCAAACCTTACTAACGCTAACCAAAGTATCAGTTCTTCCAATTAATTTCAAGTCAAGAAAAGTTAACAGAACGACACATTCGTCATAGCGCCGCCATCTTGGATGAATTTAACAAAAGAATTGTCAATGAATTCTTTTGTTATATCAACCAACATGGCCGCGGAGTCTTTCGTTATTTCAATCCCTAAGCCTTGGGAAATCTCACTATAATTTTTTTTTTCTTTTTCTTTTCTTTTCTTTTTCTTTTTTTTTTTTTTTTTTTTTTTTTTTTTTTTTTTCTTTTCTTTTCTTTTTCTTTTTTTTTTTAAACTATAATTTTCTTTTATATTAGGTATTAGGTATAGGTTGGACCCTTTTAAAAAAATATTGGATCGGATGCGAGGAGTACATGAAAATAGAAATAACACACTTTTTCTCGATGGAATTTGAGGCATTTCTTTTGTATTTCCATGTTAGCCTCGCATCCAAGACAATTTTATTTGAAAAGGGTCCGGCAAGAGAAAATGAACTAAGAGAAGAAATCCCCACGCCCCCTCATGAGCACTCTTTGATGCTATTTTTAGAATCATTCAATTTCTCATGGGTCTCACCATTCCCTTTCTAAGTTCTTAAAAATATAAATTTTCGCAGTTTTCTTTGCGTTTTTGCTGTTTTCCAACGACCATGATTCTTAGCGTTAAAGCCAAAGTGTTCATGTGACGTCATAATAATATACAGCAAATTCCAAGAATCATTTACATATATATATATATATACATTCAGTTTGAGTAGTACGCTTCGTTTTGACTGATTATTTCGTTGTTAGAGCTAGGCACAATATTTTGCTAACTAAATACCATGACATACTGCAATCAGAACAATAATTACAGTGTCCGCTCGCCTGAGAGTTACCTTAACACCCTCAACCACGAGTTTTCGTGCTCAGAGTTAGGATCATATTCGATCGATGCTCAAGGGAACTTCTACAACAACGACAAAAGAGAACTGCATAGTTTGATTCCTAACTACTATAGCAAATACGGCAGTGATCTGACAGTTGGTTTCGATCCATCGCTCCAACTAAGTCATAGTAATCTCGATAGACCGCTTGATTCTTTCCTGCTTTGGATTCTTTTAAACAAGGATAAGATATCAAGTGAAAGACAAGGCAGGGGTCAAGCGAAAAAGTAAGTTTTTTCAGATAGCCAGTTTTATAATACTAAGGGTATATCTCTGATTTTTCGGGGTTGATAACGTTTTGAAATTGCAATGAAGCTGCACGCGCGCTGAAATTTGGTTTTTCGCTGCCGTCAATCAAAACTAATCAGTCGGTACCTTTCATATTTTTGACTGGCGGCAGCGAAAACCCTAATTTCAGCGTGCAACTCGGAGACAGAGAGTTCAATCGTAGTGAGCCACACCACGAATAAGGACTATTCTTTCGCTTCTGAGTAAGATATATATAAGAGTAGAAGATAGAATTTCACTTAAAAAGCCAGACATAACATCCATGCTCTGTGGTTTTGAATTTTAAAATAACAAATTTTATGGAGCACGATAAACCCCCATATTTTAAGTTTCGTTCAATATATATTTTTTATGAATAAGAATCCTTAATACTATTTATTATTAAAGCAATCTAAATATCTAATGATATCTGACTTTCTAATTTATTCGTAATTAATCAACTAATTGTAATTAAAAATGGTTTTAATCAATGATTATTTATTAAATTTGATCGGTATCCAACTCCAAAATTTAATCAGTTATTTAGAAAATAAATAACACATCTACATAACACATAACTGATACTCGTTGACTTGTTGGTTATGAATCAGTTAGAGCAAAGGCATTTACCCGTGGAAAAAAAAAACCTACTCAACTCATAATTGATGGTTTTTGACCATTCCCAAGAGAATTAAATAACAAAAGACAGGGCGGCCATGTTGGAGGATATAACGAAAGAAATCATCGACAATTCTTTTGTTAAGTTCCTCCAACATGGCCGCCGTGAAAACCATCAATAGTCAAATAGACACAAAAGAAAGCAATTGAATTAGAGTCTACTAATGTGTATTAGTCTAATATCTATTTCAGTAATAATGGATAATAATAATAATCGGGTAATAATAATAATGATAATAATAATGGGAGGTTCTTATATTAGGCATTTATACAATGCGCTTTCAAGATTTCAAGGTTAAATGACTTCACTCTAACAAATCAAACAAAACATTGTCATTATCACATAGCGTTAAATATAATCTTCAGTGCCCCCCCAAAGATTTTAGCTTCCGCCGCCCCTGTAAAAAATATTAATTAAACATTAATTGATTAAGATTACTAGATAATAATAAATATTAATTAGGTATTACTTATTTCAGATTTCTAGATAATAGATATCAAATATTAAATTAAAACTTCTATATAAGGTATTTGATATTTAATCAATACATTGTTCATTTATTAATTAACTAATATTTTCTAGATTGGATGCCGAGTTTGTTTTCACTCGAGCAACAATGAAACTGCTTCTTGCCACTGTGTTTAACACTGGAAGCTATAAACAGCCATGGAAAATGTACGCTATCAAGTACAACGGTACAATCTACATCAGTAACAAGGAGAACATAATCGAGGCGGTAGGACCCCCACGAGAACCTAAACTGTTCTGTCGTGACCGAGTTGAAGAAATGAAGAAGATTAGCTACATGGGACCAAAGTTTGAAAAGTTGATATCAGAGCCCTGTGAATCGCAAGGCAAGCGGGCTGATCGAAAAGTCGACGGAAGACAAGGATTCTATAGCGTTAGAAGAGGCAGAATTGGTGGCCGCCATCTTGTGCTGACCAGAGCTGAAGTGGATTTTGTTGAAAATGTAAGTATTTTGATAACAAAAGCTTCTTAATTTTTTTTAATGATTGCCAATACAACTAGTTATTAATACTAATTATAGTGATATAAAAATAACTTGCCCAACAGGGCGAATACAGGGAGTGCAAGCTTTGCCTCGAGTACACGGGCCGAGATGAATGGAAGTTCCCAATGTATAAGCTCCGTGATTGGTGGTATCATATGTTTGCCGGGGATATGAAACAGGTCATATACGGCATCCGGGATGGCCCGACGTTGAAGCAAGTGTCTCGGGTCACGCAGAGCGAGATCCCGTACCAAGTGAAGAATCCTAGAATGTTATGTCCACCCGCGATTCAATCAGCCCTCAGAAGTTGGAATCCAATGGCGAGTGTAGGATTCGTAGATGACTTCTTGCAGTGGTTGAAAGGAGTAGTGGTTGAGGATAGCTATGGATTGGATGGAGGTCGTGCGGTGCAGTATGTACTAGAATGGGGAAAATTTTCGCCATCTATTGGTTACTCCCGTGAAGAGGTGCGCATGTCTAATTTCGTTCTTCTACCTGATTGGTACATCAGAGAAATGTCTGCTTTCTTTGGCTAAGTCGGGTTTATATTCACACTTGGCGCACTACACCGCACTTCAGTATTCTTCAGTAAAAAGTATTGATGAAATATTGAAATATGATAAATTCGTCAGTCATTTTAGTTTTTGTGGTAGTTATACTAGCAAACAAAGGTTCCTATTAGTGCTTTGACAGATACTGACCGACAATAGATGATTTGCACCATCATATGCCACGCAAATCATATACAGCTTGGGCTAACTGTGGTTGGATGCCGGGCAGAACAATAAAATCCCTGTGAGCTCTCGGGATTTGAATTCTTTCTTATGTAAAACGATTGTATCGTTCCTGCCACTTAACATGGCTGCCGTCACGTGATGGTGCGAAACCTCTATTATTTTATATTTCGATTACTCTAACGTTTGGGGTTTAAAATCAAACTATTTCAAACGTAATATTCAGATTCGTACTTATAGAAATCCTTAAAATTATTAGTTTCTTAAGTTCTTTTATGATTTTTACGTTTTAAAGTATTCAATTAATAACAATAATAATAACTGTTTTTATTACTATTACTGTTATTATTATTTTAATAACACAGTTTAACTAATAATTGATTTCACTGCCCATATAGAATAAGAGTCCCAGTGTATATACCATAATTACCTATCATATCTATAATTTACTGATATTACCTGTATTTGTCTCTTATATTTTTCTTTAATTTAGTTTAGTAAACTTAAACTTAAATGCTCTTCTTCAACGTTTATTTAAATCATTATTTCAAACCGCCATGTTTGGTTGGTCAGCGGAGTCTTTCATTTCACTCCTCACCAGGCTCTCTCGTGCCAGATATTCTTCTCTCTTTATCTTGATATCGAGTAAATATGGTACATCCGGGATAAGCCAAGCTAAAACTTTGACGACGAAGAAGACAACTCCATTAAACACTACGACAAAAGCCAGACGAGCCGCTAACACATAGTAGTACTGGAGAGTGTAATCATAAGGCGGATGTGGAGAAAAATAGTCTTTGAATCTGAAAAAAAAATGCTACAGCGATTGACACGGAGTGATTGTAGGCATTTCTAAGAGATTTGAATAACAAAAGGCATTACCGCCATGTTGGATGGAGATTCAATAAAAACGTTTTGTCAAATAGAACACTTGCATTATGGCGTCGTTTACTACCACTACCAGAATACCTTGCACACTTTCTTTTGTTCAGTTTATTAGCAGCAGTTGTCTTAATTACTTTTCTCATGAGGGAAATCAAAATTGAATAAGAAAGAAAAATCGTAAAGCGTTTTGGTAGTGTTAGTAAAATAACGCCATAAATGGCCTACTTTCACAACATGGCGGCTATGATCTGACATCGTACGAAAATCGATTTGGAAAAGGGTTGAACGCCACAACACAGCCAATTACGTGTTTACCCAATCTGATATACTTTAATTTGTTTCTGACACACAACAAATTTTTTTGTTGTTAGTTGTTTCCCCCTCCACCTCATTTGCCGCAACCGAAACTCGAAAATATCTTCATCTACTTCTCCCAAAATATTCCTTATTCCCCAGCACTAGGACTTGCCTTCCAACCCACTAGCACTGCGAAGATTTGCCTTCCAACCCACTAGGACTTGCCCTCCAACACACTAGGACTTGCCTTCCAACACACTAGCACTGAGGACTTGCCTTCCAACCCACTAGGACTTGCCTTCCAACACACTAGGACTTGCCTTCCAACCCACTAGCACTGAGCTCCTCATCTATCTTTCTCAGTATATTTTTAACATAATTTAAAAGATATTTCAGTGTCTTTACCTGCAATGTGTCCTGTTGTAGGGTAGGTTCCTAAATGGATCGGAAGGTTGGATCTCGAGGTCTTTGACATTGAAGTATGACAGACTGTTGTTCACGTAACCCCGTAAACTACCGTCTGGACTAAACACGTATTTGTACACCTCCCTGAAATATATAATATCATTAAGTTAGTAATCACTAAACCAATAGCTAGCAAAGTTTAGTTCATGTCAAAATCATTAAGATAAAAACGCGGATATATGGTTAACCTAATGGGTTGACAATGTTTAGTTTTTTTTCTTCGTCTGTTTCGCTATCTTTCTTTCCTTTGCATCATTTTCTTTATTTCCCTACCATCTCGCTCTCTTCTTTCTCTTTTATTCCATTCCTATTTTTCTTTCCTTCCTTCCTTCCTTCCTTCCTTCCTTTCTTCCTTTCTTCCCTCCATTCTTATTTTTTCTCCCTTCCTTCGCCTCTCCTTCCCTTTCTTCACTCCTTTCTCCTCTTCCATCCCTTTTCTCCTTGAAGACATCATTTCATCAATTTATAAAAAGAAACAAGCGATATTAAATGAAAACCTAGAGATCCCCTTGAACCGCACCTTGGTATAAACTCCGAGGTAAACGCAATAAGAAACGAATTCAAAATAACAGCTGCTGTAGCGATAGAACTGAGAACATCGAACCACGCTCCAATATCCTGAGCCCGCTGTGCAGTCGGTCGGCGGTAGTTTACCGTAAAGTTGATCGCATCTGATCGTATTTCCAGTATGTTGTTGAAGAACGCTAACAGAGGAGCCAATGGGAAAGCGGCCACGAACATGGTAACAAAACCAAACTGAAGAACTAGAAGAGAACATGTTAGCGCAAAAGGTTCTTTATAGAGTGAATAGTAGGAAATTGCACAATTTTGCAGAATTATAAGCTAGACAAAAGACCTATTCTATCACGCACATATGATAGCTGAACGATGGCTCTATTCTTATTCCACCAATAGGAAAGAGAGTCCCTAGTTTCTTGTCAGATCTAAAGTCCATACGACGCCTCGTCATCCTGCGATGTTTTTTATTGGGGGGGGGGGGGGGGGGGGAAGGTATGCATGTGTGATAATTTCAGAATTCATTGCAGCGATTTTGTTGACAGACCTGACACGAGATTGAATTCAAACTGGAATGTTTCTCCTATTTTTTCTGTTTGCGATATCATTTAATCTAAAGAAAAAAGGTCTTTAATTACGTGATGTCTGCTTACCCATTTCCAGATACTCCTCGAACATTCTAAAATCAGGTTCCTCTGATAGAAGATAATCTCTTTCCCACTGAGGATAAGCAGAGCCGCTGTCTGTTGATACCAAGTCGGCCATCTTGCTTCGAGATTTCTTGTTCCATAAACGCTTCACGGTACTAGAATAAAAGGACAACAGATCGACCCAATTAGCAGACTGAAACAGAATACAGGAATCAGCTGATGTGAAACGATAGTACGCTTTCGCGCAAATACGTTGTTTGTTTTAATATGCCTTTCCGGCAACGCGTGCAAGATGAATATGTATAACCTTTGTTTCAAAGCAACAGTGATGTGCGCAAAACAAAATGAAATGTATTTGTCGTGCTATTATGCTGACTTCTGTCATATTACCTAGCGGAAGGTCCAAAATAGGACGCACAAATGCTCGAGATAAGACGGAGAGGCGCAAGCAAGTTCTGTTACATCAGCGTACTGTTTTGTGGACTTGCAATCTTATAACAACATATATGGGTTTATCGTGTCTCGCAACAAAGATGGAGAGGCGCAAGCAAGTTCTGTTACATCAGCGCACTGTTTTGTGGACTTGCAATCTTATTACAGCATATAAAGCTTTTTCGCGTCGCCAACAAGACGGAAAGACTCACGGGATTAAAATTTCGTGGATTTGACTTTTTAACTGGTTTCCACCGAGTAAAATAGCCAGTTGAATACAGAGCTCCATAAAACAGCCCGACGGGTCACATCCTTCCATCCTCACTCCAGCTATTCTATGGAAGTGACCAGGGATTCCTGTCACGAAGTTGCTTTTGAAGAAAGCGATGTAGAAAAATGAAGAGTACATGTTGACGGCTTGGAAGAGGAACATCTTGACTGTTAGGATGTTATTGTATTCTGTTCTTGTGCGGGGGTTTTCCCAGTTGGTCAGCGCGAAAGCCAGTTTAGTGTAAAGCTGTAAGTGTAACATATACACCAATAATCGATTAAGCAGAAGAAGAATCGTGGGGGACGGGCAGGAGGGATATATGATAACCTATTTAGTTAAATCAAAGATTCCTATTTGCCCAAGGTAGCCTTAAAATTCAAATGGAAGCTTCTTTGAACTAGCAAAGCAATAACACCTTGCTTACAGGCGTAAATGGGGAAAAGGAAAGGAGAGGAATGAAAGTGAAAGAAAGGGGACGAAATGAAACGATACCAGAGAGGAGTAAATAGGAAAAGAGATAAAAGGAGAATACACGAGACGAGATGAGACGAGAAAACGAAGTTTTTACCTTGCTTAACACATTAATAGACAGTAAATTCAACAGTGCAGATGTCAAGGAAGTATAGATTCGTCCACTGCCTTGTAGATTCTTACTAGGACTTGCTGCCATGACCGCGATTACGATCCCTCTGTACAACACCACGCCAAACACAGAAGCAAGCGCCAGCAAGATCATCATAGTGATAGCAACCGTTGCTACTACGTATCGCCCTGTCCTGACCATTCGTGATATGTACGGCTCCATTATACCAGTCACTGGGTTGGGACGCTTTTCTTTGACGGTCGCGATGAACGCTGGTCTTGGTGGCTCGAAATCCTCTTCAAAGTGCATCATGTCCCATTCATAGGCTAGACTGATCTGTACCGAAAAAGAAAAAAAAAAAAAGGATTCAGAGAGCAACACCTCACGCCTACGAAAAAGAGCGCAGACAGGGGGCCAAGGGGCCCAAGTACCTTGCATCCTCACGCTGTAAAAACCTGTAAGCACCTTAGTAGTAACGTGAAAAGTTATTCCATTTCTACTATTACCTAACACGCGTGTGAACCAACTTTAACTCGTCTGGTTAGGACGGAGTAAAACGAAGTCGAGCCGCGGACAAGCTAACTATCTGTTACTTACCTGTTTTCTCTTCCAAATTTCCAAAAATACCACACACCAAAACGACATGAAGACAGCAAAGAAAACTGTTCCCTGATAATCAAACGCGTGGGAATAGCGCGCGTACTTGCAACTCGTCGTCAATGACCAGAAACTGCAATTCTTATCGCACAGCGGACACATGTAGAAGAGTTTACTATAGTTCTTGTTGCAGACATCCTGTGCGGGAATGAAGTCATTGATTGTAATCAATCCACCGAGAAAGCAGATTGTACCTACGATAGAAGCGCTTACTAACATCATCGTGTATGTCCCTAGCCACGCAAAATACATCGCTACTCTTGTCCCGAAGTAACTCTTGATAGCATTCAGCGGTTGATACTTATGCCAACGTCTAAAGGAAGCCCAATCCCGTACGAGTCTTTGTCGATCATTCTTCGGAGGATCGTCGGCAAACGATAAGATATCGACATCCCCGTCGTGGAGGCTGTAGGCGTCGTCGTAAATGTTCTCGTGAAGTAATCGTCTAATACCGAAGTCTTCTGGCTCCGTGTGGAAGTATGCCGATTTAAGAAGTCGGAAAACCATACGACTGCGGTCAACTCCGTCAAACATTCTTTCCTTGTCTTTACACAAGTACATGTCGAGTTTGTCTTGTTTAAAGAAAGCATTTATGTAACGTTTCTCCTCTCGCACCGAAGGGTTGCCAATCCTGAACACGTTCCATGATTTGACAACTGGACTACGATTTCGTGACGGTTTCGTGTCTTCGACGGGTTCTCGTATAGGCACTCGGAGCATCATCGTTTCTGCACACTTGGCTAACGTTTCGAATGGAGCGTGAATCAAAGTGTAGGTCAGCTGGGGTCCCTGGAAAAAGAAAACGGTAAGCATAAAAAGAATAAGTATTTTTCTTTGCTTCAACAGAGTAAGAAAACTACTCAGCAGTATAAAGATGCCCATCGCCATCGCTGTGTAAGCGGTCCAACGAAAATTCGTTTGATGTGTTGTTCTCTCCTTTGCCTCGAGGGTTTTTCTCCTGGTTCTTCAGTTTTAATAAAACCACACAATACAATTGGTGAAAAAATCCAGTCTAATCTACAAATTAGTTTGCAATTATTAATCACGTCACCATGGATTTTTTCTCTTCCTCATCGTCCTCCATCTGTAATTGGTTGTCAAACCCTGTCGCCTCTTCCACCCTTTTAGTAAACACATTTCTTAAACGTTTGGTAGCTTTGCCCAACATTTCTAGAAGACCACTCCCAAGTGCTTTGATGTTTCTTTCTTTCGCTGCCTTATAAATGGAGCCTCCAAGACTCTCTACATATCCCGCCCACTCTTGCTGGAAAAACAGAACAGAAAAAAATAATTGTTTATGTGTTGTAGTTATTTTACGAAATAAAGTTTAGTTTTGAAGCAGGATTTCCTGTGTGTTCTAACAACGCATCCTTCGAGGGACGTTATTTGCTAAACCGTTTTTATGTCGTTGTAACCATTTCATTTTATTGCTATTGTATATATTGATATAATTATAATATAATATACAATATGATTTACCAATAATATATTTAGTTTTTAACGCTATTAAAGTATTAAGATATCGCGATAATGTTTGAATTAATGTTTTTTTACAGCAGCCAGCATGTTGGATGACTTTAACAAAAGATTCGTCAATAGTCTCTTTTGTTATATCATACCATTATACCAACATGGTCGCTCTGTTCAATCTCTTGGGAAAGATTGAAAACCAGCCATTAGAAGTTCTTTTTAGCGTAAAATGCCATAGTTATATGCATTTTCCAAGCAAAGTATAGCAGCTATAAGGGTATAATTTTCTTAGAATTGAAAACTTTTTCACAAGGAAAATTTTCCCCATACCTCGTTAGGCATTGTCGGCAGGACATGTTGCAGCAACAGCCCACTATCGTGAAGATTCTTCTCAAAACATCTTCTCTTTCTCTCATTCTCTTCTTCTTCTTCCTCGTCCTTACCAGAACCTTTTAATGCTACCAAAACGAAGTCTACTCTCTTCCCTTCACTCAGGAAGTCGTCTTCTTGAAGAGGAATGGTTTTAGCTTTTTCATTCGTGGATTCTCCATCTTCATCATCGTCAGATTGCAGATTCAGTGCAGATTCGAGTGCATCTGGTAAGTCCACCTTCTCCAACAATTCTTCTTTATAACTTTCGACTGTGTCGGATAATATTTTTGAAACTTTATCATTCAGAAAATTCTTGAGTTTGTTCATGATCTTTTACCAGACTGCAATGAAACAAAATAATTATTTAGTACACTTACGGCGAATCAAACAAAAACTATTCAATGTTCATAAGGGGAAGCATTTCCAAACGATTGGGCGCGAGAGTTATGGTAAACAAAGTCACTAAACGTCATGCAGCCGGACACGGTCTTCAAATAACTAAACGTCCGGCAGTCCGAAAATTTCCCATATTTCTCTTTGAAATCGGCCAATTTTTTTTTTCTTTTTTTTTCATTTTTTGAAACCGTTTATCTTTATTTAGAATCCACAAGCGCTTCCAAAAAACCAAAAAATCCGAGCTTTCTCTTTTTAGCCAGCCCTGTACATAGAGTACGAGCGATGCAAGTGTGACACTTGTTTCTCTGACGCTGCCGGACATGGTCTTCAAATAACGTCAATAAAGCGCTTCTAAAAAACCAAAAAATCCGAGCTCTGATATGCGTCAGAGTAACATTTTCTAAGTGTCACACTTGCATCGCTCGTACTCTATGTACAGGGCTGGCTAAAAAGAGAAAGCCCGGATTTTTTGGTTTTTTGGAAGCGCTTGGGGATCCTAAATAAAGATAAACGGTTTAAAAAAAAAATGGCCGATTTCAAAAGGAAATATGGGAAATTGCCGGACGTTTATTGATGTTATTTGAAGACCGTGTCCGCCTGCCGGACATTTAGTCACTGCGTATAATAAAACATTTCTTTATTTGTGTCCATTAAAGAATATCATCATCAGGCAGGGTTTCTAATTATGGTTGATCAGAGTATTACACAGCGGAAAGAAACAGACATTGAAATATCACTCCACCAAATGTTTCATCCTATTTTTCTCACTTTTATCATTTTTCCCCTGGGCGTTTCTTCCTCCGTGAACAAACAGAAATCTTTCAATAGAATATCAAGTGATCGGTCTGAAGTGATGCGTGAACAAACAGAAATCTTTCAATAGAATATCAAGTGATCGGCCTGAAGTGAGGGGTTATGTGATATTCACCGATGGCGTAGCCTGATGTATCACACGGCCGATAACTGGTTTGTTCTTACATCGGGGAGGTTTTCTGAATAACATAATTATAAACTATGCTTCCTTTACACTCTGTGCCACAGTGGTGGCAATGCTTAATGTGGCAGACTAGTTTGTTTGAATATGTTTGCGCAGATGAATTTCCAGCAGCCGTTAAGAAAAGACAACGTACAAATAAAAAAAGTAGATGAAAAAATTTCTTCCCTGGAAGATTTAAAAGCCACCCCTGGCTTTAAAGACACTTGGAAATTGGGACAGGGGTTTTGCGAGATATTCAACCCAGAAGAACAATGAAAACCGAGCTTAAGTAAGAACAAATAACGGTTCAAGTCCATGGCTTACAGTATTTTCAAACAGCCTCCATTTTCCAATAAATGCTCTTAAAGGTATGACTCATAAATCAAAGTGAGCCTGCCCACACTACTCCATACTTCTTCCATTTAAGACTCTCTCTAGGATATATGACCATGCTGCTGTATATTTTTTTAAAAACTAACCCTGATAGTAAGTTCTGTGCTGTATATTCAAATATTTTTTTGCAAGAATACAAAATTTGCATGCCCATGAATATACAACTTGGAAAACTTTGAACACAAGTTTATCACGAATGAACTGATCATGAAAACATTACCTATATAATAGTGCATAAATATTTTCATCCTATAAACTTAAAAACTCTCATAGAACCTTGCTTCGGAACGTTTTCTTAAGCGTAAGATGCATTGGCTCCTAATTATACGCTTGTTATTAGCCTCTGAAACAAAATCTATTGTTTATTTTAGAGAAGAGCAAAGTCTAGGAATTTTGCTCTCAGATATTACTTCAAAAGTGAGTTAAAATAAACTTCTTCGTATGTGAATAAAGTTTTCAGAATATAGAATTACTTACCTTGTTTTTTCGAGTGTCTTAGAGCACCTACAGCGTAGGGCATTGTAGCTCTTTTAGATAATTCTCCAGTAATAATTCGTTTTGCTTGAATGCAAACATGAACACAACTACCATGCTCCAGCACTCATTGTATGAATTAATCGGATTTCGATATTTCTGAATTATTTATCCATTTATCCTTGAACGTGCAGATAAGCAATGTAACAAGAATCAAGTTTTCTCATAGAA
The DNA here is from genome assembly GCF_029948245.1 of Actinia tenebrosa. Taxonomy (NCBI): domain Eukaryota; kingdom Metazoa; phylum Cnidaria; class Anthozoa; order Actiniaria; family Actiniidae; genus Actinia; species Actinia tenebrosa. The sequence continues at coordinate 15,090,719 of NW_028292583.1, forward strand.
TATAATGTTTATATATAAGCGTGTTGAAATAATCACATTTCATTTAAGCTCGTTTTTATTGCTAAGAAACTGATATATGATTAGAAAATTTAGGCGGGAAGTTGACTGCAGAAGGGCGCGTTTTTGGCGGGAAAATGCTAATTATAAATGACGAGTCTCAATGGCGCCTTGCTCGTTGTTCAAGCAATTTTTAAATCTTTTCTATTTTCAACGAGAAGAAGAATATCAAATTTTCTGTGTCCTAATCCTGATTATGTTCGTAGATATTTAAAGCTCCCAAGCCCCTCTAAAAGTCATTCATTGTTGTTTTAATATACTGAGGGGGTGGGGGTGAGAGAGAATTATACTGAGGGGGTGGGAAGGAGGAAGAAGTGCTCGCGAAGGGATTATCTCTGCGTTCCTAGTCGTTCTCTGCGTTGCCTCAACGTTTTTCAAGACTTTACCTTCAACCCCCACCCCCTCCCTCCATCGAAACCGCTATCACTCTACCTATATTATGGAGTCAGGATCATTGATCAGTTTGTTCAAATTTTATTTGCGTCTTTTACGTCATAATTCTTTCCATTCGTAATACGTTCCTTGTGGTTACTCTCCCATTCATCTATCTCTCACCTATTATTCATTTTCCATATTGATTATAGTTTCATTTACTCAAAGCTCTCATACTATTCGACAATGTTTTAACTTTTTTAAATTTTTGTTGTTCATGCATTGCAAACAAAATTCACAGTGCGTTGTCTGTGCGTGTAATTTCTCTCATTCCACACAGTTTAGTTTGATTTTCACATCTCAGCACATCATTCCTCTATGCTTTTCGCTCGCTTTCAGCATCTCTTCACCAAGCTGGTTGCATAGCTGAGCAAAATCTTGCGTAATCTCTGCCTTGCATGTGGGAGATTCCTTCTTGTAACAGTCCAAGAATGACTGAACATCTTGGCACATGTTGGAGTTCGTCTCCATACTTTTTGTGAATATCAGAACGCACTTTTTGTGAACTAACACTGAGCATTCGGCTGAGCTGTCCGCACCTGTGGTGAATAGTAAATCTATGCTTATTTTGAAGGAAAAAATATTCGAGGGAAAAAATATAAAGGAATTATAGCTAATTTTTCATTCACTTTCACGTTTATCTAAAGGATAGTGTATTTTTTAGTATCAGATAAAATATGTATCACGATGTTGTTATGGAAAGGTCCACATAAAGTGTGTGCCTGGACAAGTCACGAGGGAAAGCGATCCCATACAGAAGAACGACTCCTAATCCGTGATATTTCGTTGCATTAAACTTAAAGCAAATTCTTTTATCAATTTGAACAAGAAAACGAAGCGAAAACTCACCAATATCAATGGCACGATGTTTCGTAGTGGCTGTTGGAAAGAAGTTCAAAATGTATTAGTGCGAATGTCAGGGCGGTACCCTGAAACAACTTCTAGTGATCTGGCTGGGCTGATCAAAGTCACGGCACGGCTAACTCACAGATAGAATTGGAATTAAACTTATTAGTGTTTGTGGATGGATGAAAATAAATCGGACAACTCGAAGAAAAACCCTGAATAAAGGAAAAAACCAACAAACTCTACTCTCATATGCATGTGGTGAAACAGTGTGCTTACCTTGGACCTCAGTCCTGAGTGTCGTATACTCGTGGTCGGGACACAAGTTCAGTTTCTTGTCCATCATACCATGCTGAAGAACCACGTATCTATAGTCGTCAAGGAACGGTCCACTACAGCTCGAAGTTTCCAGGCACGTCATAAACGACTGAGTAAAACAAATTTGGTATCGAATCAAAAACGTTATACTTCTTGTTATTCTCTTAAGGGAGTAACTTTTGTTCCTCCACAAACGTGGATAATACATGTAGTCATGAACTAGAGAGTTGGCGTTCTTGTGGATGAATTAAAATGATCAATCAAATGTGGCGGCATGTTTTCTATTATCTATGACGCTTGCACGTCAAAAATAGCCTTGAAGCCTTCAAACTTTATCGAACTCTGAAATAACCTCTGGTCTGATCTAAGTCAGGGCACGGCTAACTCACGTGCACAGATCGAATTGGATTTTAGTGAGTTAGGTTTTGCGAATTGAGAAAAACTAGGGGAAAATCTAAAATCAAGAGAGAGAACTAACAACTCTTCTCACATGTGATTCCGAGACCAGACCCCAGAGGCGAAAATTAATACTCTCAACCTACCTGCATTCCATTGCAGTACACTTCCAAATCAGGTTCGCCTGCGCTCTTTTCAAACAAACTCTTGAATTGATGATTACAGCTCTTGATAACTTGGAACTGACAATCCGAAGGTTCGATCTGACGAAGAGCCAGTTCGCTCTCCTCTTGACCTGCAATTTCTTCCTCGAGGGTCGCTGTAGCCACGAGAACAAATAACTGGAGCAGCAATATAATCTTTTGTTTCATTTTGACAATTAAAACTGAAAAATGGATGGAAAAACTGAATGAAAATATGGGAAAGGAACAATTTTCAGATCAAAGATTTTTCACTTATTTTTGGCAGTGGATAGCTGATAATGATAGCTTCGTAATCGATGTAAAGGCAAAAAGTTTTTCCTGACTGATTCAGTTAGTGAGAAACCTTAAGGCAAGCAGCAAAACTCCTGTCTTCAGAAATCAGATGAATGTTACCTTTTGGATCGATGGAAATTCAAACTTTAGCGTTGCTAGAAACAATGCCTTGACACTATTTAGTAGCCTAGGTGGTCTCCATGTAGCTGAACTGCTATTTGCCTTATACCAACGTACTACGCACGTTTATATACAAACTATTTCTGATATTGTTCGATTGCTATTGAATAACAGGCCGCCACATCTAGAAAAGAACGAGTCGCTACAAGAAATTAGAAGAGGATGAAAATATCTTTGAGCGATTAAGTCAAGCCTCAAGTGATTCATTGACGATCAAAAGATATAACCCGAACACTAAAGGTCGTTAGAGCCAGTCCCGTGGATTATTTGAGGGTTTTCCCCCCTCGAAGTTCAAAACGTCTAGCCATGCCTTTATTTGAATTTTGCGATCACGGAAACGTGTTCAGTTAATTCAGCTGGTAATTAATTTCGTTGAAAGCGCGCACGTTTGTAGGCTAAAATCGAACGTTCAATGAGTAGGCTGTCACCTTAAGTTTGTCTATCTGCTAAACATACAAAAATAAGCTATTTCTTGACTTTTTAAACCATACGTACGATGTTCAAGTTAACATTCGTGACATCCAAATAGATTGTACTCAAGGGAATTATAAGTGGTCTGAGAAGAGAAAATGTTATACCACTCAAGCGATAACGGATATAGTGCGAAGGAGTAAAGAGATGCGCAGAATTTGATAAGAATGGATTTTAGTACAGTTGGCACCTAGTGCAATGTTTTTTTCTTCTCCAAGCACCAAAAGGATGAGAAAATAAGGGGTAGCCCAGGGAATGTACACTCAAGGAGAAATCATATCCCAACGGTTTCACCACAATATGCCTTGAATCACCATCTCGTGACGATATCTTTCCGCTTGCAGTCTGTCGCGCACGAAACACTAACAGATAACCTATGCATAATATTGTACCTGCGGGTGATCATTGTTGTTATATTGGGGTTTTCCAGGTAATCTGACTAGGCGCGCAAAGCAGGATTTCCGTGATTGAAAAAGGATCAATCCCATCAACAACCGCACGCTCAATTCACTTGCGTTTCCTGGCTGATTTCTCGCAAACAAATCTTTTCTTGTTGAAAACGAAACACTATCAATAACAGATATGAGGCTTTACTTAAGTCAAGCATCCTGCTGATTGTCAAGGACCCATGGGCAGCAAAAGATGTGGTTCTCGTAGTTAAATCCTAATAAGAAATCGCTGTCTTTCGCAAGCTCCTTTAAGACCGATTACGGGTTCATTCTTTGATAAAATAGAAGAAAAATAACCTGAACGATGAAGGTAAATCCCTAGTCTCATCTGGACAACATATGATTTAAAGCGAAAAAAGTTTTAGATAGGCCTTAAAATCGCGGCTAAATAACATTTCTACTTGCATTTTACTTGCCCGCCATTTTGCCATCCCCCCCTGCGCATCAAGGATCAAATGGATTTTTTCTCCAAAAACACGATTCGCGATTTGATTGGTTAATCGTTTTTCCATGGCCTCAGATCACCTGGTTGTTATCAGCCCTTAAACACTTATAGCTTCGGTATTGTTATCCAAGTAGTATGAAGGCCATACTCTGGACTTAAACCAGCTCCCGTCACGGAATGACCTTGAGAAAACAGATGGTAACCTTAGGCCAGGTTTATTTATTTTGTGCATTTTCTATATGAGGTGGTAGTAAGTGAGTCTGTCCTGTCTTTGATCCAATGGCCACCTCTAGACCTTATTCTTCTTGGTGCAATTTTTTCAATTTCTTTCTCTAAAAGTTGCGCATGAGAAGACACTGACATGAATATGGATTTAACACAAACAAAGAATCTTATTCTCAAGCGAATGACACGTGGACGTTCGTATTGCACCAAGACAAAATAAGGTCTACCGATAGATTGAGAAATCCAGGTTCTCTTATATCTCTAGGTGAAACGGATTCAAAAATACTATATTAAACTGCTTGCAAACTCCTCTGGTTAAGACGAATTCAAGTCGGGCTACGCACATGCTGACTATTTGTTTGCTTACCTCTTTTCTCTTCCAAATTTCCAAAAATACCACACACCAAAACGATATGAAGACATCAAAGACAACCGTTCCCTGATAATCAAACGCGTGGGAATAGCGCGCGTACTTGCAATTCGTCGTTAAAGACCAGAAACTGCAATTCTTATCGCACAGCGGACACATGTAGAAGAGTTTACTATAGTTCTTGTTGCAGACATCCTGACATTAGCCGCTGCTTCCTTCCTTAACGCTTTTCGAGAGTATATCTTCTCAGTACTTTTCTTCTCTCCCCTCCCTCTGCCCCTCCCTCTGCCCCTCCCCCCCTCCCCCCTTCAATCAAAACTCTATCACTCTGCCTATATAATGGAGTCAGAAGTTTGATCAGTTTGTTTACATTTTATTTGCATCTTCTACGTCGTAATTCTTTCCATACATGATACTTGGCTACGTAATTACCCTAACGCGTTTTCCTAGCTCACGATCATCAGACAAATATATGTCCAACCTCACATTCTCTCACTCTAACCCTTTTTCACGTTACCCGTAGATTTGTTTACTAGTTAAAGCTCTAATATTATTCGAATTTTTTAATATCTTTATTGTTGTTGCTTATTGCAAACAAAATTCAGTGCTTAGTCTGTACATGTATTTTCTCTCATTCTTGGGAGAACCAAAAAGCGACAAAAATGGTATTCCTGCTACAAATCCTTCTCTCTTTTTTCCCTTCTTTTTCTTCTCTTTTTCTTTTCTTTTCCTCTTCTAATTAACTCAAATATTTCAGCTATATATTCATTGCATACCAAGCTATATATTAAGTACACTATACTTCTGCACAGTTTGTTTTGATGTTCACATCTCAGCACATCATTCCTCTATGCTTCTCGTTCGCTTTCAGCATCTGTTCACCAAGCTGGTTGCACAGATGAGTAAAGTGTTGCGTAATCTTGGTCATGCATTTGGGAGATTCCTTCTTGTAACAGATCAAGAATGACTGAACATCTTGGCACATGTTGGAGTTCGTCTCCATGTTTTTTGTGAATGTTTTAACACACTTTTTGTGAACTTCGACGGAGCATTGGGTAGAACTGTCCGCCCCTGTGGTGAATAGTAAATCCATGCATATTTTACTAAACTAATATTTCATTCACTTCTACGTTTATCTAAAAGAGAGTGTATATTTTTAGCATCAAACTTGATGCTTTTATGGACTGGCACACATAAAGTGTGGCTGGACACACGAAATTAGGAGCGCGATCCCAGAAGAACGACTCCTAGTCTGCGAAATATTTCCGCGCGACATTTCGTTACATTAGATTTTAAAAGCAAATTCTTCTATCGATTTGAACAAGAAAACGAAGCGAAAACTCACCAATGTCGTCGATGAAAAGATGTTTCATGGTGATAGCTGTCGAAAAGAAATTCAAAATGTATTAGTGCGCATGTCATCAGGCCTGATGCCTCTGAAAAACGTCTTCAATAGGACGTTTGCATGATAGCGTCATTGACCTCTACTACCAGACTCCCTTGCACACTTTCTTTTGTACAGTTAATTAGCACCAATTGTCAATCAAAACGTCCTATTCTAAATTTTATCGCTATCCCTAAAACAACCTTTGGTTTGATTGAATCATTAAAGTCAGGACACAGCCAGCCCACAGATAAGCCAGCTTATAGCCTTTGCGGAATATTACCCGTCATAAAACCCGGAAAACCGGAAGACAAACCCTAAAATCAGGGGAGAGACCTTATAAACTCTGCTCACATATGATGAAAAGCCCAGGAGTCAAACCCGAGAACATACCCTTGCCAAAAAAGATTTTACAAAATGATTAATCGTGAAGCGTGCTTACCTTGGACCTTAGTCCTGAGTGTCGTATAGACGTGATTGGGGCACAAGTTCAGTTTCTTGTCCATCATACCATGCTGAAGAACCACGTATCTATAGTTGTCAACGAACGGTCCCCTGCAGGTCGAAGCTTCCAAGCACTTCATAAACGACTGATTAAGACAAAATTTGGTATTTATCAAAGCCGTTATACTTCTTGTTTTTCCCTTAGGAGAGTAATTATGGTTCCTCCATGGAAGATAGTCATAAACTAGAGAGGTTGACGTTCTTGTGGAGATAATGATAAATCGAATATGGCATACATGCACGGGATTTTTTCAATGAGTTTTGCACGTCCAAAATAGCCTTGAAGCCTTCAAACTTTATCGAAATCTGAATCAACCTCTGCGCTGATACTAGTCAGGGAAACTCAAGCACGTGCACATATCGAATTGGAAGGGAGCTGCGTTTTGTGCGAAAGGAAAACTAGAGAACCCCTGAGAAAGACCCGCCTTAAATCAAGGGAGAGACCTACCAAATTCTACACAAACGTTATGCCGGGTACAGGAATAGAACTCGAGGTGACAATTAATACTCTCAACTTACCTGGATTCCCTTGCAGTACAGTTCCATACGATTCCTCGCAGGTCCACCTGGCTTCCTTTCAAACGAACTCTTGAACTTTTGATTACAGCTCTTGATAACTTGGAACTGACAATCAGAAGGATCAAGCTGCGGAAGGATCAGTTCGTTTTCCTCGAGCTCTTCGCGTTGGTCTTCTTGCCTTTCCTCTTGACCCGCAATTTCTCCCTCGTTCTCAGAATTTTCAGGATTTTCGGGATTGGACTCACGAGTCGCTGTCGCCACGAGAACAAATAACTGCAGCAGCAATATAATCTTGAGGTTCATTTTGACAATCAAAACTGAAAAATGGATGGAAAAACTGAATTAAAGGGTCAATTTTCAGATAAAAGTTTTTTCGCCTTTTGACAGTAGGCAATAATGATAGCTTCGAAGGAACTTAAAAAATTATTGTCCTGACTGATTAGTAAGAACCCTTGAAAGGAAAGCAGCAAATGTGCTATCTTTAGAATTCAGACGAATGTTACCTCTTGGGTCGATGGAAATTCAAGCTTTGAATTCGAGTAGGAAAATCTTCTTCACGAATGCAGTGCAAAGCGCTTCAAACTGAAATATGATGTGGTGGCAGTGCAGAAAGTGGCAGTTAGAAACGATGCCCTGACACTTCAGTAGGTGCTTTGCTTGTAGCTATTGAATTGCTATGCCTACCAATGAATTACGCAAATTTATATACGAACTATTTCTGATATTGTTCGATGGCTTTTGATTAAGAGGCATATCTAGTTAAGGACAAGTTGCTTTAATAGAAGAATGAAAAGTTCTTGAAAAAGTGCTTGAGATTGAAGTACGCATTTAAAAAAATAAGCGATTCACTGTAAGCGATATCAAAAGTGTTGCCATGGTAGTTAATTCAGCGTAATTTCGATAGCGCGTTCACGGTCTTGAGTTAAAATCGAACGTCGAACGAGTAGCTAGTCTAGCTTTCACCTTACGTTTCTCCATCTGCTACGCAAATTTTGTTTTTTGACTTTTGAACTTTTGACGCTATTTTTTTACTTCATAACATCCAAAGAAATAATACGCAAGGGAATGGAACGTGGTATGAGATGACAAAATATCATACCCAAGCTAAGGAGGTTTAGTGATGGCGAATATTGGATGGGTGGGAAGTAGTATAGAGAGGCTCAGAACGTTGATCTGAATTGCTTTTAGTACGGTTAACACATAGTGCAATGTTTTCTTCCTCGCCGCGCATCAAAACGATAAGAAATCAAGAAGTAGTCCCAGGAATTACACGTACTCTCAACGGTTTCACCACAATATGCCCTGAATCAGCACATCGTGAAATATATTCCCGCTTACAGTCTGTCGCGCACGAAACACTACAGATAATCTATGCATAATATTGTACCCGCGGGTGATCATTGTTGTTATATTGGGGTCCTATTAATGGTGCATTGTTACCAGTTCATAAACACTTATAGCTTCAGTATTGTTATTCAAATACGTATGAATACCTGTTCTGGACTTAAACCATCTCTACTCACGGAATGACCTTGATAAAACAGGAGTTAAATTTAGGTCAGGTTTTATAATATTTTTTTTTACACAAGGTAGTAATTATTGAGTTTGTTCTGTCTGTGCCCTGTCTGTGATCCAATGAACTGCTCTAGACCTTATTCGTCTTGGTGAAATATATATGTTTTCCAATTTCATGCCACGTGTCATTCCCTAGAATATCATTTCTTTCTCTAAAAGTTGCGCATGAGAAGACACATGAATATGGGTGCAACTTAGACGAACCTTTTTTCAAGGGAATGACACGTGGATGTCTGGGGTCGTATTGGGAAAACATTGCACCAAGACGACTAAGGTCTATTGCTTGACTGGGATATCCATATTAGTTATGTAGGAGGGAAATTGCGCACCATTGGGATAACATACTATGAGTTAGACAACACCCTAAATAAAAATCTAGGACTCTTACTATAGCTCGAAAAGGGCAAATTCAAAACGAAACATTCCTTCATATATTTTTCGTCTCTTATTTTAGTGAAATCTAAAGTTATGTAATATTATGGCTTGATAATCAACTGCTCTTTAAGAACGGGGGGGGGGGGAGGGGGGCGCACTGAAAGAGATAGGTAAGGAAAATAAATGAAAAGAAACGAATGCTGCCTTACTCAACTCAAAAGTATTTGGTTATGTACGCGTACGGTACGTTCTACATTGGTTCCCTAAGCTATATAATTATCATACGACAATATTATTAGTCATCGATCATTTATTAACCACAATTGGTAAATCTTGACATGTGATAAATTGTCTTGCGCTCTTTATAAAGTGAAAAATAATATAGATGATATCGGCCATTATTGAAGAGAAGATCTGTCAATAGAAAAACACTCGGCCGTTCAAAGTATTTAGCATAATTCAATAGCTTCAAATTTAAAATTGCTTAAGAATAAAACAAATTAAGCACATATAATTGGACTTACCACTCTTTTTACTGCTACGCGCTGATCGCGACAGCAGTTGTAACAGGGAAATATGGCAATACACTGCCGCCAATCAGAGAATGTAAAGGTACCGACCAATGTATTTATTTATTTATTATTGACGGAAGTGTATTGCCCAAATTCCCTGTCGCAAATGTTGTCTCGATCAGCGCTAGCAATGAAGGAGTGGTAAATAATTGGATTTCTTAGACCACAAAGTCCAACCGACTCTGTTTTCATTCAGGATATAATTACAAGCTTAATTTGTCAGCTTTTGAAAACCAAAGCATAGGTTTTTGATTGGCTTGTATATACAACGAAGCAGGTTTTACGAAAGTCATAAAGATCTTTTTTAATCGACCTGATATCGCCTGCAAGTAGAGCTCGACGGGGGGTTCTTTCGAGGTTTATATTTACCCCCCTCTGGCCATTTATATTGGATTTTATGCCCCAAGCTCTTTTTTTTCTTTTTTCTTTTGCATTTCTGTGGCTTTTATTAGAAATAGTTTGAACAATTCAGTTTCAACGAGTCTACTTCTGGAAAAACACGCAAGAGAAAGAATCCATGCTCGACCTATCGGCCACATGCCACTTTTTTGATATCGAGTGATATTCTAATTTTATTTGGCTTGTCATCCTCTTCAATCATGCTTCTATCGATATTAAAAAGGTTAATATAAGAAAAATTTATATTAAGAAAACGTATTTCCATAGAATTTTTAGGGATTGCCTAAATTCAGAGCCTATTCATAATTTGTGCTAAAATATAATCAATATAGATAAGTCTGGTAATTGGAATAGCACCAAGTTAGATCGGTTATATTACTATTAGCCTATACCGCAATATATTGGCACACAGACAACTTGGCTTCCACTGAATAATCAACCCTTTCTTATTTAAAAATTAATGATTTAGTCGACATTTGAATATAACTGACCCAATAAGCGGTATCCGGAAGTTGTACTATCGCGAGCTACGGCAGAAAAGTAAACATCCTTACGTTGTCTTTTCAACTAGGTGATAAAAAAGTCTTAGAATTCTGTAAAGTACCTGTGTCATAAATCCTTCATTTATCATTAGCATCAAATATTAATAATAACGTGATATATTTGACGTTAAAGTTACTGAGTCTTTTTTGGTTTCAAAGTTGTCAAAGTTGATATCTTTTTTCCACCTGACCTGAATTTGACATCGTCATGAACTATTGTATAAAGAAGGCGGTTAGCGTCTATTGTTATGGAACACTGCAAACACCTGAAAGTTTGAATAGATTAACTAAATAAAACATCAACAAAGACCTCGCTTTCTTTGTAAGTCTAAATAGGGGCAAGTTTGTGGACAAACCGTAACACTGTTTACATTGTACGGTTAAATATCATGGAGATGTACTATTGGTTCGCTGACGAATGTCAGTCACGATAGCTCCGCCACCTCTGTAGTAGTTGTGTGACATCATAAATTATCGTTGGGGTCTTTCAAGTGTTCGGATTTGAAATTCTAATTTAACGCCATTATCCTAATTGCATATGCACGCACAACTGAACAAAGTGCTGTACGGATAGTGATTACGTTGTTATTTCCTCGATAATGCCAACAGCCTGGTTCACGCGAGCATATGCAGCCTACAATGGGGTTTAAAGATGTGAACATCGCAGAAACTTTCTGGTATTTCCTAGTTTGGTTTCTACTGGCAGTCGTCGCTGCCTCGAACAACACATCATTGAACGTTACAAACATAACCGTTTCTTCTACTCCCCCGTTGCTAAAAGATACTTCGTCCTGTGTGTTCCCAAACTTTCTTCAAACAGACTGTACAGGTTTGGCTAAGGTCTGCGAATGGAATCTTGGCAAGAGAATAGCTTTACCTCAGTGGCATAATCTTTCACCACCGTCTAAGTTTCGAGCACTTCAAGGGACCTCAGAATGGACGTGGACGGTAGTTAACTCTACAATCACAATAAAGCAGTCTATCATCGCGAAAAATTTTCAGCCACTTAGCAGAATAACTCATAGTGTTTTCGAATGCATTGCCAACAGAGGTTTAGCTAATAACACTTTTATTATATTCAAGAAGGAAATATTAGGGGGAAAACAGGATACAAACAAGACGTTTTCTTGTGTTCGTTTTCTAAAAAGAAGTGAAACTGTTATTCAATATGAGTTAGGAAGTTGGAGTAGGAGACTGAAAGATGTCGCCTGTCAAGACAATGAACTGGTGTTACAAGAGGACCTACTTATATCAGATCATTCCCATGGTCTCGTAGACTGCCCTTTGGAATTAGGAGGCGCTCATGAAATATGGCATATTTATGACGCCAAGGAACAAAGAACTTGCACTTACGCTAAGGGCTCGTTTGGCGTTTTAGAATCGGATTGTCTGAGCAAAGATGGTCTTTATATAGACTTTGGAAAAGGTCATAACTGTACCAATCCTGATATTGGCCACCTATTTCCTTTAGAGCTCAATCTACGGTGCATAAGCAAATGGAAAGATGGCCTTTTTACATATTTTGTGACAGCTCGACGCGATCGTTGGGTTTCTGATTATGAAAAAACGACTTTACAATGCGCTAGGATCAAGATGACCCCTGATCTCGAGGATGAACTCACATTAACTATATTTAACGACCCAATTTGTAAAGGGATTATTGATAATGGAGAACGAGTGGGAAGAAATGATGACATGTATTCGCTGCGTATTAGACGAAGGAAGAGGCCTTACAACTCGAAATATCATCTTAGTGGAAGGTGTGATTTTCCGAATGAGATACAGGGCACATGGATGGAGCAATCTGCACATCAAGGCAGTAAAAAGATTGTAATAAATGGTGGTAATATTAGTGTTAGTCCCTATGGATCTTTCGAGTGTAAAGAACGTTTTACCATAAGTCAAGGACACCCTTCTGTTTGTGGTTTTGTACCAGAAGGCGACCGCTGGCTCGGCCAAGGACGGGTGAGGTTTTATTACGATGATTATGCGCTTCTGAGCCAATTTGAAAATGGCTGCAGGCCAAGAATTACCAGACTGGGACTCACAAGTACTATCAACAAACACGTCTTGATATATCGACTCTCGCAGAGTGAGCCTTTAGTCGAGGATGGTAGATCTCCGGACGATTTTTACAGGCATGAAATTTTGAAACGGTTTTGTGGAATGCCTTATTTATATGAGCGGGATCCTTTTCCTCACTGGGGGAGGAATGTTGAGAAGGTCATTCATAGAGAGCTACTTCCTGCTCAACCCATGTCAAAATGCTCTCTGGTGTTGAACAGCAGGCATTCTCTGTTGTCTGTGGTCGCAGGTGTAGAGTCTACTTCTTGTACTGGCAAGTCATCTTTGATGCATTTTGGATGCCAAGAAGCAAGGCAAAAAATGACTTTCCTTAACATTTCCTATCCCCCAAGCTGCAAAGAGAAAGAAGTAACATTCTCCTGTATTGGGAAGGCATGGAAGTTTGGTAACAATGTGTTGCTGCGTGACGCCGTCACGCAACAGATCAACTGTTTTTGGTTCGATAAGGAAAGTAACGCAATATTTAGACTTGGATCACCTCAGTGTTCTGACGCTGACTGGGGTCGCCTGCCTGGACACGCGAATCACTTTGACGAAAGATTTAGCATCAAATACTTTGAGAAATGTCCATTAGTAGCGGAATCATCACTAAAACCCACTAAGGGGGGTAAATCTAGGGCAACTTTTGCTGCTCTCACTCAGACTCTATGGCTGTTACCTTCAATTCTTCTTACGAGATGTTATTTTTAGCTTGTAGCTAGTAGCTAGTTTCGAAACTTCGCGTGAAACGTCTAGCATTATAGCCAACTGAAAAATGTTCGAACAAATGAGGCTCTGGAGATTCGGAGAAGTGTGTTTGCAGAACAAGCTGATGACCTTTGAACTTGACCTTTGACCTATCTAGTGTTAGTGATGTACTGGTTTTCTAATGCTCTCGATTTATACTATTGGTCAAATGCCTAAGGTTACATCAATCACTAATATACTTAAAACACCAAGATATTTGTCTAGACAACTTAACTTATAATAGTTTTTCTCTCGTATCTTTCCCGCGTCTTTTTCTCGTTCTTCTCGTTCTTAATTTCTTGTTCTTCTTCTTGTAATGTTCTGTTTCTTGCTCTAGCTTCTTCGTGTTAAATCTTCTTGTTCTTCTTCAAATTGTTCTTCCTCGGCTTCGTTTTTCTTCTTCTCCTTCATCTCTCATTCCTTAATACAATACAATGATGTTTTCCTCGGCGTAGACATATTTGTTCTGGTTTTAACACGTTCAAACTGAAGTAAAACGCAAAGAAATTGCATGCCTTTCGTGTGTACTTACTTTCATGGCCTAATTTTTCTTAATTCCCTTAAATTTTTACTCCCTTATGTCATCTCATTTGTCATTTTTTTGAACAAGAATAAACCTAGGAGAAAGACTCATCCAGAAGCATCACTCTCGCGTACCACTATAGGTGGGCGTACTGTTTACATTTTCAAAAATCAACTTTTGAGCCATAAAACGATTGAACTTAAGAAATATAAAGAAGTCATAACTGTTGATAATATTTATCAATTTGAGATCAGTTGCTTCATTATTTCAGGAGATATAATAAATTAAAGTTGCTAAATTTTGCAGTAAATGTAGGTTGTTTGGCAACATCTTGCCAACCAACATAACTGGCACGCCTGAAAAGCAGTTTAACTGAGTCGTTTACCGTGGATAAATAAAGTTAGTTCAATTCAAATTCAATTCAATTCAATTCAATTCAAATTTCACAACGTTAACTTGAAAACCATCAAGAGATTTGTCCTCAAATTCTCAGATATCTTCCAAAGCGATAGGATCTTGCCACTTTTGATGTTTGTTTGTTTATTGCTTGAATTTGCAAGAATTTCATGTTCTTGATCAAAACAAATGACGTCATCGTACGCCCACGTATAGAAACTCGTATGACATATCACTCTGCCACGTATAATCGATAACGTGTACAATACCGTATCGCAGTTCAAGCTAGAAATAGGAGAAAAACATTGGAAACCATACCATACGAGTATTCCAATTTTTTTTAAGGCCATATTTAGACTGTTAATTTCAAATATTGAACAGATGACAAATAGCCTACAGGTTTTTACCGATAATATATATAGTTTCATCCTGTGACCTATAGGATGAAAAAAAGGTAGAAAAATTAATGCAAATTTTCCGACCAAGGCAAGCCTTGTTAATATCCGTTGGGCATTGGATACTAACAACATTTTGTACATCATAAAATATATATGCTTCCGTAGACGGTAAAAACTGTCAAAGGGCATCGGCTAATCCGTCTACGAAGGGTTAGGGCGAGTAGATGGCTCAAAGCGGTCGCTTTTACGAGCGGCGTATTTGATAAACTGTTGAAGACAGACAGGTTTGGTCATAGCTTGTCAAGTTATTCCATGCTGCAAAAAAGGTGATTCCACAAGGCCTCAGCGTCTTAACCCCGCAAGCTCAGCTCAGCTCAGCTTACTCTCTGACGACCATAGTCTGGATTATGTAAGATACAGCGGTACATTCCGTATAATCCAGCTTCCCGCCTTTCGTCACTTGGACCGAAAAAGTATAAAAAGTTATAGTCTGCTTTTCCAAATCAGTGATTGATGGCACAAAGACATCTTTCAACCCGTTCCTTTTTGCGGAAATTGGACATTGAACTCCGTGCAAAAAGGCAAAAAAAAAAAAAAAAAAAAAAAAATCTCAAGTGAAGTCGCGCATTAAACAGAAGGCACAAAGGTCACTTCAATCCCAAAAAATAGTCTCAGTTTCCGATAGCAGAGCCGTTACTGTCAACTCTATTAAGTCTGCACAGTGTTACGGGGCGGTTTTGGAACAGTAATCAATCATATTCGTAGCTAAACTGCATCATCATATCTTTACAGCGTTAATTCAGCTGCTAAGTAGCCTATCGACTAGATTTTTTTCGATTACAGCCTTGTAAGTAAGCAAGGTCCTCCTCTATCTATCATAAACATATTTTTAACCTCGATAATCATGTTTCCCACGAGTGTTTAAGGCTAATCCACGAAATCCCACCCCATACAAAGTTTTCTATGTGATGCAAAAGAAGCGTCTTTTTATCATAAATATTCTTATTTTGCAAAACTAATAAAATCCCTAATTTGTTTCTTGGAAGTATGTGTTAAGAGGGTGTTGATTGTGTAATTTGCTAGGGAAAGTCACTAATAATGTGCTAAGTTTATAACACGATTCACGGCTCAATACATCACAAGCCAAATGAACAATACTTGTCAGCGCTGATCAAACAATATTTACTTTCGGAATTCCTCACGATTTTTCGCCGGAAAAGCACACTTGTAGGAAGATTGATTTTTTATCAGTAATTTTCTTTTGGCACAATTAAGCTCACTTCATGGATTTGATTTCAACCACAATTACATTGATAGCAAATGCGTGAAAATCTCTGCAGGATACAGGATTGTTTTAGGGATTTTTCTGTTTGATAATATTCAGGCCAAAATCAAAATTGTTTTGTATACGTGTGTGTATTTCAGGTGAAAGTTTTACGGATTTAAAGGTTAAGTGGACTAAATATAAAAAGATTGTTTGTCAAGAGCGAAAGAATAAAGGAAAGTATTATTTGATTAGTAAAAACGGCTCAATTTACGCTTAGTTCAATCTTTATACGAAAACCACCATTGTTTGAAAAAGATATCCTCGCGCGTCTTGTGTACCAATGCATCTTATTCTATCGCCGCATTCTGCGACCATACTTTGCACCAATCGAGAGTATTAATTACATAGATCATCATCTTCGTGATAAACTTTACGGGAGAAAACTCCAAAAACCTATTGCTGGTACTCCATAATCGCGCAGGAGAATGACTGATGCGTGCAGAATAGAACTAGTACTGCAACCAGCGCCCTACCAGGACAAAATGGGACCTCAGTAAAATGAGACACACCCCAGATACATCTTGCTATGCAACATAGTTTAACTTCTCCATTAGAAGATAAGGTTGTTGTCCTCACTCTTTCAAGCCCTCGCCTCTCTGCGCAAAACCTTCTGACATGAAGCTCTCTCACATGCTCAAATCTGTGGCAGAAATTTCCTCGCTTTAAGCGGTTTTCTCGACCCGAGAAGTTGATAATTCTCACATTTGCACCTCTGCATTCAAACCAGGGCGCTATTCTACAGCGCAGAGTAGCAGGATCAGTAGTTTTGTATAACCACTTTGTGCGAGGCGTAAATGGTTTCGCTACATACCTTCCAACCTGAAGTATCTGTGTTCTTAGATCGTCCGATGCACAACGTCGCCAATCTGGACCTTCTTTCAACTGAACTGAATATCTAAGCTTGTTGAATTTTAAGAAACTAGAGTCGAGCGGCTCTTTTGTTTGCGCGCCGATCGTAAGCTCAATGTTGACGGGTACGGTATTTTTGTAGGGTCTTATTTCTCTCAGTCATGAACGCAATATATGTGTAATGTAGCCCACCGCTGAAGTAATATCTAGGCAGACTTTAATTGGTGATTGCGCACGTGTCATAAACCTAATCCCTAACCAAAAGCTCAAAGGCCATGAGGCTATCTTGAGTAGGGAAGACCGGTGTCTTACAGAATAACATTATGAGCTCGTACGTTATGCGCATATGTTTTTAGGAAGGCATTTTTGTGTCTATGTTTGAGCTAACTCTTTTGCGCTATGCCTTATTTGTTTACTAACAGTACAAAGTGGATTTTGAGGATTGTTTTTAAAAATATTTGATGTTAAATACGCGCGCGACTTGATAAGGTGTTCATCATACTGGTCGCAGTCTCACCAAATGCCGTACCAACTGTTATCTCACAAATGTATTTTCAAACTACACAACTTCGAGAACACCAACGTGAATTGTCTTGGTGCCCAGCATCTGACTTCATTTTGCGCATCATGCTTATCGGTGTCATCGCACATTAGTAGAATCACTTCTTTCAGCGCCTTCACTTGACATGTCTCATCCTATAAAACTTCTTATTCTTGCTCACATTCATCTCTACTATATTTTAACTACTTAAAAATCTGATGGAATTTCAATCATACTTATAAATTACATAATTATTTACAAAATTATGACGTTTTTTGATTATTTATTCTCTGATTGAACTAATGACTCAATTTGTAAAAGATTAGTTTTCAAGAGTTGGACCTAGATTGATTGAGCTGATAAGTACGGGTTCTGTTTCCCTCCCACGCTTTTCTGTCACACGAAGAAAGCGTTTTTCAATTGAGCTGGTGTCAGTTGGAGAACGTTTTGAGTGGAAACCACCTCTTGTCTTCTAGAATTAACACACAGACCGTCAGCTCATTCCAGGCTTGTGGCAAAAGCGCAACAATCTTACTGATAGCTTTGTTATCTTATCTCGTACCATTTTCCTTATAAACATTAAAATGAGCAACGTTAGTTATTTATACAGCTTTGTTTTTCATAAAAATTTTCTAAAGTCAAGTTAAGCTAAAGTCAAGTTAAGGCGATGAACATTAGGAAGGTCGCGAAGTTGGGTCCAAAGAACAGAACTCCTTTTGTTCAACCAATTAAGCCTAGCAGCATTTTTCAATAGGTTCTGACGACCCGTTCCAGAACAATAGTATACAGCTTCAACTACAACCTGAAAGTGAAACAGTATCGTTCACTTCATCTCACGCAAGGTCTCAGAGGTCTTCAGGAGATATTTGCCGGTCTTTTTTGTTCGACTGTCGGCACCATTACTGGGTATTCCTAGACTTCAACACCTCTCTGATTTGGATTGCAGGTACATCCAAAGTTTTATCTGAGAGTTTGTTTTAGATCTAATCACAGTCTAAATGAAAGTAGCTCTGGTTTATATCCTTTTTGACAGCTGGTTGCTGGATACAGGTAGCCCACGCTCTCTTGGGGCGGGGGCACACTCGGCTTGATAAGATATTCGACCCTGGATAAACTGGGCCCGGTTGTACGGAAGGGTGATATAGCGATATCCGACGGATAGATTCTTATCCAGTGGACAAATTTATTGGATATTCTAATGGGAATGGAAATGGAATTGAAATGCGCACTTGTCTAAAATATGCGAAACCTACGCAACGACCGGCTGCCGGGCAAGCCACATGCCAAGGTGATTTTTTCCCAATATAATGATTTTCCCATATTTTATAAGATATCAAATTTTTGGCAACTTGGAGTATGTAGCTTGTCAAGATTTAAGAGATGCGCAAGCAAAGACTCAGTTTGAAATGGTTGTCAAATGGCCAGAAATTGCACTCTGAGGATATGACAAAAGTCTGCCCTCGTAACGGTTATCAGCCTGATTTAATACCACTCGGACCTCCCATTTGTATTGATGACGTCATCAGTGTTAACGAATATTTACTTGACAAATTATGAAGGACCAGATTGGATTTCTAATCTTCTGCCAGGTGGGATTTAATTAACTCCCTTAGTCGCTTGTCGGATATTTTTTTTGACACTTAATGACTTATTGAGAAGAATATTAATTTGGCCGTCTAGTGTAAAGACTGTTGAAGCTACATGTCAAATGTCGACAGCCATGTTCTATTATAATTTTTCACAGTAAACTTTTGCAACTGAAATCCTACTCCAAAAGGTGCTAATTGAAGATCAAAATTGTCATGAATGCTATCTCTCTTTGAAAAAGACAAAAAAATATGTATTTGAGGTATGGAAATTTATAATCATTCCTAAATGAATGGGTTGGCGCGACATGTTGGATGACGTTGTTTTCGTGTTTCCTGAACACTGCCCAACGCGTACGTAAATGCGATTTTCTTTTCTTTTTTCTTTCTTTTTTGTTCTGGAAGGTAATGGTAAATTGAAATATTTAATTTGAGTATCAGACAATATAGCTGAACCTTTTTTTCCCTTATATAATATAGTGAATATTAGCCAACATAGTCCCTCACACTAATAGGAGCCACAAACATCGACATAAAAAATAGCGTTCATAAGATTTATATTTATTTAATCTAAGGAAAACTCAATTTTTTTCCCAACAAAAATGTGATGTTGAGCGCCCTTAAGTTTTATTTGGGTTGACAATATTTCCCCACCCCTCCCCAGTTTAGCTATGACGCAATAATAACACGATGTCGAGGTAAAATAACATTAGCATCCCTTCGAGCAGCCATTTTGGATTTAACAGGATTTAAACTAAATGACCCTTTTCTCTTAAAATAACAAATATTTTGGAGTGAAAAACCACTTCAACCCTTCCAGAAGGCTTGTGAAAAAGCCTAGATGGCAGGCAACCAACGATATGTGCCGGTAAGTGAATATTTTACCGAAAGAAAAGGCGAATAATTCGAGGAACGCCTAAGCCCAACTGGTTTCCGCTGTTAGATTTTCGAATATTTTTCTTCAAATGCCACGACAAAAGCTAAAAGGAACACGACTACAAGACAGTTTACATCCTATCTTTTACCATTTTCCTATATTTTCTAACATTTCTTGAACGTAATACATAGATATATGTGTCTGAAAAAAGGCTACTCATGTTCGAATAATTGTAATATTTTGTTGTTTGTGTCGTGTATAAACATCAAAATTTAAAGTTTTTATCATAATATCGGTCGAAAAATTCATGAATATTTTACAAACAAAACCCTCAGTAGAACCACAACTTCGCTTATTTGCTTGTTAGGTATTTTAGATTCATTGGTATATTTTTTGCACTGTTAAATGAGCAATAAGTTCACAGCGTTAAAGACATAATAAAACAGAATCAATAAACTTATTTGTAATAAGTGTTTCGTCTTTATGGCATTTTCATCAAAATATTTATGAGTGGTGCAAATCTTTTATTAGATTTTACATCTTTGCTTTAAAACATTGGAGTTAATATGCAAATAGAAAAGAAAAATTATCTCTGAGGGGCAAAAAGTTCTAAATCTCCCCCTTATTTTAAATTTATTTTTCTCGCTTTAATGGTTTTCTAAGGGTTTTGTTTATATTTTTCAAGACTTTATTCCTTTGCTGTTCATTTATTTTCCATATTCTCTGTATTTTAGAGGTTTGAATAATGTGTGAAAAGATTAGAAGTGATTTATTGAACAGCTGTGTTTTTTAATGAGAAACTAGGTATTTATAGCATTGCATAATATTATGTGCAAATTTCGTTTTTTATCATCAGGAGAGAAAATAACAATAGGCAGTTGCTAAAAAACCTGTGACCCTAATTCCATGATCAAATTGGAATTTAGGAGGAAAAGCCTAGAGAAAACCCCCAAGCATAGGAAAGCACCAACTCCCATACAACCTCAAGTTCAGGAATCATTAGCATTGGTCAGAGGCAAGTGCTTTGCACCTACAACCTGAACTTAATTAACTAATTTGTTTCAGATTGCGACCAGTGAGGAAACAGCACCAGATTCCCAACCTGCTGTTCTATCAGTAGTTGCAACCCCACCTCAACCAGTTCATCTCACACCAACACAGGATACAACAGAGGATAATCGTACTGTAAACCAAGCAGCATATGTAGAAATACCTCCTGATGTCCCTCCTCCACCTTATGTATCGTACGACATTGATGAACCCAACGATGGTATGTTATGGCTTTGCATTCAAGTCATTTTCTTATGAGTAGAAGACTTAAAGTATGGTACAGAATAATACATATATTGCACATGTAAAGTATAGCATGCCATATCACTTAGTGTGCTTTTTGGTCAAGCTTGGAACAGCTAGAGTTTTATCGATTAGTTGCTTATGTGCTTATGACATCATAACATTATATATATATATATGTTTTTTTGTATATTTATATATGTACATATATATATTTAAATCAATATTTTATGTTTCAGAAAATAACATCAGTCCCCCAGCTTACGAAGTTGCTTCCAAACTACCCACTTACGAAGAAGCCGAGGGAGTGAGAGAAATAAATGAAGACCTGGTTAGTTGATAAATTGAAAGTTAAATACTGCAGCACATGGAAAAATAATCAGGATAAATAGTTCCAGGGGGGGAGGATATGAAATTAAGTGGTGGGAAGGGTCAAAGGAGGGTACATTAATATATTATATTACTTCATGGTGCTGTGTGTGGAAATTTTCTGGAGCTTTGCCCAGCTGATCTGACATAGACGGCGATAGATAGATAGATACATAGATAGTGACATAGAAATGGCGTAACTGCAAAACTGAGGTGTCACGAAGCCTGCGAAAATTGACCAGCAAAAAATAAGAACATGTCCGCCATCACAATCGCTATCGTTATTTTTTCATTTGGTGGCCTAGAAACTCTATGATCAAGAGGAAGAGAGCCACCTCAGTTTTGCAAATTTTCTCAATTCTGATTGACTCTGTTTTCTTTCAGTTCAGTTGGACTGCTTTTCATTAATGTAGTTCTGGGTCCACATTTAACCAAAGCAAAGCTAAAATCTATGTAGTATGAATATTGAGTGGAGCATAAGCACTTACATAGGAATATATATCTTAAATGCACAGTCAACGACTTAACTAACTCGTACACTGTTTTAATATAGGAACAGAGAAATGCTTTACTTGTTGATGGAGGACAAGGTGAGCTCACACTGATATCTCTTAAAACAAGGGACTCTGCTTAGACTTTTTACCTTAGATCTAATATTTTCCCATTCCAGACCACGTCACTCTCTTGCAAATAAGAGTCTTTGTTTCAGTTGTATCCATATTTGTGCATCTTCTCATGCGCAACCATTAAACTAAGAAATTATATTCTATGGAATGACCCATGGTATGGAATTAGAAAACGCTACGGCAATGTTAATGGGGTCTATTATTTATGTATTATATTTACTTGAATCTTTTCTGTCTTCTTATTCTTATTGTTTTAGAAGTAGCATTAGGGACAGACTGGCTCTTTGTGTTGTGCTTTGCAAGTAAGTTGATAAAAAAGATGTCTAATATAATAGAAATCATCTTCTTATCTAAAAAGGCAAAGAACAAAAAAATGTATAACAATAAGAAAATGCACTCATACTCGTTGACTACATGCATTGAGTTACCTTGAGCACTACACACACTCGAGCGTAGTCACTGAGGTGACTGCCAGCAGAAATCACATCTGAACATGTTAACATTCCATGAGCTGTATACTCTACCAAAACTACTCTAATAAGCCTGAAGCGAGATGACGTTTTACCCTCGACTCTATACCATAATAGTTTTTAAAATTCTTTCATATTAAAATTTTTGATTCCTTAGAGAATACAGGAACAATAGTCATAATCAAAGAACAAAAGTAGTGTGAAAAGGATTATGGTCTAGAGACGGGGGTAAAACGTCATCTCGCTTCTGGCTTATTGGGAACAGTAGTAATAATTGTGGTATCTTATGTTATCCATCTACTTTTCAGTGGCTTTCCTGTTCAACTGGCTTGGATTCTTTGCTGCATACTGTTTAACAAGGACTGTTGCATCACGTTATGGAGCCATTGCTGGGTTTGGTCTTTCAATGGTTAAATGGGTGTGGATATTTAAGGTATGGCTGGTTTTGCAATCATTCCCAAGATGATGAAATAACAAAAAAACACATGAGCCATGTTGGATGATGTAACAAAAGCGACTTATGACAAATCTTTTGTTAAATTCATCCAACATGGCTGCTGTGAAAACCATCAGTTGGCATTGTCTTTTGTGACAACTGTGAGAGATTCTGCTTATGTTGGGACGTGTGTTGCCAGTTGTTTCACTATCTTTCAATCTGTATTGTTTTATCAGGAGGCAGCAAAATCTAGAGAAGAAATAATATATGGTCAGGACTGGATATGGTGGATTTTCTTTGCCCTTGGTAAACACAACTTTTGCTTTTATCTTTATATGCAATTCAATGTGATCTTTTAATTTTTTAAAATCATTTTTGTTGTTATTATTATGAATACCCTTTACCCTATTATTATTATTACTATTATTAACCTACTTTGAGAGAGGGGGTGTGGAAGGAAGTTCTACTCTGCCATATACTTCAACACAGGAATCCCAATTATCTTCTAGAGAATATAATAATATGGAGTAGCCTGAAGAAGCAACACCAGATACTGGGAGAGAAGGGATGGGGATTGCTCAATTGATACCCTCGTTGAATACAGTATCCCTACCCTCCTCCTAGGAGAACTTTCTGTAGGGGGAGGGGTGTGGAGTGACATTGCAGTCCATTTTATTCTGTTGTAAGGTGCATTCTTACTCAAAGTAGAATTACCTTACCAACAAAATTGGTGTGTTTTACTGTATGCTTGTATTATTTCAGGCTGGTTACTGTTTATCAGAGCTACCCTTGCATACCTCCATATCAAGTTGTTAGTCAGGCGTGGATGTAGGAGATTCCCACATTACTGGGGTCTACCTGTTCAGAAATGAGCTCAACAGTAATGGGAGGAGGGACAAAACTACTAGAAAAAACTGTTAAACGAGAATGGGGACATCAAGATATCGACTTGAATAAACACAGAAGGATTTGGTATATAGAAAGATGGCCAGAGTGTAGATCTTTAGATTTGGCAGTTATAATTGATAATAATCTTTATTTTACTTATGAGACTAAAAGGAGCTGACCTACCTAGAACTACCCTTGCAAACTTACTGCCGTAAACTACCTATGAAATCAACCCCAACAACTTATTATCTACCGCTTTCTACTTCTTTTGATTTTAATATTATTATATAATTCAATTAAAAATGAGGGAATGATGACTAACAGAGCGAGTGAGAAACATAGTGAATGCGACTGCAAGCAAATGATAAGGTATTCAGAATGCTACATTGAAACTCCTCATCCCTTGTTCCATGCGCACTCCAAAAACCTAATAATATTAACCATAATTTAGATAAAAAAACATCCTTGGAGACTATATGCCCATCACTTGTGCTTATGGTCTTGAAGGATACTAAATAGAAAGCTTACGACAAAATATCCTGTCTTCTGAATATATGTTAAAAATATTCATATAAATTAAAGGTGAATTATTGCCAGCGTACCTGAGGAATTTCCAAAATTACCTGGTGTATTTAGATTTTAGTTTTAATTTCCGTACAGCCTAGTTTGTAGCATTCATTAAATAGCTGAGTATTATTTTTAATTAATGGAAAATACAAGTTGTTTATGCTATGCTTGTCCAATAAATTAAAATCCATCATTGCGATAGAAAATGGATTAGTAGAACATTGCTGGAACTATTTCAACGTTAGGAAACTCTTTCAGTGGGTACCAAGCCTTTTGATTGTTGTCTTCAGTGGAGAATTAATTTTGTTTTAAGATGATGGAAGCCATTTCATTGATCGCTGTTGGAACCCGTGTACCACGGTAGGAAGCCATTTCAGTGCTGACTGTGGGTGGGAAGCCATTTAATTGCTGACATATAGTAGAGAATAGATTTTGTGACTAATCAAAACCAGCATTTCGGGAAACCATTTCAGTGCTGACTGTGGGTGGGAAGCCATTAATTGTTGTCATATATATAGTACAGAATAGATTTTTTGACTGATCGAATCCAGCATTTCATTGATCGCTATTGGATTCCATCAGTTCAACCATGGGAAGCCATTTCGGTGCTTCCTGTGGGTGCGAAGCCATTTGGTGGTTCTGTCACAGCATAGGAAACCATTTCAGTGTTGAAAGTAAATCCATTTCAATGTTACCTCGCTGTAAACAAAAAACATTTTGACACAAATTCGCGTAATGATAAAGCATTATACAACAACATACACTGACTAGAATAAAATAATCTTGAACTAAACTAATTAAGATGGGTGTTTCTGTTAACATGGAAACAATCTTTTTCATTTCATTATTATTTAAATTAATGGCTTAGAAGTTAAAGCCTTTCAAGTAAAGTGTTCAAAAAAATTATCATTTGTGAATTCTCCAGTCATCATTCGTCTTCGCTCGTATTTTTAATTTTATCACTGACTGATATAATGTTTTATCAAGAGAAAAACTTGGTATCGTAAGTAATCCTTCCTTAAAAGAAAAAGAGGTTATTTTTGTTCATGTGAGAGTCAAAATCACCAAGTCTCTACACAAATATCTTGAAAGCTGCCGAACCTTTTATCCAACGGTTGGTAGTCGAGCGATTAGCTTTTAGGATGGCTCCGAGAGAATACCGCATATGGATTTGGTAACGTTTTGTTTACTTGAAGATTAACGACCACAAAAGAACTGAGCGCTGTACAAACACTTGGCCAGAATATATTTTAATCCTTGACTTATTTGATGAAACACAACCTCTCTGGCATTGTGCTAATGAAAGGACGTATTTTGTATTTTTATTCTTCGAACGGATAGAGAGTAATTCTGTGAAGAAGACTGCGAAAATGTCCACCAACGTAGTCGATGGATTACGAGAAAAATTTAAATACGTTTTGATGTTGATAGAAAAGGCTCGCGGAAGAGAAATGGCCGCTAGAAAGAAGGCGAATAATGCACTTGAGAGAACTAAAAATGCTGAGAAAAAATCCTTTTATTTACGTCACAAGTTGGACGCTCTCACAGATAAGTTATTCATCTATGGTATAAGAATAGAACGAACATTTTTGAACTTGGAAATTTGCAGATATAAGAGTCAAGAGAAGCAAAACGAATGCGATGGGAAAGAAGACAGAGTATGCGTCGAGAAGCTTGAAAAGGATATTTCAAAAGTAGAGCAACTTGAATGGGAATACAAAAGCGATGTTAGAGTTTTATTAGATAAAAGAGATACGATAATTAAACGTCTAGATGAAGTCGAAAAAAGAATTGCAAGTAAGAACGAATGCGTCAAGATTTTAGAGAAGAGACTTATGAATTTTTCTGAAGTTTTGGAGATTGAGAAAATGAAACGAGAGTTGGAAAACCAGAGACAAACTTCGAGAGCTCAAGTTTTGATTCAACTTCGGAGATACTTGGAATTAGCAAAAACGAGAAAATCTAGAGCTGAAAAAAAGATAGAAAGACTTGTCAAGGTTATAAAAGAGATAGCTGTGAGCTTAGAGGTACAAGAAAAGGTGACTTTACGATCCAGGAAGGAAGTAAACCGTTTGTTGTTGTCGAAAAAAAAATACAGCACATGCTAAGAAGTATTCAATTTATGGCGGGAAAATATGACTTTAGCAGAACTTTGCAAACGAAACTTATAAAGAGAGTACAACTCAGACATAAATGGTGTTCTAAGGACAAGAAATAAGTGAAGTTGAACTAACTTGCCAGCTGAGCCGAAAAATTACACCATAAAGGTCGTGTTCAGAACGACGCTGTCTTTCTTTAAAACTTCTCTCTGGCTATCTCCTTCCGGGAGAAAATCAAGTGCACGTCGTTTCGAACAAAACCTGTTTTATATGGTTTAACGACAAACGCTTGCTTGTATGCCAATTTTTGTTATTGATGAATTAATAAAGTCATGTTTAATGATTATAAATATATGTTTCTCGTAAATAATTCACTGAATTATTTCAGTTCAAGGTAATTACTGGGTTGCCTGTGGCAGTCCAGCCGGGGTGAAATGCCTTTTTTCATGGGTTGCCCGCTGTAATAAGTGTCCTATTGAAATCTGTGAACTTCGCAAACCTCGCTACCTACTACTCCTTCACACGCTTCAGAGGGACGCTTTCTGTAATTTCTAAAATAAGCTTACTTTAGTGTCCTTTTGACTGTTGTGATCTTTTAAAACTAGGTTGCTTATAAGCCTGTATAAATTCGATCAGACGTTATATTTTATTATTCATATGAGCAATATCGATCCGCGAAAAGTAGACCTATGCTTAAATGCTTATATAGAGGCTCATGGAACTTGCACAAAAATTATTATTTGC
Source organism: Actinia tenebrosa (assembly GCF_029948245.1). Taxonomy (NCBI): domain Eukaryota; kingdom Metazoa; phylum Cnidaria; class Anthozoa; order Actiniaria; family Actiniidae; genus Actinia; species Actinia tenebrosa. The sequence goes on from NW_028292583.1 coordinate 15,118,054, forward strand.
AAGAAACCAGCAAAGTTGACCTGATTTGGTTAGTTCTTATATATAGTTTTCTTGTATGCTGATTTCAGGGAACCAGGCTGACAGCACCATACCTGTTCTTCGACAACTCGAGGTAAGATATTTTATTTCATTTGCTTTGAAATAATTTTTGAAAGTGAACGATGAATAGTTTTTTCTAACACAACAAGCGATTGTTCATCATGTTTTTCATGAAGTTTCAAGTACTGATGTAACAAGACAACCTATAGGCGTTCACTGGGTTGCCTGTTTCATGCACAGAGACCTAGTACAGCTCTGAGGAAGTTTGCAATGTTTGCCAAAAGATAATGAAATGTTTCACAAAGAAAACAATGATTTCGTTTAACTCATCTAATACGATCTTCTCCTTTAAGGTCTTCTCTACATAATATTACGATAATTGCAGGTTCTGCCCTTTTTTAGGCTACAAAATAAAACGTTTTGCGTTATGCATGTCACATGTGAATTTGATCTTGCGCCATGACACAACAAGACCAAATATCCCCCAATGTTCTCAGTCAGAATCAATAATTAATTTTCTTATTTTTTTTACCATCCTTTGTTATATTATTTACTAGGGTGGCTGTTCATTTTCATTGCCACTAAAAAGATTGCCTTATCGTTAAATCTAATAAAAATGGATTAAAAAAAGGATAAATATGTTATGTCGATGACATGAGATTTGAACCAAAGCCAAAAATAAAATACAAAAAAACGACTCCACTTTGCCATACCCCCGAGACATCCGCAGAGCTGAGGCGGCGTATGGACTTCGGACCTGACGGCGATTAAATCCTTCTGCCCTTGGGTGTACGAATTACGCAAGAAAATGTTCTAGCCGAAGCATCAGGGGAGAGACCAGCCGGCCCCCAGACCATATCGGCTAATCCCTTGCATCTCTGCCACGCACGGAATCGGTTGAAATCAAAATGTTAAAAAAGTTTAGTCTATTCGGTGCATTGTTTTCACGGCTATTGTTATGCTGATTTACCTGAAACTGTGGTCCAGTGGATAAATCGTTGTCGTTCAAGATACTGAGTCAAGCTCGTCTGAGGAGGGTTAGCACTTGGATGGGTGACCTAAACATTATACATACTCACGCTTTTGCTCCTTTTTTCTTTTTTTTCTTTTTAAAATAATAGAATATAGAATAGTGAAACTTGAAGTACACTTGATTCGCAGCCACACCCCCAATCAATCACTTTGATAAATTAGTCATCGATCGGCAACTGTCACTTGAATATAAATCAGACAGTTTGTCCGCAAAGGACTCTTGGGTAGTGTCATAAAGACCTCTTGGTACTATTGCGCAATTTTAGCATTTTCTGATGTAGGACAATACGGAGACACGCAACGCATTTTTTTGACCCAGCAAAAACTCACAAGTTTCATACTTTTTACTATTTTCTTATGACTCATATATTTAATCAAATTATCGGATATCAATACGATCCATCGATATACACACTTGAAGCTACTCGAGTTCTTGGACGTACGTGCCCTTGTTGAAAAAAATGCAGTTATTTTCACACGATATTGCATAAAGTAAAACTGAGTTCGTTTAATGAGAAAGAATCGCCTGCCGTTTATATTTTATTTACAAAGTATAAAGTTAGAATCGATAAAGCTGTTTTCAAAATGCGGTGTTGTCAAATCCCTGCACAGATTTTCCTTCGATATTATTAAGTTGGGATTCACTGGTCTTCTGCAATGCTCTGAGCCTGAAAAAGAAAGAAAGAATAATTCAGATAGAGATATGTTACAGAAAGGTTGAATGACCCGGTTGGGGAACAACTTGGATAAGCTAGATAGGCAACAGAGCTTTTATTTAGCAAGGCAACGCGCGCTAAGCAAAAGAGGCACTAGAGGCATTGAGGTTAACGACGAATTAAGACAACGACGAATGACAAAAACAAAAACCTGTTAATACAGCAACAAAAGTCAACGGCAAACGAAGACGACGACGACAACAGCAGCAACAACAGCAACAACAACCACAATGGCAACCACAATGATTCAACAGCAGCAGCGAACAACACTGTATGACGGCTGCAACGACGATAAAACTATAAACGATAGTAATAATAGTAATAATATTTTTGAGAGTTCGTGTTTGTAATCTTTAACCTACTTTGTCAGAACGCAGATAAAGCCGACAAGTACGACCAGAACAAGAAGTGCCATGATCCCAATAGCAATGCATAATAGAAGCATAAGGTTGTCATCTTTGGTCTTAACTGGAAGTAAAAAGGCAGAATTATTAGGAACACAGAAAATATATATCCGTTCACGACTCTCCCACCGGAGCCATTCAAGTGGTACGGCAAAGGGGTACGGGAGGGGGTACGGCAAGGGGAGATTAGGTCAAGGGTTTAATAACACTAAATGTATCGGGTAAACAGTTAAAGAGGAGGAATCATTGTGGCGTAGCAGTGTGGTGCACTTGGGTTTGATTCCAGAACTTGGCTCCACATGTCAGCAGAGTTGTTAGTTGTTAGGAAATTTCTCCGGTTTTTTACGGTTTTTTACCGCCTCCAAAAACTGAAAACCTAAAAAATGCTAAATTCCAATTCGATCTGTTATAGTTAACCTTGGTCTAGCTTATTTGATCAACCCAGAGGTCGTTCCAGGGTTCGATCATCTGTGAGTTAATGCCCTGACTTTGATTTTTTTTCTATAGAATATAAACATTTAATGTATTATTTATCACGTATCATTCATACAAGGCATACTTACTGAGGTTTTCTATTTTTCTTTGTGCACTTGTTTCTCCTCCACAACCGACGGCAGTGGTCGGTTCGGTGGGATGCATCGTTGTCGCAGGTGTTGTTGCTGTTGTTGTTGCTGATATTGTTGTTGTTGTCGTTGGAGCAGACGTTGTCGTTGGAGCAGGCGTTGTTGTTGTTGGTGATTTTATCGTTGTTGTTGATGTAGGAGGATGTATTGTTGGAGTACGTGTTGTCGTTGAATATTCTAAACAATATAAAACAATTTTTCAGTAGTCAACATCAATCAAAATAAACCCGTTTACCTAGCCAGGGCTTAATGGTTTCACATTTCAGCGGAGAACATCTCATTCTCTCATAATATAAATATTCTTTCTTATTTGCAGTAACTCGTCTGACTTGCTGCATGTCCCTTATTAGCCTTTCCGTAAATCATGATCAACCTGTCCTACCTTATTCATCCTTTAAAGATAGTGGATAGTTGAAGTGTTACTACATTTAAAGTTAGACAAAACAAACCTGGTGTGGTTGGTGCTGTGGAAATGGGCCAACTTGACGTCGGCCAACTTGTTGCTAAAGGTGAAGGGCCTAGATATTTCAAACACAGTCAGTTAGTCATTGATATAAGCGTTTTCAGTTGAATGCAGTGAAACAGTAGCATATATTCACCATTTTCTATACATCGGTTCACTAGTCAAACACAAAGCATTCAGTCGAGGTTGCAAGGTTCAAATTCGAATAATCCTTTGAAAGTACCTTGGCGCCTCGCTCGAGCGCTTTGTGTTTGACCAGTAAGCCGATGTGATAACATGTGAAACGAGCTTCTATTATCAAATGGACCGATTAAGGTTAGACTTGTTACAAGTCTCGCTCGCTAAGTGCTTTCCGTTGCTAAATTGAATTCCAATAATGAACTTCCGGTTTCGACTGCTTTCCGCCATGGTAACCGGAAGGGCACTATTTGAATCCAAGCTTGCAAGGGGAAAAATTAGCGAGGGGGAGTTGGAGCAAGTCTACAGGTTAATGTCAGAACATAGAAAAATTGATTGATGCTATTTTTCCTTAGAAACTTACTGGCTATACTTGTCGTTGGCGTTGGAAGACATTCAGATGATGTACAGTTCTCGCAATACTTCGCAGAGCAGTTCAAAGTACAGTTACCAGTACTGCAGGTTTGCTTACAGTACTTCACTGATGAGGTACATTCAAGTGAACAGCCACCATTGGTACACTCTTGTTCACAGAACGCCGACGAGCAGATCACTCTTTTGCAACCCTCGCCACAGATTTGCGTACAGTTTGATGAATTTTCCCCACATTTCATTGACGTGCAATTCTTGTTGCAGAATTGATGTTCAACGTTAAGTGCTTTGCTATCCATGAAACAAGAAGTTGGTCCTTCTGTGGTACAGGATTGACTGCAGTTAGCAACATTCTCGTCGCACTTCATTGTACAGTTTTTACTTTTGCACGATTGCAGACATGCTGCAGAGAAGCACTCGATCGTATTGCAATCACCTCCACAATGCTGCAAGCAATGCGTCGTTGCATTGCATTGCAAAACGTCGCACCTTCCTTCGCACAGTTGACCACAACTCTCGGAATTTCTGTTACAAACGATTCTTTGGCATTTTCCAAAACAATTTTGCATACAATTCTTATAGCTACAGGCCATAGATTTTGGACAAAGGGACATCGGCTCCATGCAGCTTTGAGAGCAACCAGTCACCAGTCCAGGAATACCATTAGCGCAGTCCAGTGAACAGTTTGGCCATCCACAACCTTCCTGGAAGCATTGCTTGGATAATGTGTCAATTTTGTCACAGTCCTTGTTGGTATTCACTTGAGGATTACCTTCGTACGTGCAGATCCCACTGTTGCATTTCGACTTGCATTTTCTTGCATTGCATTCAAATTTGCAATTTCCATATAAGCATGTCTGTTGACAGTCGTCCACGTTGCTTGTGCACTGCAATGTACATGGAGGGTTTCTGCAATTCGTCTTCTGTATGCACTTTCTCTGGTCACATATTGTGTTCCTACAAGTCCCAGTGCAATCCTGTTGACAGACACCACTTGCATTCCTGGTGCACTCCAAGTTGCATTCCCCAGAACATGTCTGCTTGCAAGTTTCTGAATGGCACGTCATGGCAGTATTCTTGCAATACGACGTCGAACATGTTTGAGTGCAGTTCTCTGTATTGCAGTAGCAGCTTCCGTCGTAGCATTCTTGGCTGCAGAAGCTTGGAACGAGACACCGGTAGTTCCCTGGGCACCCCGCACCATTACTGCATTGTTGTAGACAGCGTCTGATAACAGAAGAGTCATAATCAACACTGATACTATATATATAACATTTTTATTTTACGTTGTTGTGATATGGGGACACTTTGTCAGATCTCCTTAACCAAAAACTCTTGTTATATGTATACGACACGCTCCACACTTACTCATTTTATAAGTAAACGACTCTCCGCAACGGCGGTGTCAGATTTTCATGGGCGCTATCCATCAAACCACTTTTTGAGATGCTCATGTCAGATCTGTATCAATGCTTTCGGATTTTTGTCTGCGCTTTCAGTACTAATCAGAGATGTTAATGGTTTGAGCATATTGGACCTTTGCATTATAACGAATCATTGATATACTTCGAGATTTCTTCAGCAATAGCGGCAACGCAGTACCCAGTATAGTGCTAATTAAAGCATGCAAACGCACGACAAGTTATTCAATAACTCGTAAATGAACTGGCATACTTCTGTATAGCTAACTCATAGACGTGACTAACTTCTGTTTTTATAAATACGTTCAATTATCAAGGATAATCTAGTAGTGCTTACCTATAGCCTTGTTGAGTAGGGCAGCTAGAGTTACAAGTGTCGCTTCCGTTACATTTCTGAATACAGGTTAAGTTTCCCAAAGATTGGTTACATGTGTTGTACGTCGTCCCGTGAACAGAGAGGAAAACACAGACAAGAAGAGATAGGATCATCATTGATAGGAACGTTGGCCAGTTCATTGTGATTTTGTTCTGTATAGAACAAAAAGTACTAATAGTTAAGGCAACAAAGTAACTGTGGAAGATTTGCTTACAACTGTTTTTATTGCAACGCGCTAATCGAGACAGAAGTCGCGACAGGCATAGACATTTTCAATTCAATCAAATTAGTCATTCCCATGTACCTTTACGTGCTCTAAGGATTTATGTGATTAATGATTCAATGGAAATGATATTTTTCTAAGTGGTAATTATATTGCATCTTATTTTCATATAGTTTATTGTCCTATCACGAGAGTGACCAAGGCGTAGCAATGGCAATGAAAACGGTGGTAAAACTGATGAAACTTCAAATACGCACTTCGCAATCGACATTAATATTTGAAAGTTTTCGACCAAACTTCTGAATGAGTGGCCGCGATGTGTTATATTATACTTATGCTCAGCGCGTTATACCGCACGTGTCGTTGTACACATTGGATGACTTTATAAAAAATTAAGAGTATTATCTTGATTAAACCAGTTAAGGGTCACAAGTCAATCAATAAAACCACAAAATGCTTCTGGTTTGTTTCTCTTTTCTTTTTCTCTTTGATATAACATAATGGTTGCCAAGAAGCAACCCTGAAGTAAAACCCTTGTGGGGGAGGCCTACAATGCCGGATATAAAACGGCTCAGTCTGCATCGTGATTGGATGAAGGGTAATTTCGCGGGTTTTGATTGGCTTAGAGGGAAGAGTCACGTCGCCAAAGGTTCTTCACTTCCAAGAGAACGATATCGTGTGACAGACCTATCTGTTTTTGCAAAATATTTTTTTGCTTTCAGGATACTCAAAATTTACGAAATACTTGGATAAGAGGAGAGACAAAATACGCAGGTCTTTGTTTACGTTACTGCTCGCTCTCTTCCAAGTTCAAAAGCAAACAATTGCGCATTATCTATCCAAACTATCCAGTTATTTGCATGTTTGTCATTACTCTTTCTCTATTTGTAAAATAAAGTTCAAGGTCTGCCAAGTAATCTAGTGACGTTTATGATCAAAATATTGGACGAATTACGCCAGCTTACGTCATGTAAGTGATTGTTTTTTGAAAATACATTAAATTCTCAAGCATGATTAGGTGACAATTTTGACAATTTTATATATTTTGATTGGGGAATTATCGTTTTAAATGTAATTAATCGAAAGTAAAGTTAGACGGCCTGAAAATATAGTTCAAAGATTGATTGACCTCTTCATACAAAATTCACTGTAATGGCATTTTAATGGCATAGTCTAGCAAGCTAGGCACTTCGATCGCATTATGCGGTTGACATGACAAAGCATGCACTAGCTAGCGTGGAAAGGAATCCTTTTATTGTTCCAAATGATAGCTTTAGCGATTCCCGTATAAACACCGCACGGTTATCTTGGCAAAAATTCACAAACTTCATCCCCCATGCGTTGCTAAGTGTTATGCCATGGAGAATTAAAATGTACTCCAACTTTTCTAGAAAAGACAGCGCATTTACACATGAGAAGCTATCTGGGTTTAAACCTAGCTTTTTCCGTAAGAAAAATACCTGTGTTTTCGCTTACCTTCTATTTGTTGACTTAAAATTAATTTCCAGTTGTTCGGTTGGATTTCACCGCCAAGACAATCGTAGTTGCAAGAACAGTTATAGATAAAATTAGAGCGTTTCCGGCGGGAAACACGTTGTCTCACTGGGACGAACTTGATGGTTTCGATTCCAAGTCACGAATGACTCTTATTAAGTGAATGGATTGGTAAGACTTCAGAGGAGCCCTCAACCTGATGATTGATCAAAAACATCTATACTAATATTTACACTTTGAAGAATATCTTTATGAAGACGTGCAAGACGATTGGAGGGATTGCGGAATGTGTGTTGCGACGAGTTTCAATTGTTTGTTTACGATATATTGCATTTATCTGCCCAAAGGTATCCACAGCAACCCTAGCATTGCCATTACCCACATCACATGTAAAAAATGTAAAGTTTATTCGAAGCTACGTCATTCGACTTGATGTCATATCATAATCACTGTAACATTGTTAGTTATACTTTGGGAGCATAGGCAAAGATAATTGAGGAATCTTCCAACAACCTAGTGCCGACTTTTGTCAGTACCACATGTCCATATCTTTCATTCCCTTCCTTCCTTCCTTCCTTCCTTCCTTCCTTCCTTCCAGTCTTGACTTTGGCCATCCATCCATTGCCTTCGTTCAGTCTCTCCCTGCGAATCCCGCCTTCTACTTGTCTTCTTTCTTAGTCTTCCTACTTTCCTCAGTGTCTTGTATGCCAACTGTAGCCTTTTTCATTCAGTTCCCCATTTTTCCCTTGCCGCCTATTCCAGCATTCGAATTTATCTCAATGGTTCATTTGTTTCGCGCAATTAATAAAAACAGCAAAGAAACTTTATAAGTTAGCGATGTTTACTCACTTTATTGGGCATAGGAATCAAAGTTTACTCAGCTGATGTCTGCAATAGCGCTTCAAAAGCTACGGTCGCTTAAAATATTTGCTGGCCAAACCTTTCAACTGCCCGTTTACGAAAATCTTCATGATTTATCAGAATACATAATAGTGCTTTGATTTGCTATTGGAAAAAAAGCCATTTGATTCTCACACTGGACGTCAGTTCCGAGTAAGTACTCAAGCAGACCTAAACAAAATCAGTAGAAATAAAAGCGGAAATCCTCTATCAACGTCGACTAACAAAAGCATTCAAACTTGAACAAAAGGATATTGAAGATATTTTTTCTTTTTATTGAAACTCTTTTCGGCTCCAGAAGCATGAAGTTAAATCCTGCTCTTGGGTTACCTGTGGCAGCTATTTCGCGCGCGTGTTCTTTGACCATGTATCCCAGGAGTCTTTGCGAGCCCAAGGCACGAGGTTCATGGCAACGAGGCTGTTTCCAAGCCGTCCTCCATTTTGAATTTTCTTTTATTCTGTTGTCTGACTTTCCCCATCTTTCCCTTAATATTTTTCATCTTTCCTTCCTTAATAATCCGTAAAGATGGACGCAGAAGAGACTGCTATTATAGAAGAATACGGTTCTTCTTTAGAAGACCTAACTTTCAACTCCAAACCTCTGATAAATGTGTTAACAATGTTAGCCGAGGAGAATAGCAAGTTTGCCTCAAGTATTACAAAACTCATCGAGGAACGCATTTATAAGGTTAGTTTTTGGTTTATAAGTTTGTCTTAAACTATATTGAACCTAATGAAATTGCCATGTAATTTTATTCTGGTAATTTAAAGTCAATGGAACTATTTCGTAATATGTTTTAAATATCATTGCACCATAAGGTGACGAAGCTAAATATCTAAGCTTAAAGCCAGTTTGTAAAAAGATAAACAACCTAGATAGTTTGTTGCTTGTTTTATTCTGGTTATCATAACCTATTGATATTATGAGTGTCTTTAAATAGTATTATATTTATATATTAGGATAACACCACTTTGGTCTTGCACGTATTTGGAAACTTGATCTTGCTCTAAATGTAAGCTTATACTCATTGCTATAAGCTTACATTGATTTTACTTATTTTTCAAGTTAGATCATTAATATTGTTAGAGTGTTTCGTAATCAAAGAATCGCTCAGTGACCATAGAAGACATTTTTTCATTGTATGTGTAATATCTTATATAAAGTTTAAGACAGCTGTTAGACAATGCTGGCCAAAATATGGCATTTTTAGTCAAACATTTGCCCTTCTGGTCATAGTCCCTTGTAAATTTTGGTCATTTCCTTCGTTTAAGATTTTACTTTTGTCAAAGGTCTCTGGCGAGATTTTCTTGCTGATTTTTGCCGACCCTAATATTTTCTCCATTCCTAAATGCACCACAGGGTTCCCAGTAGGCTCTTTTCAACTGTTGTGTCAGTCCAAAAAAAAATCCGACCTACCGACCCCTATTATTTTTCTCATGCAACAGGAAACACACTTATGTTTGGCTTCAGCTATATTGCATTCAAAGTCTGGAGTTCAAATTTTCTTGCACCCAATTGACTGCTATTTAAAATGTTAATTGTTTTCAGGTTCCACAACAACACAAACTCCCCTCTCTGTATCTTTTGGATTCCATTATAAAGAACGTTGGTGGTGATTATCTAAATTTGATAGCACAAGTACTTGTGAAAGTATTTGTTGCTGTCTTTGAAAAGGTATATATGATAAGGGAAGATACAATTTTTATTGGGGTAAGGGCTGGGGGATTTGCAGTAATCTTTTAAACATGTTTATAGCCTTCTGCCTTTTACTTAGTAAGAAATTTATGACTGTCCTTTTAAGTCATTCAAGAAACTAGCTTTCATCAAAATAAAAACCTTTGAGCCTCCACAAAACTTCAAATTTTCACTGATGAACCTCCCCTCTGAAGCTACAGACCTCTCTCCAATAAAAAACATACCTTCCCTTACCTCTGTTATAATCTAGATACTTCTAGCACATATTTATTGGTAGACATTTGCTCTCCAAAAGAAATATTTATAATTATTTTGTTTTACATTAGTATTGGAAATACTGTCCTTCATACTGTTTTTTTTTAATGGTTGTTTAGGGGGATGAAAAAGTGAGGAAAGACTTATACAAGTTACGGCACACCTGGCCTCAGTATTTTCCTGCTAAAGTACTACATGAAGTTGATGTTAACATAAATCAGATAGATAATGGGTGGCCTATCACTGCTATTCCACCTCCATCACCATCAATCCATGTCAATCCAAAGTTTCTCAAAAAGGTTTGTTTTGGTACTTTTTTTTGCTTCTACTACATGATGATATCCAATGAACACTGATATGAATAGGTAATTTTAGATATTTTTTGAAGTCACAGGAATAGCTTAAATGATATTAAATTTGGGAATCAAGGCTAAGGTAGCATGGCACGGATTTACTCACCTATAATTTCAGGGGTATTGGATTTGAGTAGAATTTTTTAGGTCTCTCCCTTGGATTGAGGATGTTTCTCCTAGTTTTTCTCCCTCCCCAGAACCTAAATTGCAAAATTTGATCTGTGAGTTAGCCATTTGGAAGCCCAGAGGTTGTTTTATAATGTCGATATATAATTGATTTTAAACTTCAAAGCTTAAATAAATAATTAAAGAAACAGGTTTTGAAAAGGCACTTCTTGATATTCCAGGCAGAAGTAAGTGTTCCACAAGATTCTGTACCAGAAATAGTCATAGATGATAATGAAAAAGTAATACTACTGGAACAGCAAAAGAGATTACAAGAGCTTCAGCGATTACAGGAGGAACAGCTTCGCCTCACTGAACAAGAAATACAAGAACACCAGATGAAAAGAGATTTGATTCTGAAAAAACAGGAACAAGAAAGAAAAGCCTTTATAACTCAACAACAGCAGTTACTATTGACATTAAGACTGGGAAATAATGTTGGAGAAACAGAAGAGATTAGCATGGTAAGTTATGGTTGTTTTCGTTTTAAAAGTTCTTTTCGTTGCTCGTTTGCGTTGAATTTGAAGATGTGGGGCTCGGTGTAAAGGCTGGGTCTAACTAGTAAAATAATTTTTAATGTATATATATTTTAACATCTTGATATAATTCTTAATTATTTTACCACTTGTTTTTAATCTTTAATTGTAATTTGTAAAGCGCCATTGGACAGAAATGGAAATGGCGCTAAATAAGGATAGAGTGATTATTATTATTATTATTCTCTCTCTCTCTTTTTTTGTTTTTGTTGACCATTTTTGAGATAATGCATTCCCAGGTTGAACATCTTGCCAAGATTCTTGCAAGATCTTATAAAAATCTTACAAGATCTTAACAAAGATCTTAAGCAAGATCAGGCAAGATCTTGTACCAAGATCCTGTAAGATCCTGCAAGATACTGCATAAACTTGCCAAGATCATGCAAAGATCCTGTAAGATCAGGCAGGATCTTGCCTGATCTTACAGGATCTTGGCAAGTTTATGCAGTATCTTGCAGGATCTTGGTAAGATCATGCCAAGATAAGACCTGATCTTACTTAAGATCTTGGCAAGTTTATGCAGTATCTTGCAGGATCTTGGTAAGATCATGCCAAGATAAGACCTGATCTTACAGGGTCTTGGCAAGTTTATGCAGTATCTTGCAGGATCTCGGTAAGATCATGCCAAAATAAGACCTGATCTTACTGGATCTTGGCAAGTTTATGCTGTATCTTGCAAGAAATGTACATGTTTTTTCAATGCCTTGACAAGATCTTCCTGGGTATTGTAAGATGTTTTAGGGTCTTGGCAAGATCTTCCAGGATTTGGTAAGATCTTTCAGAGTCCCTGGTATTGGGACTTACACCATAAGGCTTTAGGATCATGCCAATTAGATCTTTCAAAGATTGATTTGTAGCACTTAAATTAAAATATCCTGTAAACGAGTTGTCTAAGTAAGGATAAAACTTATTAGAGGTCTTGATCGAGAATAACTTTAATTGAAAAAAATTCAGAATCAAGAATAATAGATAAATTACACAATTTTGTTGCTGTCTAAAATAGTACATAATTGCATTCTTTCTATTTATATTGCTATAAGAAAATACATCTTCTTCAAGCATGATTTAAGAAATTGGAATATTATTAAGATCAAAAATTTACATGAGTATGCATATAATGTACCACTTAAAGAAATTATCTGTGATTTGTGTTGGTCAGGAACAGCAAAAACCACATTGCATAATTATTTTTGAAGAAAACCTTAATTTCCCAGAGGACTAATGTAGCTAATTACGATAATATTTCTTATTAAAAAAAAAAAAAAATAGAAAACTCAAAGTAAAAATATTTTCAAAACTTGATTATTGCAGCTAGGCAATATTTCAATCATAGTTAATAGAGGGGACCGGAATGGTTATGAAACTATTGTCATAGGGTGGCCTTTGTTCGCTTAATTTTGATGTTGAACAGTTCTTGACCATGCACAATGTTTGATTTATGCTCATCCGAAATAAGAAAACATAAACTTTGTTGATGGGATTGTCGAAAGGAATATTCAAATATCTCTTATAAATCTTTAATTATTTTGAACTAGCAGCCAAAAGAAAGATTTTGGTCTAATGTTCACTCAGCCATTGCCAACAATGGTAAAACAAAGGATTGTGCAGGGTCACGCTTGGAAAAAGTGAACAATAACCAATTACAACAGGTTTCATAACCATTCCCCTCTATTTGCTTTGTTTCGATTCAGGAATATAATAAAAATCAGAGAACTATTCATCATTGCTTTCTACCACTTTCTGATTCATCTGTAGTTTGCGTGCACAATCTCTGCATTTCTGATTACAGACATCAACAACATGCTGATGCATTTTCTGGATCTTTTCTTTTCCATAATTTGCATACAGCACCTCTTAAAAAAGAGAACAAAGAAAAATAAAAATTATTTTGTTAGATATAATAAAATATATATTTTCACTTCTTTAAGTCCCATTTTGATTTTTTATTTGGATGGCAAAAATGTTGGAGAAACACCATTTCAGTATTTTATTTGTGAACAAAAATGTTTTTGCTTTACATTTTCAAGGTACTCACCTAACATTTTTCCAATTCTCTCTTGGTCTAATTCTTTCTTTGATGACCTCTTTGAGGCAAACAGAATCCCCTGACTCATTTCTTCCACTGAAAAAAGTTTGTCCATTAACCTCAGGGCATTTTTGTGAGGCTCTCTTGCAGGTGCCTTCAATGTAAGCAGATTTATGCCATTGTGTTCCTGTAAAAATAAACAATATATATATTAATATGATTCTAGTTTCCTATATTTCCTAAATTTTAGCACATTGGAATTAATGCTTGAATCATAGGAGGAACAAGAGATACAAACATTTAAAGCCATCCGAACTTTAGAGTTTTGGCTAATTAGGTTCAAATTTCAAACTTGCCACAATCCCGCCTGCTCGTTTCTAAAGTGACCTATTGATTCAACAGGTACATACTACTCATATAAATAAGGGAAAAATTATTATGTTAGAAACTTACAATGTTTTGAAGAGCAGAGGCATCTGATAGGTCCTTTAATGATCCCATTGGTGTTGAAGGGCTTGGAGGTAAAGCACTAGATCTTGACCTATCTGGAGTTCCCTCATTCTAAGTTTAAAATTTTAAAAAAAACCCAAGTTTTTATGTTAATATTGTAGCCTGATTTTAGATGCGTTTTCTTGTTGAGATCCTCTTTCATTTGGTTGTAACAATTGGATATGTACTTGCCTTGGTTAATTTTGTCTTCAAAGCCTTCTCTAAGTCAGTCATCCTTTGATTCAGACTTGACATTTCCTTCATGAGCTTTGCAATGTGCACCTTGCACTCACAGCCAGGTTTAGGAATGTTGGCAATGGGCTGCAAGTTCAACAAAATAAAGTATTTTCAGAAAATTGTCAAAAATTAATGAGGTCAGGAATTGGATCAAGTGAAAATAGGAAATAAAATTAGAACATTTTGTTGCTTTATGCCAAATCCAAAAGAAAGAACAGGAAAATTAACAGTCTTAAAGGACTTTGCACTGTTATTTGGCTGTGACAATGATTTTTGAAATAGGTGTATAAAGCTTCTGCAATTACCGCATCCTCCAAATTCGAAACTAGCGAATACAGCCTTTCTCTTTCCTTCTCTGCTTCATCAATCTCTTCATCATCACTATCTGACTCTTCGTTTTCTGTTTCCACTTCAATAAGTTTCCTTTTTGGTTTAGGTGCTGTAACGGAAAAAAATGCATCAAATGATATGGTGGACATGTCTCCTTTTTTATTTTGATATCAAAGGAAAGATTTCAGTTAGATTGTTTATTTTAAACAAAAGCATATAAAAATACAATGCAAACACAACAATTGTGATCTTAGAAGACTTAAAAATAAGTTATTATTCTTACCATCTTCTCTAACCTCCGGTTTCTTATTTAATCTCTTGATAGTCTTCTCATTTGCTACAATAATTAAAAAAAACACTCTATAACTTGTTTTTAAGACTAGTTCTCAGTTCTAAATCACACTAGACTCTGGAATGGGTTCAGGTAGTCTTTATTAACATAAAACTCAATACTATGAATATACAGATAAAAAACATTATATATACATATATTTAAATCCTAAGTCTATATTGTTAGAAACGTATTTACTATTATTCCCCTGAATAATAAGTCAACATCGAGAAAACAAAAATATTACACAATTAACTTTGAAGCGCCATTTTATAAATTTAGATTTTTAGCTTATTAACGTAGATTTTTAGATAAAGATACACAGTTATATATTTAATATATATTTCAATTTTCCTTATTAGTCAGTTTTTTCATCTTATAATTCCTTCTTCTTTGTAAGTATTATATATTAACATATTCATATTTAAATAATGGACAAATTCTATTCGTTTTTTACAATCTTGAAAAAATGTATAAATATTTAAAAATTATTAATTATTGATTAGAGATTATTGTTATTATTAATTATTGATTAAAGACTATATATTTTTAGAGAAAAAAAATAAAAATTTATTTACACAATTAACTTTTGACTACCTCTATAGTGGAGTGGTGGGCAGGACAAATTCTATAAAGCGGTAGTTCGGTGTGTTATTCCTATCGCAAGCTAAGTGAAAGTGCTTCAGCTAATTAAACGCACTAATTAAGTATTAGCGTCCTTACTTATTATGTTTGCATATTACATTGATGTGCTAAAACGCCATATGATGGATCAATAGATTAATTAAATTCAACTTCCTGTTCCCATCCTGGCCCGCCTACAGATTTAGATTCATATTAACCTCTGTTAATATCCACTTTAAGCAGGGAAACCAAGGCAGTTTACTGCTGTGCGTACGTGGTGACATACACTGTACTCTGATTGTTCATGTGTATTGCCCAAATTTCCTTTCACAACAAATATTGTTGGCTCGATCAACAATGGATAAAAGAAAGAGTTTTTTACCTGGTAATTGTTTGCCAAATTGTAGAGCAGCCACTCTATCTAGATCACGTTTTGGACCTACAATGCAAAGAAAAAACAAGGATCATAAAGAACTTTACAAATCGTTTAAAAATTGTGGGTTTAAAATGCATGCAAGTATGTCTTAGTCAATGCCTCACATTGAGTCTCCAATTATTAACTTTTCATAAATCAGCAATGGGAATATTCTTACCAATATTTGTTAAATTTCCAATATGCGTTCGCGTGCCGCTCTTTACTTTTACTTTAGTCCCAATCGTCAAGTCTATGTCCGGACAGAGCACTTGCTTTCTGTCTGCCACCGAATAGGTATTATCATCGAACACTATCAGATAATACCGGTCTTCATTAACTGTAATTGATAGAATCATAGTTTTAATATCTACTACAATTAACCGCAATACAATCTGTTATTTTAAATTATTTCTACTCAGACAGATCCTAATCAACGCTTTTGAAAACTTCTAGGCATCAGCGCGGCATTCTTAAGGAAGAAGATCGCTGTATGCAACGCTTTTGAAAATCTTAAACGGCTAGGCATCAGCACGGCATTCTTAAGAAAGAAGATCACTGCATTCAACGCTTTTGAAAATCTGTTACTTTTGCTTGTTTCTTTCATAACAGTTCTTGAAGTCATGTTGAAGTGGATAAATGGTCGAAGCAGTTTTGTAATGCGAGAAGTTTTTTCCGTCGATGAAAGCACGTGTGCGTAATTTTTGACGTCCTATATTAGAGTTGAGCACGTGATGGCTTCTCGTTTCATTGGATAACCAATGAAATTGTTTCTTGTATGACGTCGCGTTTCATTGGCTAAAACGCACCAATGATTGTGCGACATTTCCCCCGCTATTTACAGTAGATTATTTGCGAGGGGAACGATAAATATTGGTTGACACGAAAGATTACATAAATCGAAAGCGAAGTTTATCCATTTTCTTATAGAAAGTAATATTAGATGTAAAGATGACTTTGAATTAGCACAATACTCACCCAAAAAAGCATGAACTCGGATTCAGATAAAGAATCGAGCGATTCCAGCCGTGCAAATCTTGACAGTGGGACTGATAACGAGTACGATGTTTCTGATGATGAAACTAGTGTTGATACCACTCCATTAAAAAACACTCCATTGAAAAATACTCCATTGAAAAACAAGGATGGAATAGGCTGCCAGAGAAAGAAAAGAACTACCAGATATCCATTATTTTCCAGTGATGACGAAGGTCATTCTATAGGCGTGTTAAAAAAAAAGAAATATCTGAATCACCACGATGACGACAGTGGTACGAGTAGTGAAGATGAATTGTTTAGTTACAAAAAAAGAAAGAGAAGCCCGAGAAAGCTATTACACAACTCTTATTTACTGGATACATCCACTGATGAAGATGAGAATAGTATGTTAAATGAAATAGAAGTACATCAGCAACAGTACCAAGATGATGAAAGTGTTGTCTGCTCGTCATCCATCTATGATTCCGATCAAGAAATCCAGCTTGATATTGAACATCATGTTGATGGCCAATCCTCCTCGCAGTGTTCTGAATCAAATGTTGAATCTGGAACCTGCAGTTCAAGTGATGAGCAAAGTTCTAGTGATGAATCGAGATCTGATGATGTTCTAGATGCATCTAGGGATGAAAATAGTAAGAATATTTTCGACGACATAATCTGTGAGAATTCGAATTTAACTCGTGGCGCAAGTTACGTCCTAATCCTACAGTTCTCACGGAAATACAAACTTTCACGCAAAGCACAGAATGATTTACTCACACTTATAAGGTTGCATTGCCCAGATGACGTCAAAGATGTAATTCCCAAGACATATAAGGAGCTTTTAAAACGGACATTGCCTGGAATTTCTACTTTAAAGAAAACCCGACTTTGTCGGGTCTGTAAGGAAACATTAGAAGATAATGCTGTGGCGTGCCAGAAAGGACATCGTGTTGCAAATAGGAATCCCACGAAGGATGAGGCTTTTTTTATCAACATACCTCTAGAACCTCAGCTAAAGATCCTTATCGAAGGTAAAGTAACATCTTATTTTATCGTTTTAGAAAGATTTGTTAAAAAAATGTTGAAGCAGGCATAGAGTTTCCCATTATCCTCATCATGTGGGAGAGGGGTTTCTAATTAACTAGTAAGTGTACTTTAATGTGGATGCATTTTTTCTTTCGTATTCTACAGAAAATACTTCAGATATACTGGCTTCATGCGAAAGACAACGGTTGGAATGTTCTAAAGAATCAGCAACATACAAAGACATAACAGATGGCTCTTCGTATAAAGACTTTTATAAAACAATTCATGATGAAGATCCAGAGGGAACCAGCCACCATATCAGTTTGATGTTAAGTACTGATGGAGCCCCAGTTTTCAAATCTACTAACTCTTCAATATGGCCCTTATATGTTGTAATTTTGGAGATTCCACCAAATAAGAGGTATGAGAGTATATATGAGTATAGTCTTGATGTCTTCCCTTTGTCTGGAGTCTAATCTCTCCTTAAAATTTGGTAAATTTGGTTTTAGATATTCTATCAAGAATGTACTTCTACTTGGCCTTTGGTATGGACCCCAGAAACCTGACATTAATGCCTTCCTACAGACTACTTTAACAACAATTTCAAAGTTAGCAGAAGATGGTATGTTTTCATACTTTGTTCCTATGACTAACATGCAGTATTTACTTCAATGAAAATAGCTGCAAGAATAGATATGGAACATTTATGTAAGAATGAGTTATGATAAACTTAAGTTATTATTTCAACATTCATTTTGAGGTCTGGAGTGCACTGCCGGAGGAGATTTCTTGACATTCAAGGTGCATTTACACTGCTGTATTCGTGACCTTCCTGGAAAGGCCCTTATACTTCTTCATAAGCTTTTTAATGGAAAGTTTGGTTGCTCAGTAAGTCAAGTAAATATAAATACATTACAATGTAATATAATTGACAATACATTTTTTGAAAGATCAAAATGTAGCCATGTCTAGCTGTTTGGACAATATTAATACTATAACTCTTGTGCAGATTTGTTTTCACCCAGGATTGAGGTTACCAATAAGAGGGAATGTAAGGGTTTACCCTTTCTCAGCAAAGTATACGAGAAGAACAGCAAGAGAAACTCGGTTTCATGCTTTAGTAGCTGAGGCTAGTGGTGCTAGTGTGAGTAAAAATTAAATTATTACAATGATTAAATAAATTCTAGCTGAAATAAAAAATGACAGATCTTTTAAATTATTAAGTAGTGTAAAGTCAATAATTAATTCTTGCACTTTCACAATAATTTGGAAAACTTTTTAATATGCATCATCACTTAATATTCAATATTCTTTGCACATAAGGCTTTTGATTACCAACATGTTCATTTTAAAACAGGTATTTGGGTTGAAAGGTTTTTCTATACTTCTGAATCATATGAGCATTCCTGATGGTTGTCCGATTGATTACATGCATTGCATTCTTCAAGGTAAATGTACACACGTGCACAATAATGCAAAAGTATAACACATGCATGAACATAATCATTAATTATTATAATTAACTGATTAGAATAAGGTATCACTAATACGTGTGCCATAAATATTCACTACTCTAGGTACTGGTAAATGGATTCTAACAGCAATGATAAATTCAAGTAATAAGGATAAGCCTTTCTACCTGTCTCCGGCTTCACAGAGGAAAGTAAATACAAGTATAGAGTCAATTGCAGTGCCTCATGACATGGAAAGAAAACCTAGAACTCTGGATAACTTGAAAAGATGGAAAGGTTAAAATTAAAAATATGTTCTTTTAATTTGGTGAAGTATTAATTAGCATACAGTATATAGGTACTAATTAAAGACATGATTGCTTTTCTTTTTCATAACACAGCTACTGAGATTCAACATTTCTTGTTGTACTTTGGTCTTCCTGTCCTGAAAGGAGTATTAAATCCAGAATACTTCCATCATTTGGCTTTACTCTCCTCTGCTCTATGGATATTCTTGAAGAACGAAATAACAAGAGATGAAATTGAATTTGCTGGAATTGTTATTAAATCATTTTGTCGCCTCATGAAACAGTACTATGGTATATCAAACTTTCAAACTTTTAACTACCAGTAACAATAATTATTATAAAAATTATTTTCATTAATAAGATATGCTAGAGCGAAAGTCCTAGAGGATCAGTGTTAGTCCTAAATAAGATGGATTCTAGTCTTTTATCACATGGTGGCCATATAGGTTGAAACTATAGGTCTTGAATCCCCTGGGTCCCCTATAGGCCTCAATTTTTAGAGACTTCTCACAGCATTCAACAAAAACGGTTTACACTCATGAGAATAAACATGGCCACTGTGTGATGAAAGCCAAGTATGGGTGCTTGTAGTTCTAAGCTTTTTGTTTGTTTGCTTGTCAATGATTACATTCAAGGTGTAAGAAGTGA
Organism: Actinia tenebrosa; assembly: GCF_029948245.1. Lineage (NCBI taxonomy): Eukaryota > Metazoa > Cnidaria > Anthozoa > Actiniaria > Actiniidae > Actinia > Actinia tenebrosa. The sequence goes on from NW_028292583.1 coordinate 15,138,162, forward strand.
AACAATCAATGCCCACAGTCTATCTCATTTGGAACAACAAGTTCATATTATGGGTCCACTGTGGACACATTCATCATTTGCATTTGAAGCTATGATTGCCCATCTGCTAACTGCTTTCAAAGGGACAAGAGGAGTTGCAGACCAGGTAGCTAAACAGCTATTATTAAAATTTAAAAAAAGTATCCAACAAGCTTAATTTAATTCATAAATTATGCAATTTTATATACAAATTTGTGTTGATTTTTTTAATGTGTACTCTTCTATTTGATTAGATGGCTAACAACTATTTGGTGGAGAGACAGATCTATCCTCTTACCCACCAGCTTCAAGAATCTGATGCCAGGGAGGAAGTTAAGCATTTTTCCAAGAGCTTGTCATTGTCAAAGCCCAGGTAAATAAACATTTTGTAGCTATAGAGTAAAGAGTTTACCCTGAGAAGTACAAGCCTAATATATTAAATCACTTGATAAACTTTTGTAACATCACTTTAAATCGCAGAAAATTTGACATGGCTGAATAAGCATAGTGTTTGAATAAAACAGCTGTACTAACATAATTTGGGCCAACCCAAATTCCACTTTTAGTACAGCTCATGGAAAGTACGCCATCTGAACTTGGTCTAAGTTGACTAGTTAAAGCAATTTTAACAATCTAATGCATGTTGTTTTCAATTTTCAACACTACAGGCTCAAATGGAGTCAACAGGAAAGGAGTGCAGTATCTTTTGCTGAGCCTACCCAACTTAAATCTATGAGTGCCGAGGAAGTTAATGCTGTCAATGCATTACTTGCTGTTTGCAACCTTTCCCCAGTACATGTAGATATAAATGAAAAATACAACTATGCAGAGAGAATAGAGATGAATGGGAACGTTTTTCATTCACGATCCTACAAAAGGGCTGGGAAGTCATGTAGTTCTATTGTTCAGCTACGTTCTTTAGACCAGTCTGAATATTTTTATGGGGAGGTACAAACTTATATAAGAGTAAAATCATTACCTATTGCAATAGTCAAGCTTTATAGTCAAGTAGTAACTTCTATTTGCTCTGTCAATATCACACCACCATCAGATCCATCAGTTTTGGCATATGCAAGTGCTAAGCTACTAGGAAGTAACCATATACCTATGTCTGGTCCTCTTGAACCAGAGCTCTTTGCTATCAAATGTACAAGTATCACATGTAAATGTATATTAGTCAAAGTGAATGAGCCTTTCATTTTTGCCTATGTTACACCAGTAACAGACTTCAATTGTAAATAATATATAATGCTCTCAACTTAAAATGTGAACTGTTTTTTTTGCAAAATAGATGAAGTAATATTATTTTAAAGTGACAATGACTATATTATATTCTTGTTTGTTTACTTTCCTCAGCAGTAATTTTCACAACAGTAGTGTGGTCATGTAACATATACTCTGATAGTAAGATATTAGTCTGAGGATCATTATTAAATATTATAAGGAGTAAATAAAACTGGCTGAAGTTGCTGTCTTAGATTCTTAAAATATTTTTAAATGTCTTGCAAAGATTATGACAATTAAATTCTAGAGAAAATTCAATTAAGTTCATTTAAAGATCACAACTAATCTCGTAAAAGCTTCTTGATAAGATCATGCCATGATCTTGGCAAGAGTCTTGTAAAGATTTTGTAAGAATCTTTGGATATATTTTCAAATATCTTGCAAGATTATTACAAGATCTTAGGAAGATCTTATTAAGATCTCAAAAAGATCTTGCTTAAGATATTGTTAATAACTTGATAAGATCAATGCATGATCTTGCCAAGATCTTGATACTATCTTTGGAAGATCTTGTTAAGATCTTTTGAAGATTTTCAAATTGTCTGCAAGATCATTGCAAGATCTTGTTAAAATCTTTATGAGATCTTGACTAAGATCTTGTTAAGAACTTGATAAGATCATGGCATGATCCTGCCAAGATCTTGATACTGTCTTTGGAAGATCTTGTTAAGATCTTTGGATATATTTTCAAATCAACTTGCAAGATCATTACAAGATCTTGGGAAGATCTGGTTAAGATCTTGATAAGATCTTTAATAAGATCTTGTTAAGGACTTGCCAGGATCTTGGCATGATCTTGTCAAGATCTTGCAGTTTTAGTATGTTAAATCTCTTTTTAAGAAATAAAAAGATCTTGAAAGGGTCTTGGCAAGATCTTATCAAAATCTTGCCAAAATCTTGGGTTTACACAAGATCTTACCAGATCTTGCAAGATCTGGCAAGATCTGACAAGATCTTAACAAGATGCTCAACCTGGGTTGTGGATATGATTCAAGCAGTAGACCATATCTATTACTTTGTTTAAATATTGTGAATAAACCTTTTATGGGTAAGAATTCAGATTCCTATACATGATGGTGCAAAGAAACCGGTGCAAAGCATCTATAGATGTTTTTTTTCCATCATTCCCTTGATAATAAGATTCACTGGATTCTTTGTTCGAGTTGTATCCATATTAGTGGGTCTTCACATGCACAACCATTAAACAAAGATATGATACTCTAGGAAATGACACAAGGTCTGAAATGGGAAAATATTACTCCCAAACCAAAAAGGCCTATCATAGAAATTTTCTTTGATAAATTTTCATCTATTTTCTTAGCCAAAGTCTTCAAGTAGCACTGGAATTCAACCTGTCCTAACTAAAGCTGAAACCACACAATCCAGTCAAGCCACAACCATCAATAGAGATCCAAGGCTACGGCATAAAGATCAGACTCCTTCACATAATAATAATAACAAACCACAACAATCGAGACCAAATTTTAGAAATGAACGTAATGTGGACAAGTCCAAGCCTGCTGAACCTGTACACAAGGAAATAGACATCTATAGAGGTGCAGGAAGAGGTCGTGATCAGAGAATTAATCGGTCAAGTGAAGAACCTCATGGGATTAAGAGAAGAAGTAGAAGTCAATCACCTCTTGAAGGGAGAGAAAAGAAGTACCAACGTTCTGATAGAGATACAAGACCAGACTCTGATAGAATTTCAAGACCAAGAGAGGATATCAGAACAAAAAGAAGGCGTAGTTTGGAAGAGGATAAAATCAGTGACTTCAAGAGAGAGAGGAGCGATAGACAAGGACCAGAAAATAGAAATTTCAGGGGAAGAGGATATGGTGGAAGAGGAAGGGGGTTAAATGGAAGATCAGAAAGGGAATCCAAACTTGGTTTTGAAAGAAATGCTCGAGATTTTGAAGGAAGAGGTGGAAGAGGAAGAGATGAGAAACCAAAACTTCGATTCAAACGACGCCAACCTCTTGAGGGAGAGCAATGTAATCAACGTTATCCTGGTGAAAAAGCTGGTGAACATGGACCTAGACATGCAAAGGAAGTGCCACAAGGTGATCTTCATTCTCATCAGGAACCAAAGCCCATGCCAACTGATGATAATCTTGTTTTTACAAAAGTTAAAGAACCTGAAGGAGTGCCTAGTAATGATGCTGAACTTGCTACAGTACCACAGGAACTTACATTGGAACACAAGGGTGTCATATTGGAAGAGGTATGTCAAGACCTTTAAGCATTTTTTTAGAGATCCAAGAATGCTGCTGTAACTGAGCAACATTTAACTACCAATCTCTTATTAGGCTATGTTCACATTGTATGGCAGGGGGGGGGGGGGGGGGGCAGGTGAAATTGAGCGGGGATCGGAAAAAAATTGGTAGGAAAAAGGGGGGATGGGCAAATTTGTATCAGAAAAATGGGGGGATTCACAATTGTTGGAAGAAGCTACAAGCCTTGCTTAGGGGAGATCATATTTTTTTGCATGACTTTAAGGGGGGTCTTGAGAATTATTCTGGACATTTCAAATTTTCACCTGCCCCCCTCCCCCTCTGCCATACTTTATGAACGCAGCCTTATTTAAAAACTTAATGAAAGCCCTGACTCACAGTGATTCCATTTGACTTGTGAATCGATGTCTACTGATATCTATCAGACTTCAATTTCTATTTTATACAATTTATTTTATATCCATCATTAATGCTTCATACACAGACTTGGCTCAAACTTTTTATGTGCTAGATTTCTTTGGTTTAATGAAATCAGTTTATATGACCTGATAGAGACAAAAGGCACAAATAATTCCCATGTACCTTTACATACTCTAAGGATTTATGTGATTGATGGTGGTGTTTTGCCGATTCAATAGAAATGACTTTTTTTCTAAATGGTAATTGTATTTTATCTTTCATAGGCAAAACGGCGCCTTGACTTAGGGCTTATATCACAGGACCAATACATTGAACTGATAGACAAATTAGCAGAGTTTTATGAGTTACAAAGGAAACAAGAACTGGAAGGTGCCCAACAGTTTACTGATGTTCAACTAAATGAAAGGGAGCCTCAGCAGTTACCAGATGAGCATAGACCCCCAGAGTTTGAACATCAAAGAAATGAAAGCATTAGAGGAAGAGGAAGAATTGGACCTGCTAGGACTAATGGACCACGGATGGAAGGTCCCAGACATTCTCAGAAAGATGGTCCATTAAGGAGAGGACCTAGGATGGAAGAGCCGTGGAGGAGAGAAGGACCTGGAATGAGAGGAGGGCCAGGAATGATGAATAGACCACCTCCAATGAGAATGGAGGGAAGGGATGGACCTGATTCTTTTGAGGGCCCTCCAATACCAGGTAGAAGAATGAGAATTGAAGAACCACACTTGGATCCACATCATATGAGAAGGGACCATCCACGAAGAGAAGGGTCACCACTCATGGACTTACCAGGGCCTCCTAATGAAAATGGGCCTTGGAGGACTGTAGACCATGACAGAGTACCTCCTCTTCATGATCTGGGACCTCCTAATCACCACAGGTTTCCAGAAGGGCCTCATCCAATGGATGAGGGACGTCCAGGTCCATTTTTACCTCAAGGCAGGGATGCAAGGGATTTCAGAGGGCCACCTCCAATTGATGACTTTCACGGTGGGCCTCCAAGACCCTTTGAAGAGCCATTTGGTGGAGAGCCTCACCACCCCCCTGACATGATACCAATTGGACACGGCAGACCAGTGGAACACTTTCAAGGACTTCCAATGGGCCCTGGTCACCATGGGCCTCCTCATGAACCACCATTACAACCTATCCAAATGGCTGGCTCTCCTCTTAGACAAGGTAAGTTTCCTCATACAATAAACTAATAGCTTGTATTTAATTGTGAAGTGAAGGGTGTAAGAGGTATGCCATGTCTCAACAAGATTGACATGACATCATCAATAAGATATTGTGATGATTATTCTATCTATAGTAATTAAGAAATAGAGGATAGTAAAACTTTTAATTGATTATTAACAATGTTGTTTTTGTGTTTATTAGGTACTGGAACCCCTCCACCTCTAGCTGACCCACCAACTCCTTCCAGAATGGAAAAGAAAACTGTAGATGATCTCTTCTCCAGATTAGTCCATGCTGGTATTATTAAAGTAACTGAAGAAAGAATAGCTGATACTCCACCAAGAATAGGAACCCCGCCCATTTCTATACCCATTCAACCCATCCTCCCAGCACAGCCCATCCCTGTATCACAACCAGGACATATTCCTCCTATACATCTTCCTATACAACAGCAACCACTTCCAGTTGCTCAGCCAATAATTCCATCCAGTAAAGTTGTGGTACCATCATTACCTAGTCAAGCAGTTCCAGTTGTTTCACAAGCAGCAACATCCAGCTTAAACTTACTGCAAGAGATGATTGAAAAATCCAAAGAGGCTGCTACAAAAATACCACAAATTGGTCTGAAAAATCTAGATGACTTAAGAAAGTAAGTATATTTTTGCTGTAGTGGAGATTTGAGTACATAAAGCCCCCCCCCCCCCCCCCCCCCCCCACACACACACCAAAAAAGAAAAGAGATATTATAATATTATATAATATCTCTAATAATATTATATATATAATTATATCTTCTCATAACAGGCGTCATATTGGTATCATCAACATGCTCTATGAAGGAACACAGTGTTCATCATGTGGCCTACGATTTGCTGGTGAAGCTGCAGCATTCTACAGAGAACATTTGGATTGGCACTTTAGAAGAAATCGAAGAGAAAAAGATGGAAGGAGGATTGCCCACAAACAGTGGTACATTCCTCTTAAGGTGATAACAGCAGCATAACATGCAGCAATCTTATATACACAGCCATAAAGCAATAGAGACTTTACTTAATAGCAGGCATGCGCCTGGAGTAATAGAGAAGTAAAGGGGTTCTATTGTTCTGCCATCTAAAATTGTCGCCTGCATATCATCATATGAAACGCCTATATACATCAATTTCAATAAACGTTGTCATCGCCAAAGGCAATAGGCGTTAGGTCATTCCAACATCGAAATGGTTTCGTTGAATACAAAGAACATTGAATCCATCTGGTCTCAACACTAAGGTCCATGTTCTTGACGAGAATGAGATAGAAGCAGAAACACAAACACAAGTCATTCCAACTATTCTTGGATTTTGGAATGACCTGTCTCCTATTGTTTTCTCCTATTATTATTTATTTGCATTGTTACATCTGTTTGTGACAGGATTGGCTTGATTATGAAGAAATTACCGACCCCGAAGAAAAAGGTACCGTAGTTCATTATTTTGAAATTTCTGGTTTTTTTTCTCCTAGTACTGAAATATTTTTATCTCATTAATGAAGTTTTGAAATGCATTTAACATTATACATTTTTTTTCACTCCTAGCTCACAGTTCCTTTTTTGACTCCGAAAAACATGAGAGTGATACTAATGAAACTAATAATGTAGAGGCTGATGGCAGTTGTCCTGTTTTACCTGGTGATAAAGAAACTGAAACAGTAAGACAACATGTTCACTGTGTCCCATTTCAAATCATGTGCCATTACCTTGAGTATCATTTCTTTGTTTATCATTAATGCTTTACACTACTTTTTCTCTGCTGCCTGTGAATTTACAATTTATTTTTATTCCAGAAATGTGATGTTTGTCAGGAAAAATTTGATTTATTTTGGGATGAAGCTAATGAGGAATGGCGCTACAAAGATGCTGTTAGAATTGCTGGAAAGGCAAGTAGTTATATTCACTAATTCTTATAATAGAAAAATTTTGAGGTAAAAGATATTACCCACTACACCTCTTTGATTAGCGAAAAATTTCTTAACCCCCCTGATCACATCCAGTTTTTGCCCCCCCCCCCCCTCCCCATTAGCCTCACCACCCCAAAAAAGCTGAAGCTTTTGAAGCTTGAAATCATTTTTTCAAGTCTTTCTTTACAGCGTTCGCTTAGATCGCTCATTCACTGTGATGATCAACACATCTACCATTATTTCACCACAGTTCTATCCATTCAATATTCACAATGAAAGCTTTGCTATTGTGTCTTTTTACCCCAAATTTCAAGAAATTGCTGGTGAAAGAAATTTCAAGATGAAGTACTGTGCATAAAAAGACAACAGCTGTAATACTGGTGGTCACGAGCTACTGCAAATACCGTCTAATGTGGCTTTTATTCTACTTATCTTAACATTTAAGAAGCAAATCAAAATAAACTGTTTGATCTTGGATGCATCAAAAATTATTTGATGATATCTGATTGCTTATGATTTTACCTTTTACAGACATACCATGATTTGTGTTATCAAGATGCTAAGGTATGTTTCATTTCATCCCTTTCCATTTATTTGTTTTCCTATTTATTTTTCTTTTATTTCCATTCATTTGTACATTTTCTTCTGTGTGGTACCCCTCTATGTGTGCACACAATGCGCAGTGGTAATGTATTTTGTGTACCATCATTGATTATCCCAATGTAAATGTTCAGATGGATCAATGTCAATCAATATATTCTTTTCATCAAGTGTACATGTCTTTTGCATACCCCCTCCCCCCGATTACACTTGACATTTAAACTACCTATTGACTGCATACTTTGATTTATGTCTTATGGTGTTGTCTTCATGGTAAGATGTGTTGTCTTTATGCATGTATTCTTTACCATCATTCCATCACACTTTAGTGCCATATATATTTTAGTCTTGTTATAACTGATATTAAAATAGTCTATAAATGAAAAAATGTACTTATATCTCCATCCATGACTGATGTTGTTGTCTACCTGGTAAGAAATTTTTTAAAGACAAATAAATTGGATGTGTAAAAAGAAAGATATTCTATCTGCCATCACAGATAAAAAAATTTTAATATCTTTATTGAATGCACCACTGATCTTCAAAAAGTGGTTTTGTAATTTCAATCAAAAACTTGGAAAACTATGCACAGTCCACAATTTATATTTAAAAAACTCAGAAAAATACACTCCCATCACCCATGTATCACCCCAAAATGTAATAATCAATCTCCCCTCTCCACAACCCCACTCTACTGGGGAAAAATTCCAATCATTGCATGGTTTCCTTGTAGTAATGTTACTAGTGTGTTTTGTTTTTCAAATAAAGGCTTCTGACTCCTTGAGTGTTTACTATTCATTACTATACTCTTGCTACCTTAATGTGTTTTTGACTCAACTTTTTTATAACTTTTATGCTGATACAGGCTGTATTTTAAAAAAACCTGTTTGTAACATTACAGGTTTCATAAGTCTTTACTTGAAATGTAAACTGACTCCCAATTTTTTAAATTCAAATTATCACTCTTACAATCCATTATTTTCATAAGGAGATAAAATTTTGATTTAAAGATTTAAAGAGCGCACATTGAAGTCTCGTAGCTTTTTTTTGTAAACTTACAGTTTATAAAGGTAGTTTGAAAAAAATTATGGTAATAAAAAAAGGTAGTTTGCCTAACAAGGAATGTATTTTTCTTTCCCTCTTATTTCGGTACATCTCCTTGCCTTGCATTGTTTCTTTACTCATTGTGTTAACTGCACAGTCAACACATATGGAAGAAACAGATCCAGAACCAGAGACAAACACAAGCAAAGATGCTATAGAAGAATTTCCAAAGGCTGAGAAAGAAGACACAGATAGGGACAAGACAGCAAAACCTGATACCAAAGAAAGTCAAAGCTCAGTTGAAATTAAACAGGAGTCCAAAATGGGTGAGGATGAAACGATAAAAGAGGGTAGTGTATCTAAGGAAGATGAGGTTTCAGATAAGGGAAATGTGTTAAGTAAAGAAAATGTTGTAGAAGAGGGAGAAAAGGTTGAAGATCCAAGTAAACAGAGCACTGAAAAGAGTGCTGAGGAAATAAAAGAAGTGAAAGTTAATAAAGATATTGATGATACTGGAAGTATCAGTGTTAAAGATGAAACAACCCCTGTCAGTGAAAAATGATCCCATTCACACCACTGGAAATTGCCTACAACCTTCAGAAGTTTGAATTAACAAGGAAATGAGTGCTAGAAAAAATGGAACATGAAAAAATGAAAAAAATTTCTTGAGAATTGTGAAAATTATGTAAATTGTTGTAGGACCAAACTTGTTTGTGGATTGTAATTGTTTTGAAGACGGATCATTGGTACCTGTGAATTCCAGATATACCTAAATGCATACACAATCCCCCATTCACATTCCCCCTTGAGATTTACTCACATCACTCATATTGCTATTATCTCCTATCCTTACCATACTTGTACTTTACCCTGTACAGAAGAAGATTCAATAAAGATTATCTTCAACAACCACTTTGTGAGGGTTGTGTCTATAGTATTTATTAATTTTGTAATTGTAGTATTTTAAGGGGAATTGTTGATCAATGTAAATTGTTTCTGAATATTGTTTTAAGAGTTCTTCACTCAAGATTATCCATTCTTCGGCAGCTTCAAAGCCAGTACATTTTATTTGTTTGTAATAGCTAGCAGTTTTTGCTCTTTGTTAAATATGTATACAAGTATGCTTATATCTATACATTATTATAAAAAGATTTAGATTTAAAATTGGTCTAATAATTTCAGGGTGCATCTGCTTTTATTAGGCTAATTCCATTTTGGTTATTGCATTTATCATGGGAGAAACAATTTACCAATTCAGGTTCTTGAATACTGTATACAATATTTTTCAAGGACAGTGTGATTTATGTTAAGATAATTAGTTGTTTCAACCAATGAAATTGTATGTTTTCAAGACATGAAGAGTTGGACAAATAAAGCACTTTGAAGACCCTATTGCCTGTTGTGTTCATTTAAGATTAAAATAAATGCATCAGCTTAATTTAGAGGATGACATATGACAGTCATAACTGATAAACTTGAATTAAGCCCTCTATTTTTAACTTCTCTGAATAAGGTGATGGTACCGCCATTTTATGTGGTCATCTGAGGTATGGCGAAGGTTATTTCTGACCAAAGGCAGAACCTTCTACAAAGTTATTTTAAGACCCTGAGGTATGGTTATGGCAAGGGCTTGAACCATTCATTCCCGCACAATAGTTTATGCCCAACCAACTGGGAGGTGGTAGGTTTCTACATACACTTACCTGACCCCCACTAGGGTTTCACCTGCAGTAGCATTAATTAAAAGTTTAGTCCAATGCTTTTCCATGCCACCTAGAAACTCCTCAACGTATTGCTCTACTCATAAAAATACTTCTAAAAAATTTCTCTATATGCTGAGCATGAAGAGGGAAAGGCAGAGGCGGAGCTAGGATCTCAAAATGAAGTGAATGTTGCAGGGTACGAGCGTACCTTGAGTCGATACCACAGGAAACCCATAAAACTTGGGAAATTGTCTCAAAAAAATTGAGGCCTTGAAGAGAACCCAGCAAAAAATGAATTTTTTTTAATTACAAAAACACTTATAAATTTCTGTAGGGGAGGGTGAGGGGATGACTAGCCAGCTCTCCTTACCACCCCTGGATTCGCCCCAGAGAGGAAATCAAAGGGAAAGCACTGATATTGCATCAGAAAAATCAACGAAAAATTCAGTCCATATCATAAATATTTCGGGTACAACATCGTGTAAAATCCTCTTGTTCCTGGACTCCACAGGGAGCCCAATAAAATACTGTAGTTCCAGTCTCCTACGAAACTAGTCTCTTCCGGCATTTCCGAGAAATTCCAAAGTCTGTAAACATTTAGGATTGGCCACTGTTTCTTTCCGTACTAGTTATTCTTCGACTTCTTACACTCAATACAGTGACTGATCAAGAATGGAGGCTTCAAGCTGGCAAAACAAGTTGTCTACTGTCAGAGAACGTAATCTGTACGCGTTCAACAAGTCCTTGTTCTGTGATGTAAAGTTCTCTGTCTTGGACTCCAATGGAGGACGAGTCACTCTTCAAGCTCACAAGTACGTTCTGGCTATCAGTAGTCCTGTCTTTGAGGCCATGTTCTACGGGGAATTGGCAGAGACTGGTCCAACTATCGATTTACCAGACTGCACCAAGGAAGGATTACAAGAAATGCTTCATCATATGTATTCAGACGAGGTCAGCTTAAACGGAAGTAACGTCATGCAAGTTCTGTACCTGGCTAAAAAATACATGTTGCCGTTCTTGGAACAGAAATGCAGAGAATATCTTGAAGAAGAACTCAAACCAGAAGATGTGTTTGTAGTATTGCCTCAAGTGAAACACCTGAGAGATGACAAGCTCGAACAACACTGTTGGGATATGGTTGATAGAGAGACTGAACGAGCTGTTTCATCTGAACCATTTCTTGATGTCCCTCATGAAGTGTTGTGCCAAGTTCTCGGTAGAGACAGGCTGAAGATCAGAGAAGTTGACTTATTCCAAGCAGTAGATAAGTGGGTTTTGAAGAGAATAAAGGAAAAAGGAATAGAAAACAAGAAGAAGATAAAGAGATCCATTCTTGGTGAAGAAGGCATTCGTCTCATAAGGTTTCCACTCATGTCACTGAAGGAATTCGCAGGGAACGTCCTTCCAAGTAAAATTCTTAGTACTGACGAGATAACGGAGTTGGTACAGATGTTTAGTTCTTTAGCTCCATCAACAAAAATGTTTAACGAAAAAAGTAGGATTAAAGCTAGTGTTTTCAGTAGTCGATTCAATGATTTTTCGGGAGACATATGGAATTATAGCGGTAATATCGATGCCATTGACCTTACAGTCAATAAAGCAGTCTCTCTCGTTGGTGTACGTCTAAATGGAAGCCAAGGCAATAGTTATAATGTGGAATTAACGATTTACCAAATTGACACGGTTCTTGCATTTAGTTCATCAAGTTTTCAAACTGAGGACAAATTGATAGATGACCAATACCATGGGTTTACCGTTACCCTTGACAAGCCTGTTCCTTTAGACCCTGGAGTCAGGTACACTATAGCAGCTAAAATACAAGGACCGAGATCTTACCGTGGCGATAATGGTAAAGAAAGCGTTCAGTGTGAGGATTTGGTGATTCAATATCTTCCATCCACAAAGTCCAGGAATGGTACAGGTGTAACACAAGGACAGTTTCCATCAATCATTCTAGAGTTAAGTTAATTACTGAATATCTACTTATTTGGAAGCAGGATACAAATGTTAGGTGAGGATATTTCATTCAACCTCAGTGACTGTAAACTATAAAAGTAAATGGGATCTATACTATTCCGAAAATGAAAAGTCATCAATATTAAATACTTTGTCTTGGACTCTATAGGAGGGAGAGCTTACAAGTACGTCCTGGCTATCAGTAGTCCTATCTTAAGGCCATGAGGTACGATGATGCCCCATTCAACACAGATCCGGGTTAAAGTAAGGGGGGGTTACTTGACATTTGTCAGATTTCGAAAGGGGTCCAGAAACATTCTGTGCGAAGATTTCGAAGCTGAACCCACTTAGATGCTTGCAACCTATCTGCTGATAAAAATCCTAATGTCCTGAGCGAAGGGGAGGGGGAATTCAGTTATATTTATAGGCACTGATGTAACTGAAACGCATTTTATTTCTATAAGTTCTTAAGCTTTTTCACGTAGAAAATGATAATACAAAAAGTATATATACGACGCATTACTGAAACAATGCTTATATTAGTGCTCACTGTAATTGTATCATCACTCTATAATCCCATATAAGCAACTATTGTATTATTTTCAAATTCTCTTTCCTGTCCAAATTAAAGATTATTTTGGATCGTTTCCATTCGCATTCTTTCGAGGAAAACTATGACTTAGGGAATCAGTCTAGTATAGTTTGGGATGATATAATTAATCTGCAATAGAACTACATGTCTCTCCAATTTAAAAGTAATTGAATTCAAAAATTCCTGTGACTGCCAAATTGGACTCGGATTATCAACCTCTTCCAATTTTGTCAGTCCTCGGAATTTTTTTCATTCAATTATTTCCAAATTGGACAGCATGTAGTCCTATTACACATACTAAACATCTAACGTAATCTATATCTTTATATTAAACTTAACTATCTTAAACTTTCCCTGCACTTGTATTCTCTGTTAGAGATGAATGCTGAAGGACAGGACATAACAGTTTTAGAGCATGCTGTAGATAACGACTGCTATCACTTGATTCCAGATACAGAGTCGTGATCAAAGATTCAATAGCTTCAGGATCTTGGGATTCCTTCGACACGGTACTCAAACAACCTGCGAACTTACTGGAGAGGTTCGATATCTCTCTACTTACACACACTGTTAACTTCTTAAGACTTTGAGCGCGAACAAGCGCAGAAGTGTCCGTGTTTTCTGCTAACAGAAGCAGCACTTCAGCAATCTTGTGGAACTGTTCGATTGTGGTGGCTGTAAGCTCAGCTAGCGCAGAAATGCCCGCAGTAAATATTTCTAAGTGGTCTTTACTTAGAGGATCGTCGTTTTGCTCAGTGATGCATGCATCAATCCATTCTCTAACTCTCTTGTCAACATCTTTTGTCTTGTTCGGTATGTGGGTCAGGTTAAGATCCTTGAGGAACTCCGAAAGTTCACTCTCAAAGTCTTGTTCTTCGTCGTCGTCATTTTCTTCTTCATCCTCAGTAAATTTTACGACCTCTTGAATTGTTCGCAGCAAAGGTTTTACAGACTTTAAATCTTCGCTTGACAAATCGATAAAGTGCGCCTCAACCTGAAAGATAAGAGAATGCTGCTCAAAAACAATTTCAAAGTTGCTCGTTATTCGTTTGCAAAGCAGGAGATTGAAGAGCACACAACCGGCAAAATTGCTCGTAACATTGCATTTCAAGATATGTGCCGCGCATACCAACGCCTTTAGAGTATCCTACTGCAAATATTCCTCGGTCTATAGCTCTACAACAACTTGGAAAACAGAACCAAACTAGCTAGAATTACCTTGGAAAGACTATCCTTGGACAGGATCTCCAGTGCTTCTAGATGTGCTAGTCCCTGGAACTTATCAAATTCTGTACTGAAATTAACTATGGCTTCCTTGTGGTCGGGATGGGAGGCTTTGTATTCTGCTTCTTCCTTTGCTTCACGAAGCATCTGCAAAAGAATACAAACGTTTTAGACATTGAATCAGTGACAATACCACTAGTCCTCATTAGACCCTCCCCACCCTTTCGAAAATGTCCTTCATTGGTTGAGTATTGTAGACTTTCTGAAATTAGACCTATTTACTTTTAATGTAATGTTTTCCTATTTCAGATCATTCTCTGAATATAAGATTCTGTTTGAGTGGTATCCATATTCATGTGTCTTCTCATGTATAAGTGTTAAACAAAGAAACTATACTCTAGGAAATGACGTGGTCTAAAATGGAAAAACAGATATCACAAGGTAAAGAGGTCTTTGAGCCAAAGAAAGGGTCAAAAGTATTTTCAATAATAATGTCCAATACCTGGGATAAAGTTGGTTCTTTAGGCATTAGAACTTCTCTCCTGCTCCTCAGACCGGGGTCTCCCTCTGATATCACATCCATGGTCTTCTTGCCGATGTACTCCAATGCACCAAGGCCTTCAGAAACAACATCAGTCAGACCTCGCACACCAAACCCTGCAAAATACGAGCTATCTTCCTCCTCACCTAGAGAGAGAAAAAGAACGGCTGTTTGTATTTGCTTACTAAAGCCTGTTTCTTTGGGAACTTGGACACCATTTTTGTGGCAGCATTATTCTGATTTTCCATTACAAAAGAAATAACTGACTTTTTTCTAGCACTAGACTTAATCTATCAACTCGTAATCAAGGCAGGTACCATAGAGAGGAAGGGAATAATGGAAGGGGGTGGGGCTTTAGTCTAACTACATTTTGCCTAGTAATATATTTTACAACCACCACCCCTCAAACGGGGCTATTCCTTCAGGTTCCCTCCACACGCACTACCACTACATTCTATATTTACAACATACAACACTCAACTTACATGTTGCTTTTTACGGAGGGAGGAAACCGGAGATCCCAGAGAAAACTTTTGTGGCAAGGGAGAGAACAACACATCAAACAAACTCAACTCACTTATGATCCAGTGCACTTTATTCCTGTACAGTAAAAAATCCCTACCTCTAGCTTGTTCAATACTCTCTGGTGTTGGTCCCTCTGGTGGAGATTCTGTTGTTGGTTCAGTTTCAATAACCTTTTCTGGCTGGTTTTCTTTGGCCTGCTTCTCATCTTCAGTTATTTTTTTAGCCATTACCTCTGGTTCAGGGATCCCAAGTGATGTCTCTACCTTCTCAATGACAGAAGACAATCCTGATGACACTGAGGACAACATGGTTCCCCAACCACCCCACCCCCATACATCTTCACAATGAGGTTCAGCACCCTCTTTTGGTGGAGGCTTGACACTAAAAAATGTTAAAAAAATAGAAAATAATATTAATATCTATATTTGAACCTGACCAGTTTAATGGATATAAAATAGTTTGCAAAAATAGGGGGGATAGAGTGAGAAAATAGCAAAAACCGGAGCAAAATTTATCATTCAAAATCACTAAAATTTCAAGTTCCCCATTACTACACTCCCCCCCCGCCTCCCCGATAAATAATTAACGATCCCTACTAACCTTTCACCAACTGCTTCTGCAGACTTCTCCGACGAAATTTTGTCAACTTTAGCAGAATCCTCAACATTAGCTTGCCTTTCATCTGGGGCATTTTCTTTCGACTTTTCTTCAGCGTTACTATCTTCTTTCTTTTCAATGGAACTTCCCTTTTCTTCTTCTACTTTAATATTTTGAAAGTCTTCATTGTCGTCTTCTTGATGAGTACTTTCTTTGTGTACTTCGAGTGTCTTGTCTACCTGTGTCTTCTCTAACTCACTAGTGTCCACATTTGGCTTCTCTGAGTCGATTTTAAACTGTATTTCATCATCATCACTCACATCTTGCGCAACGGAGCCATCTCCAGAAGGCTTTGAATCTTCGTTTCCTTCTGGTTTTTGTTCTTGAAGGTCAGAATGAGATAGATCTCCTTCCAAGTCTGCAGACTTCGAGCTCCTCATGTCAACCCCTTGATCAACACCCGTCGGACAAGATTCACTACTATTCGAGGTATCCCCTTCCGTTTTCTCAATTTCCTCCGATTTATCTGAAGGTAAAGAAGAAAAAGTTTCTGGAGCAGCCATTTCTTGTGTTTTTTGTCCTGTTTTCTCCTTAGTTACTTGACTTTTTGACGTGGAATTTTTCCCATCGTCAGCTGACGTGGCTAAAGATGGCGGTCGAGGATTTTGTCGACTTTCTTCGCCTTCATCGGCACTTTCGAAATCGTCTTCGTCTTCACTGCTCTCTGATTTTACTCGATTGCTTCTCTTAGGTTTATCCATCGCTGATCATACGTTTTAACGGTGTATAAAATATGTTAAATTTCTCCACAATTTTTAGGATCGATATTCGATTCCAGAACCATTAATGACCGTGTAGGCCTAGGATCTAGACACATGTTGTGGTTACCATTCTTCCACGGCAATCTATGGAATCAAAGTTAAGGTGGCTCGTGAATGCAAATGGTGTCGCCTAGCGACAGCTTCTCCAAATTAAATCCAAAGGCTATTTAATTTTGCACAAGAAGAAATGTTCCTAAAAGAGTTTAACCCTAAATAGGTTTCTTACCAAAACTGACCACATTCTTTTTCAAGATCTTTCTTCATATCAAGACAATAGTGAAAATTAGCATAACAAAAAAACTACCGAAAGGGATTCTGGAAATGTAGGTATGAAACGTCATCAAGCTTTAGGTCTATGATAACTACACCTTTATCACAACAAGCGGACAGTAAAAGTAATTTTTATCTCTAAGACCTTAAAAAAAACTTGGACAAGCCGGCGAGGCAAAGGAATTTTTCCCCCCCCCCGCAGAAACTAATTTTTTTGATTCCTAGCTAGCGGTGTGCGTGCTATTTGTTTTATAATACGCAAATTACACCTTTGTTTCATCCAATCAGATCAAGTAAAACTGTTATCATGACAATCGAAACACACTAGACATCAAGCCCATTACACATAGAACTCGATCGAAAAATGATAGAAAAAACTTTTAGCTCTGAGAAAAACTCTGTGGATTTTCGTTTGTTTGTAGTTTTAGTATTTTATTAGTAACAACATATTACTGAAAAACCATTTATGAGATTCCGTTAAGTCAATCCATTTGCAAGAATAAAGTTCTTTTATTGTCAAATTTCTTTTTCCAAACGTAATAATCTTCAAAACTGAGTGCTAATTTTTGTTTGCCATGGTTTAAAACTTTAAAAAATAGTTTTTTTATTGAGTAAAAGTGGAAAATTATCCAAACCAACAGTATGTTTCGCCTCGCTTTTTCATTAAAAATACATCAAAAATGGTAGGTTTTGTTTCCAAAACCCCTTAATTTAAAAATTGCGGTATTTTGAGATGTGTCGGCCTTTGACCAGACCATCTGTGTGCGATACATTGAACTTCCTTGAGTCTGCTGAAAAAAATGTAACAAGTTTTCAAAGTATATGAAAATCATGCGAATAATAGAATGAAATCATCTGATTTACAGGAAAAAATGTTTTGTTGATGGCTTGAAATTGCTTGAAATGGCTCGAATTCGTTATCTTATAGGTGTTGATTATTGTTTGTTATCATGTTATCATTTTAACACCTTTTCTGTTCAAGTTATGATTAATTCCCACGTATCGGCCATTCCTTGCAATCATACTAGATGTGAAGCTTCTATTTCGAAGGTAAATGCTTGAAAATATACTGAAACACCACAACCACATCATAATGGTTGGTAGAATCAAAGAGATTTCAAAACTGTGGACATTCTAACGGTTTTGGAGTTCATTCTGTTGTGGAACTTTTTTGGATAAAACCACAAGTGCGCTCGAAAGGCGTTACGTGAAGATTTGGGTCAGGAATAAAATTCGTTGAGAAATACTTCATGAGACGGTTCAGGACAAGAAGACGGTGATGAAAGCCCGGTAAAAATTGTATACCAAGGTAACTATAATATATATTGCACCTATATTAGGCGAAGTAAAGTAGGAATTATGAAGTTATTATAAAAAAATATGCAATATTTTGTCATACACTTCATTCGAACTAATAAACTGGTCTCATTACAGAAACACCATGTTCCACAATTGTACGTTTTATTTTGGAATCGAGCTTTCAAATTTCAAGGAATTAGGAAGTCATTCTGTAGTTATCGTCTACAAATATTTTGCCGCTTATTCATTAATTTTTCTTCAAATTCTTCAGCTTCTGATGCTTGAAAAGTGGAAACTAATTTGAAGAGATGTTTTTCCAGATTTTCAGGTGCTCAAAGAAATCTTTAAGAGTTTAAAACTTTCCTTCTTTTTCTCTTTGTGTTCACTAGACTTTGCTTTTGAGTAAAGAAGAAGAAACAAAAAAAATTAATTGTTTAAACAGTTTTCTTGCTTGGAATTAAAACTAGATTATGTATTGATATCTAAAGAAAATCTTACAAGTGAAGGCCCGGATTCCGAATAAGAATCTAAAATTCTTCTCAAAAGGTTTGCTATTTTGCCGATAATCATTGCAATTACATGTAAGATATTGTAAAATGCATATGCAGACTGACTTTTCTTTCCAAACTGCATATTTATAGAACAAATAGACTTTATTAATTCATAGTTTTAGCTTTGATTTCTTCAAATGGCCACCTCTTTAAGTGCAATATGAATATTCATGATCATAAGCTTTTGATTTATTTATCTGTATCAGCTAGTTATGTTTGGTAAAATATTCAAAAGCTGTAAGAGAAATGACCCAAAACTTACAAAAACTCTGAGTTGTAGTACATGCAAGATGAATAGCCATCTATTTTTTGTTCGAAAAAGTATTCGTACTAGATACAAAAACCACCCAAAATCTACCAAGACCATTGGCTACTTAGTCGAAAGACAAACAATGCATGTTAAATTTTTAGATAATGATAAGCATTCGTAAAGCGCGTATCCAGAACTGCTGTAGGCGCTCAGGAAAAAAGATTACACGAAATATCGCAAATTGAATGCTAATTTAAACAAATGAGAGATGACTTGAAGAGCGAAAGGCTTGCATTGTTTCTTATTGAAGACGGAAGAGAGTGCCAGAGTTCAGGAGCATAAAAGCGCAACCATAATTCTTCATATACACCATCTTACACAGTTTTACAAATATTTTTTAAATAGGAGTTATAGTTCAGTGGTTAGAGAGCATGGCAGGATTGGACAAAACATGGAAGTATTCGTTGTTCATGAGGAACCCCAAAGAAAGAGCAGGAGTCATGTCAAGGCTGTCATTCTGCTGGATGAACAGCATTATAAAGATAGGCAATCGTCGCGCGCTTGATCCGTGCGACCTTTATCCCCTCCTCGACGAAGACAGATCCAAAGAATTGACTGAAAAACTCGACACGTCCTGGAGTCAAGAGATCCAAGATTCGTACCTTAAAGGCAGGGAAGCCAGGTTGACAAGAGCCTTGATACGAATCTTACAATGGAGTGAATTTGCTTTATTGAGTTTTTCATTGTTCATTGGCGTCGCTTGCAATATTCTTCAACCTCTTCTACTGGGTCTCTTGCTGTCCGCGTTGCTAGGGAACAAGAATGCACGGGGTGATCCGCTGGTGTATGTGTTCTCGGCTGGTTTGTGTCTCAGCTCGCTGCTCAGAGCTGTCGTGCTCAATCAGTTCCATGCTAAGGCACAGTTACTGGGAATGCGCTGGAGGTCGGCAACAACAGGTCTTATTTATAAAAAGGTATAAATACTACAATTGCGCAATGCACATTGTCTATTGATATGTTTTGACGGTTAGTATGTCGTATATTGCATGTACAGCGTGCGCAATACACATTAACTGATTGTTCAATGTATAATGAGTTATGCGCCACCTTTCTACAAGCCCTGTATTGCATATATACAGTGCGCAAACCATATGCGAAGTTTGCGCAACGTACGGAAAAATAGCATGTATACTGCATAAACAGGCACGCAGATTTTATGTATTTGTGGTGTGGACAGTGCGCACTTTGTAGACTGCACAATCCATGTGAATGGAGTTTGCGCAATGCATATGGAAGTAATATATGCATACACAGCCTGCGCACTGCAAACAATGTGTAATTCTTATAAATTATACAAGATTTCCATTCCAATCACATCCATTTCCAGTGATATATATCCAATCCATCTCAGTCACATCCAATCCATTTCAAACACATCCATTCCAATCACATCCAATTCATCTCTTTCACATCCAATGACTAGTCCTTCGTACAAGTATATCTGTGAAAAATCCATGATCAGTCAATTCAAGCAAGTTCCAGCTTTTGTCGTCCAGTATCACCCTGTTTGATTAAATACTTTTTTCAAACCGTAGGCTCTGAGAATGAGACAAAAGGAAATGACGAAGACATCCAACGAAACGGTCCTCGAGCTGGTAACACGTGATTGTCAGCGCTTTGACCAGGTTATTCTAAAAATAGGATTCCTGGTGGAAGGCTCTTTGGAAATCGTCGCCATCACTGCGTTTCTATGGCAACTGATAGATCTCCCAGCATTGACTGGTATGGTGTTCGTGGTGTTTCTGATTGGCTACTACATTGGTGTATGGGATGTGTGCATCAAGATGAGATCGAGAATAAGACACTGGCTGGATCGACGCATGTTCATCATTAAAAACATTGTGTCCAATCTCCGGTGTGTTAAGATGAATGCTTGGGAGGGGATATACAAAGAGAAGGCGCTGAAATATAGAAGGTTTGTGGGGATTCTGTATATATTTCCTTACATGTAGGAATGTTAATCAGATAATGCCAACCAGAAGGCAATCTTACAGCATAAATCTAAATATGACTAGAAATGTTTATGATTATTTCTACGCGCGAAAATCGTATCGCACGCAAAATCCTCAAAAGTACTTCAAATTGCGATTTCTGCTGAACAATTGACCGTAATCTCCGTAGCAACCTACTGATAAGTATCAATCACGTGAATAAGTCTCATGAATCCAATTATCGCCTTTCAATGTCAGGTACCCAAGCCCTATCCGTCATTTGCTATTATTCATGCACAGGGTTTTATGATTTTGTTTGATTTAGACTTGGAATAAAGACAAAGAGTCCTTACACTCACCATGCTATGTGAAATAACAAGTTCTATTCTATTTATTCCCCCAAGTTTTGAGCATTTTAAAAAATAATTCGTTATCGTGCCGACACCGAAACGTCGCGCTACTTTGTCTTACTTTTATTTCGTTTTGTGTTTTTTTAACTTTGGAATTATATGTTGTTGCAGAAAAGAAGCACAAGTGCTGGTGCAAAAAAGCGCCATCTTGGCATCCTTCGCAACTCTATTCTACACCAGTACAACAATTGCAGTGTTCGTTTCCTTGACAACACTAGCCGTGGCTAACGTGCAACTCAACGTGTATAACATCTTCATGACTGTAGCGCTGATACGAATGATTAGGCTTTCTTCATCGTCGTTGTATGCTTCAGCAGTAAGCTATATCAGTGAATACTCTGCCTCTGTCAGTCGCATCCAGGCGTTTCTTCAAATTGAAGAACCATCCCAACTTGGAACGAAGAACAATAAGCTCAAAAGGTCCCTTAAGTCTAGATCTTTCCTCGACTTGACAAAGAATGAGCTCTCTGAGTTCATTACTCGAGACGACGTCAACAAGATTTACTCTGACATCAAGAAGACTTCGGCTCTTGAGGTTCCGAAGTATAACGAAGAGTTTGCCGAGACTTCAGATCCTGAAAACTTTCCCGAGAGGTTCGTATCTTCGAGCAACCTAACTTGTTACTGGAATGGGGAAAACAAAGCCCCTGTCTTGCAAAATTTGACATTCAAAGCAAATGCTAAAGAGTTGACGCTCATAAATGGGCCCCCAGGGTGCGGGAAGTCGTCTCTTTTAGCTGCAGTCTTGGAGGAACTGCCTGCCATTGAAGGGACCATTGCGCACGAGGGTAAGATCGCCTATGTACCACAGAACCCTGTGATTTTCACACAGTCTTTCAGACAGAATATTACCTTTGGTCGAAGTTTTAATCCCTTTCGGTACCAGGCTGTTATCAATGCCTGTAACTTGCAGAAACTTTTAGATAAACTTCCCGACGGAGATTTGACGATCATAGGCTCACAGGCAATACAGCTGACCGATGACCAGAAGGCGCGCATATGTCTTGCGCGCGCAGCATTTGCTGATGCGGATATTTACCTTCTGGACGATCCACTCAGACTTGTCAACACTAAATCTGCTGAAAAAGTATTTGATAAGTGCATCTGTGGACTTTTATCTAAGAGACTTCGCATTATGGTCAGTAGGCAACTGCAGTATGTTGAACGAGCCGACCAAATCCTAACCATGCGAGGTGGGACTATAATCAACGAGGTGACGTCACCTATGATGGGTTATAGACCTGCAAAGCTGCACGGTGTTGGATATGGGAACGATTTTAAAGAGAGAGTGAATGATTCATTGATGAGAGATGAACCCGAGGTTATGATTCCGTCTGACAACCATCAGAACGCACAGGTCGTGGACGCTGCTGTACAAACCGTAACATGGACGACTTACTGGGATTTCTTTAAGATCGGGTTATGGAGTCCACTGATTCCAATGTGCTGTCTCATATTCCTTGGTGTGCAAGGTAGGAATTATTACAATAGCATAGGAATAATATGTCTTGTTTTACGTTGTCTCACGCGGCAATCAAAATGCTACGTTGTGAAGCGCAAGCCCTTAAACTACAGGTCCCCTCTGGATACCAGCGTTTAACTTAGTGGGGCACAAACTTTGAGGATGGCAGTAGGGATGATAGTACGAGTAAATTGTAGCGAGGAAACAGGAGTAGAATGATAATAGTAATGATAATTAGCATTGTAACACCTACACTAGAGTGCATACCATATATCCGTAAAAACATTCGTCAGGGATATATATTGCACAGATTTGCACAACTTAGTAAGTTCAGTAGACCTCATCAGTAGACTGTACACCTTACAAAACTTTGCACAGTAATTTGTACAAATTTGTTAGTTAAGGTTTTAACGAATATTAGAAGAGGATCCAGGGCTATCCCAAGCGCCTTTGCGTGCTTATTATTGTTTTCTTTGGTTTCAACTGGTTAATGTGCATCTTTTTTTGTAAATATAATTCTACTAATAACCAAAACAATACTAGATATTTCTTTAGTATTTAATGAAGTTATGTTCGACTAATTTGGCAAACAAAAGTAGTCAGTTGTAGGGTCTGTACTGAACCTGAAAGTACGCCAGTATTTCCGCAAGTATCTCTAAATTTCTCGAAGAATTTAAAAAATAGATAACGATAAAAGGTATTACATACACTCTACTTAAGTACAATTGGTTCTTTCAACCTCGAAAATATTCATTTATAGCGGTTTAAATGGAATATGTTATACCTCACACGCAATGCATGACTTGATAACCCTGGATCCTCCTCTAGTATGCACTCTAAATCATTCTGAACCTCTTTTTGACAGTTGCTCTAACAGCGCCAGACGTATGGCTTCTGTACATCAGTCATACATCAACCAACCTGATGACAAGCGATGAGACATGGTACATCTACGCAGCCCTTGTCGCAACGTCTTTTTTCCTCGTCATCATTCGCGCAGCGACTTTCATCTCCACCACTCTCAGGTCATCCGATCGACTCCACGATAAGCTGTTAGAAGCGATACTCAAAGGACCAGCTGACTACTTTGATAACAATTCTAAACACACGATACTTAAGTGTTTCTGCAAAGACGTGGCGTCAACGGATGAGCTTCTCCCTGGGGTGTTCCTGGACGCCATGCAGGGCACTCTATTCAACTTGTCTGCTCTCCTCCTGCCGTCTTTTCTGAATCCATTTATCTTTCTTTTTGCGATTCCTCTGTTGCTGTTGTTCATCTGCTATTGGAATTATTATCTGAAAGCATCGAGGCAGATTAAGATTCTTGGGACTAATAATTGTTTACCGGTGTTTAAGCACTTCACTGAAATGTTAAATGGAATTATGGTTATTCGACATTATGATGTGCAGGAAGAATTTACCGAGGAAGTATTCAGGTAACGCATATCTTAAAATCCAAAATTAGACTTCGTCCATTTACTCCGCACCCCGCTTCAGGGTCGTGTCAATTCTTTTTTCTTCTCGTCCACCCTAGATTCTACTTCACTCTTTAAACCCTGGAAAAGAAATAAGTAGCTTTTTGTGATTCTTCTACGGGCGGAGTGCAATTGCAGTGCGCGCGCGCTGCGTACGCTATAAGAGGCTCGCCAAACCTCCCCCTAAATCAATATCAATGATTCTAGCAAACAAGCGCAGTTAGTATCTATAATGTTAAGTACCTTCTCTATCTTTGCTTAGGTACCAAGACACATACAGTCAAGCATGTTGTGCTGCAGTTACGTGTGAGGCTTGGATAGGTTTGCGCATTGATTTGCTGTCCATGGTGTTCCTGTCTATCGTTGTTTTTGGTGCGCATTTCATGAACTTAGATGCAGGTAAGTAACTGTTATTCTATGTAACTTTGCGCGTTAATCAAACTTTATTATATTTTATGTAGGTCTACCTAATTTGCATCAAACTCGGTTAACTTTGATTGGTGGGCTGTGACAAAATACGTTGCTTTGTAAAATGTTACCAACATTGAATTGGTCACTTACACGCAGCAATATTTCTTTTCTAAGCCCTAACAGGCATATCTTTAGTATACACCATACAAATGGCCTGCGAGATGTCCATATATGGTGTTAAGCGCTGCTCTGATGTAGACAGCTACATGACATGCGTACAAAAGGTGATGGACTTGGCCAAGATCAAACCTGAACCCGGCTACAACATCCGGACCCGTCCCCACGAGCCTTGGCCGAGCGCGGGACGAATACACTTCGATCATGTTAGCCTAGCATATAAAACAGGTGGGAAGAAGGCTTTAAAGGATCTGACCATCTCAATCTACCCCCGCGAAAAAATAGGAATCGTGGGTAGAAATGGCACGGGGAAGTCTTCTATCATTCACGCCTTGTTCCGCATGCCGGAAATCGATGGCAAGATTATTATTGACGACGTGGATGTCAAGGGAATGAACTTACAGCGCATGCGTCAGGGAATTTCCGTCATAACCAAAGATCCCATTATCTTTTGTGGCAATGTGCGCGCCAACGTCGACCCTTTTAACAAACACACAGATCGACAAATCTGGGAAGTCCTTGAGAAGACGCATATTCGAGCATGGGTAGAGGCGCTACCCAAACAGCTGTACCAGGACATGGGGGAGTGCTTATCAACGCTGGGACCGAGTGAGAAGCAGCTCTTTGCTATTGCAAGAGCACTTCTTCACAACGCTAAGATACTAGTCATGGACGAGGCCACTGCTGGCGTCGACTACAAAACTGACCGGCTAATCCAAGAGCTGATACGATCCAAGTTCAGGAATACTACTATTATTACCATTCCTTACAGGCTGAGCACTGTTATCGATTATGACCGCGTAATGGTTCTTGATAACGGTCATATCACCGAGTTCGATAAACCGGAGAAACTGTTGAAGAAAAGTGATGGATTTTTTGCGCATCTTTACAACAGCCAATGCGCAATGTAATCTTCAGTTATTCGCTTTAAATTACAACAAAAACCCAAATAATTGATACGTAATAGAATAAAAAGCTAAAGAATCGCTTCTCTACTGCGCTCTCTGTATAAACTTAGACGTGGTTCTTGTTGTACTCAACTGGCTGTCAGTTCATATGAATCTTGATAGCGCTCCGTTTAAAAGTAGTTTTTCTTTGTCCACCAAAGATCTTGGTCGATAACATAAAGTAATTTACTTTAGTAAAAACACGTTTGTTTGTAAGGCCTAGAAATAATCTTATAAAAATCTAATAATCCTTAACAATATCTGGTGTTAACTAGTAGGACTAGCGTGGACTGCGTCGGTGTTTCTCAATAAAACAGTAGGAACTTGTAGATAAATTGGATCACAGTGTAAAAAGCTTTGTGAAACTGACGTTTTGGACCTTAGTCCTTCACTTCACAGAGAATCTTTAGTCCTAACACTTACTCCGACGAAGGACTAACGTCCGAAACGTCAGTTTCACAAAGCTTTTTACGGTGTGATCCAATTTATCTACAAGTTCCTACCGCCTTAATAATATCTCATAATTCTTCTTAGTACATCATAATAGTCCCTTTCCCAGTTCCCTGCGCCATCTTGAAAGGTAGCCGTGCCTTTGCATCGAAGCAAGACGAACGGTGAGCTTGCAATAATAGAGACCTTTTTTAACACTTTGGACAATTATTCACGTCACTATCATTGCAAGCTTACCGTTCGTCTTGCTTCGATGCAAAGGCACGGCTACCTTTCAAGCTGGCACAGGGAACACTATGTGAAGGGGACTATTACCATAGCAAACCAACTATTGAAAGAATAAATTTCCTATACTCAAAATGAAGTAACAATCCATCAGATCATGTTTGGTGATCATGATCCCTTAATCCATCAATCTGTTATGTACTTCATTTATGCTTTTTTGGTAACACAAATACGTTCCGCTAAATCTGTAAAAGTTCTTTCTCCTAACTCCCTGGTTCTTTGATTCAAATCAAATCTTTTAATTGAGTAGTTGCAAAAAAAAAAAAAAAAAAAAAAAAAAAAAAAAATTCATAAACATAAATGGTTAAAAGAATACGAATAAAGTGGGATACAAATATGATAAAGTTTTTCCATGTATCCCATTTTTACCTCCATTTTCCCTGTTTTCCCCTTTGACGATTAGTTTACACTTTTAGATAACAGCATTCATAAACATAAATGGTTAAAAGAATACGAATAAATTGGGATACAAATATGATAAAGTTTTTCCATGTGTCCCATTTTTACCTCCATTTTCCCTGTTTTCCCCTTTGACGATTAGTTTACACTTTTAGATAACAGTACCTCATTCCTTTTTTTTCATTCTTGAATTGTTTATTTCTATTTTTAAGCAAATGAAATAATTCTAGAGATAACTATGATCCCCGTTAAACTGTATAAGCTCACGTAGTCATGAATAAAGTTAAATTGAAGGGAAGAAAAATGAGAATTCTACAAGCAATAAAATTGGTAAATTCATCAGCAACAGAAACAAACCTTGAATACTTAACTATAACTTTAAAAAAACAAACTTGGCTGTGAGTTTTGAATTTTTTCAGATTTAACTGATATTTTGTTGATGCATTGTCAATGCCATTGTACATTATTCATTGTAACATTGATATTTGCTGCATGAAAATTAAACTCAACAATTCAGCTGAATGCTTTTGTTTGGTTACAATTTTGGTTGAAACTTCAGCTTCAAATACAAAAATGTTTTTCCGTTGGACAGCATAATTTGTACACTATCCTTCCACCTTGTTTATTCATGTCCTAGTTAACTTTTGTGAAAAACGTTCAATAATATTTACATGTAACTTCTTCTGTAACTCTTCCTCCATTTAAATAGCATACATTGAATGTACACTGTAGTCTTTAGTATACTATATATTTTCCCATATTTTTGTACATAAAATAAATAATGTCCACTAAATCCTACTTCAATAAACGTAATAAAAATTTGACGGGCCAGGAGAGCTGTGTCCTCTAGATCTGTTCATAAGACTTTGTAAGTGTCGTGACTGTTCAACGGCAGCAGTCAGTCTTCTATGAAAATCTTTATACAATGCGTCACCGCCGCGAGGTACTCTGAACATAAATCCTTCAAGTGAAAGCATACACATTCCTTTGCCATTCATTAAGAACTTATCGGCAGTTACATCTCTTACATTATATCTTTCACTTGCCCACTTAAGCCATTCAAGAACTTCCCACTTTGTCCAAATTCGAGGATCTACAGATGAAACAAAATATGGTGGAAGATTTCAATATCTTTTCATAGTTACTTATCCATACCCTCAAAACAACCTCTGGGATGATCAATATCAGGGCACGGCTAACTCGCTGATCAATTAGAATTTAGCTTATGTTAGGCTTTGCTAGGTTGAGGAATACTTGAGAGCCCAGGAAAAACCTTTGCGATCAAAGGCCTATAACACTATCTAAAGCATTTTATGCAGGTTAATGCACTGCTGATATGCCATCCTTGATTCCCTCTTTTGCATATCTAACAGACCTTATTCGCGGTGTGACAATGTTTTTACCAATTCAGCGTGACAAACCTCTGGGGGAATGAAGAGCTATTGTTTTGAAACTTGTCGGGATATAATCGTTATTCCTTTCGTATCCTTTGGGATACTCATGAATTTTTCGAAGAGTAAAAACAAAAGAAAATGAATCCCCTGGAGGTTTGTCATGCAATTGGGAAAACATTGTCACACCATGAATAAGGTCTATTGAGATTCTAATGTACAACTTCCAGAAAAAGTATATTTTTTGGGGGAAAAATGATCATGATTTTACCTGGAGGAACACGAGGCTGTTCGAAATTGAAGACATTATCTTCATCATCTATATCAGGTACAACACAGTCCTCTGTTTCTGACGTACTTCCTTTCTTCCTTGTTGGAGAGGGAATTTCTAAAAGATAAAGTTGAAAAAACATGTTGATGCAAAATGTTTTTAAAACAAGATTAGGAGAAGACTTAAAAGTAAAAATTGTTGCATGTTTAGTGAAAAACTAAAATATTCTCAATTTTTATCTTGGCTTTTCTTGTCTTTATTCGTAAAATTTATGTTGAGACAATTAAATTCTGATGATATCTATTTGTACCATAGTGTAAACTAGCTGAAAAATTCAGTATATTTCCTTAAGTCATCTATTATGATATAGCTATAATTGTAACCTTACAAGTCTCTATGAAATATTTTAGGTACTAAACAAGCTCACTGCTTTTCATAATGGTGTTTTCTTGGACAGCTTTTTGTCACATATTGCCTTGGTCTTTGATCTTTTTAAAATCTATGCCCAAGGAAGATATTGGCCAATCTCCTCTCTTCAATTAAAATCTAATATAATTGAGAATGTGCTAGATTCCTAAGTTATTTTAGGGTATATGTTGATGAAAATCCCTTGAGATATGTGCAGATATAAAAGATTATTCTGTAAACACCCACATCAACATTGAAACCTATTCTTTAGCTTTATACCTTTGAAATTTAAGACACTTTTTATAAAGCTCAAGTCTTTGTTTATGCCTATGAAGTACTAAAACAAAGTGCTAGCAATATTGTTGTATTCTGCTTACATCTTGAAGTAGATAGGAAAATACTTGGGAAATATGCCAGACAAGCCAGTACTAGCTGGAGAACTTTAAAAATCATATAAACAAATTATACCAAAATGATTGATGCCATTTTTCTCTAAACATTGGGACATCTTTTTTTGGCATTGATAAATAGTAGATATTTTTCTGATCTGTGGTGTGTGCACAACCAAATTCTTGAATAAATTTTCATTATTTTTTTCAATTATTAGGAACATCATGAGACATTTAAAGAATGCAAAAATAGAAAAGAAATGCATGCAATTAATTCCTGCAATTTCATTTTCACAATTTCTTATGACTAGTTAATCTAGAGTGATTTACGTATACTATCAGCTGAACAACCACTATCTCTCACCCACCACGTTTTCAGAAATTTTAGCTTGAAAGTTTGGTTTACAGCACACTTCATCCCACACTATTTGACATGTTATTGAATCGTGGTTTAAATTGGCAACATAGTTACCTACTACGAGAGAGAGTATACAGCTGTGGGGCACATCAGTGCATGATCTTCTGACAAAAAGATTTAATCCATCCCCCAGTCAGCAAACACACTTTCTACTTCAACTCAACGCTTCAATACCAGCCAACGCACAAAAATCTGATGAAAAACAAATAAACCTACTTCCACCACGATTTCATGAATTTTTTTTTAACGAAGTCTTGAAATCGATAAGCGAAAATTCAATTAAAAACCCTTATAGAATGTGAGACCTGAATTCCTTCAAACGAGCTTCTATATAATACTAAAAACTCTGTTTTTGAAAGTTTTCTTTTTTACTAAAATCGAATCTATTATTCTTAAAAAAATTTTTTTTGAATATGATCACGTTAATTTTTCTCGAACGTGCATGCATCATAGTATTACGTATATAGAGTCACGCATTGGAGATAGTAAGAAAATAATTACAATCGCTGACAGTAAAATGCGTCTTACAGTAGGCGTATTGCTAAGTTGAATAGTGGTTAGGGTAATGACGGAAACAGCCAACTTTTTTATAATGCATTGTGCTTTGACCATCAACTATTCGAGGTGTCAAATCTCAATCCACCACCTACGCGGAGGATGATTTGAACCTTGGCCTTCTGAGCCAACTCGAAATTCCGCGTTAACCTACAACTTTTTCCTGTTATGCCATTTCCCTTTGACTCAGTGAAAAACCTTTTCTCTAGGTAATGAAACACGTTGGTTATCCTTTCAGGACGTCCTAGATTCTTTGGACTTCCGTCGTGAAATATTTCGCGTAGAGAAACGAATTTCCTGAAAGGCATTATTCACGCGCGAGCTTCATTTATTATGCAGATCTACAACAATCCAGAATCTTACCTTGAAAATTCACTCTCAAATCCAAATGGCTCTCATCAGATACACCTTGCTGTCCAAGTGTGAGATTATCTACGAGCTATAAAGAAAACATGGGGTTAAAAAGGGTTATAAATTGTCAGGAAGTTGGTTCAAACACTGAGGCAGATGAAAGGAAATCTACACATAACACAATGCAATATTCGTGCATTATGTTCATACAGGTCACGTTATGACTTCCAAAGGCACCCCGCGATAAATTTTGAAAATTTAGTAAAAGAAAAGCATGTTTATTGAGAGTAATAGTGTATTTGGTGTCGGCTGTGTAGCGTAACTGCGTTAAATTCTTTTGGAGGTAAGCGTGGAGGAGGTGGAAAATCAATACAGGCCTTTTCTCTTTGTGGTTGGAATGACATGTAAAGAATGCATCAAAGAAACACGTTGGACGATGGTTTCTTTGATGCTAACGACTTCGCTGTAAATGAAAATCAAGCGTACTTTAGGAAGCCCCAAATTTCTTATAAACGTAAAAAACCTAGCGCAACGTAAATCAAAACCTACGCATCGACAACGGAATAAGATTTTGAATACGAACGCGTGACAGATTTTGAACTATGTCCCTATGATGACTTGAATACAATCAAGGCTTGAAAGCGTTTGAATGCAATAATGCATCGGATAATAACGATTTTACCTGGATATTTTGGAAGTATAATTCTTGTTCGCTGACTCCAAAGCCTTCTTGTGCTTCTATCATTTGCTTAAATCTTAGACCGGTAAGAGACAGTTGAATACGGAAAGGCAAGGGTAGTCTTGGCGTTCCATCATCTATTAAGACACTAAGAATGGAATAAAGCCAAGAGTTGTTTAGACATGCACACATCACTAGATTTCCTTAGGATCCAAGGAAAAGAAGAATTCTCTTTCACACGACTAGCTTACCGTATAACAACTGATTCATTCATCCTTCTTTCTCGTGAAGCTTGTACTATATACGTGCTCTACTCTACTAGAGCACAAAGAAGTTCAGCTTGCGTCGGTTGCACTTTGCGACCAATAACTCGACAAAAATCCAACCTTTGGTTGAAATTTTTGCTCTACTTCACGACTGAGACCTGTGTTTTGAGTTAAGTTTACAATTTCGAGAATTGGTACAGTTAAATGGGCCCGAAATTTTTTCCTGATAACTTCATTAGTACGCAGTCATCATTACGAGACGATGCAATGCCTAATAATAGAGCTGAAATCAGCCGGTCTCATTTTTATTGCCCAGGGATCTCGGTATCTATGACAACGGACATATATCTTTTGTTATGGTCCGGGCCATATATGGAGAACATAATAGGGCTATGTCGTCATCACCCCTTTTTTGGATCGTTTTAGCAATTTTCGCGTTCCGATCACGGCACGCCTAAACCTCGTGTCATCTTCGGGTCACGACAAGTATCCGAAAATACCCCCGAAAAGAAGTCGGAGAAACACATGTAAACCAATGACATCAATAAGTTTGTCGTTTAACAATATGTGAGGTCCTATGGTGTAACGGTTAGCACTTTGGACTCTGAATCCAACAATCCGAGTTCGAATCTCGGTAGGACCTGCAAACTCTTTTCTTCTCCCAATGTTTCTTTTATATTTTTTACCATGAGTATTTTAATTTTTGGCAGCTCTTTCTCCTCAGTTTCAAGTAAATCATATTTTTTGAACCAAAATTTGTAAAATCAATGATACTGTATAAAAACTAAAATCAGCTTGAAACTAAAGTTATTTCTATCGATATTAGTATTCTATAAAGCAAAAAAGATGCAGTTCCTATCTTGAAATACGAATTCAGGCTAAAAGTAGTTTATAGAAATTTTCGAGATTATTTAAGAAGCTGTGTAATTAATGTACGTCCGTTCTGAGAAAGCCTTGATTCAGCTGCTACCTGCAACCAAAATAAATTGATTTCGCAACCATCTTCTATTTTTATCTATCAATTTGCAACCTGTTCTATATTTGGATCGGCCTAAACGCTAACTTTCTAATAATTAATTAAAGATCTTTGCTTCCGACGTCACAACTTTCAATAATCCCAAACACTTACGATCTAGCTTTTTTTATGGAATTTTAGCTGTAGTGTATTTCAAAAACATTCCTGAAACTGGTTACGTGCTTCGAAATTTTGTCCTTTTTTTCCTTCTCGCTTTCTCTTCATTTTCTTTTTCTTTCTTTACTTGTTTTCTTCAGTTTCTTAGTTACGTTATTCCTTTCATAATTTCTCTCTATATTCTTTCTTTCTTTCTGCCTTTCTCTCTTTCTTTCTTTCTTCATTTCTTTCTTCCTTTCTTCCTTCCTTTCTTCTTTCCTTCAACTCTTCTTTTTCTTTCTTCAACTCTTTCTCCTCTTCTTCCTTCGAATTCTTTCGGCTTCCATTGCGGTTTTCCTTCCGGTTTTTTTTAGCTTAATTCTTTTCTCCTTTCTGCCAATTTGTTTTTGTCATTCATTCATTTTCTAATTCTGTTTATCGCCTGCAGACGGGGACTATATGCTTAATCATTATTATCTATATATACATATACTCCTGTTTTTAGTAACTAGATGCTTTATCATATAAATTAAACTATCACTAGGGTGTGACCATATCACTAGACGGTGACCACTAACGGAAACCCTTTAGCTAAATCTAATTAACGAAAACTAGGAGATCTGCAGAGGAAACAACAAGATTTTAATATTTTTCTTATCTCTAGTCATATATGAAGTCAATACTGTGGTATCACATATAGGCGCTCGCATATGCTCTGCCTTATGAAATCGATCGATTCTTTCAAACACTAGCGCAAACACCAGTCCCTTGCTCTTAAATTGAACAAAAAGCTCAAGTCAAAGGAAAAGTAGCCCGATGTATTCTTATTGATTTTAGAGTCAAAATAATGACATAGAGAACTGACCACAAAGAGGAATCGATGGACAGTCCCAAGTACATCTACTTATAATTTGATTAAATCAGGAGAACCACCACTCGAGTTCCTCTTCTGAGCCTAGCGAAGATCAACGTTGGTCTCCGTTGGGTTTCCTGCCTTCAAATATAGGAATTCCGTTCTTTCTGCTATCATTTCCTTAGGACTTTCACACAAAAAAGAATTTTGCTTCCTACTGAGCTAGAAATTCTTTCACATTTAGAAGTGATTCAAAATGCTCGTGTTCCTATAACGAAAGCAGCAGAATTTAAGCAATCCGGCGTACTATGTTTGTTAGGTAAAAAAGAAAAAAAAAAAAGCCACGGCTTAGATGGGCTTTTGTTAACTAAGTCCCGCGTCTCATAGCGATATGATTCGAAATATTGTTGGGAAAGTTTAGAATAGTAAACCACAAAGATTGCACAGCTTTGCCGACTAATATATGATCTTTCCTATTGCAGCTTTAAGGGAGCGGCCATAATAACCAAAACATCAATTTATTGACTACGAGCTCTTTGAAGGAACATGAACCTCTCACCACAGTCGCGCCCACAACATAGTTTGGCTGTAATTAAATGCAGTTTATAACTTGAGCTGTCTAGAAATCCCACCAATTGAGCCTAAATATGTCAAATATATGTTTTATTTTTGTAGCATCACCGGTCATGCATAGAAGATAAGCTTTCCAAGGCGATGCGATCTCTTTCATTATCTCTGCATGGTAGCAGCCTGGGCGACGGACTTCTAAAATCAATATCCCATTGTTTAAATTTGGGTTAGCGAGCTCCGAGGTTTCTTTCAATGGACTGAGGAAGATTATAGTCGACTGGCGCGAGATGTACAAATCAAACATGTTTCGAAGAGTCAACAGAATCATTTCATTATGAGCAAGTGGCAAGACACTATATACAAGGTTATCTGTTGCTGTAGAAATCCCGATAGAATTTCGTACTATAATCTTTTTTCTGCCAACAATGATAAACCTTATAATAATTTTTCCACGATAAAGCAACAATGAATACTTGGAATCATATGTTTAAAATTTTTGACTACAGAAAGAAAGTATGGAATAAATGGAGCTGTCAAAGTTGAGGCAAACTTACAAAGTCCTAATCGTTATCATATCATCAGTCAAAATGCACACACGCAAAGCCGGCAACCACTGCTGCAGTGGGCAATCAAACCTAAGGACCCATAAGAACTAAAATTCGATAGGTGATGTAAGTCTTTGAGGAGCTTGCTTTGCAAGCTATGCGTAGTGAAAAAGATGAATGCTAGTTATTAGAACTTAGAGCAGTAAACTGGGCTGAGGATTAGGAACGCGATTTCCGAATACTAATTTGGCGTAACTCGATATATATAATACGTATAGGTTTAGATAGATTTAGGTAATGCAAGCGTATGCACGCGCGACTTAACTCAAATCATTTAATAGACGAGGCTTTTAAGATCAAACATATCTATACCAGGAAAACTACAGCAAAATGTCAGCGAATTCACTAGTGCAAAGGAATTGAGATAGAAAGTTTTACTTTTCGTTATTGCACAGTTATTGCACGTTATTGCACTAAAAAATGGTGATTTTAAGTCGTAACAAGTTTGAATTGCTAGAGGCGCAGCCATTTGACAAGTCAGGCCTATGGCGATTTACAACGATATCATTAAACTGCAACCTGCTTTCAATCTGATATCAACAAGAATTGAAAGACCTCAGGATCTGCCCCTCAAACAGTATCCGGTTCTGACGTCAGGTCACGTGACGAGCTTCTCTTGGAACTGCAGCGTTACCTCGTAGCTAAGTTACTCTATTTTTTCCTCTTCTTTAGAAGTGCTTCTTTTAGTGCCATCTGAAACGAGAGTGAAAAAAATGCGGTAATGACGTGGAATTGAACCGGAACAAATTCGCTGCTTTGGTACGAGCTCCTCTTGACCCTGAGAAAACTTCCCTGACAGACGGTCAACTGTATTACGTTACGAATCGCACTACCACTTCATCAACGAGTCAGCAACTTCGAGTACTTAATACATTCATATGAGGTTTACCAATGAAAATAAGCACATATCTTGCTGCGCAGATGTGTGTGAAGTGCCACAAAGTTCCAAGATTTGAACAACCAATTTTAAAACAGAAGATATAACTAGCTAAAAACTAGTGTGAGCTGCGTCGGTGTTTCTAATGAAACAGTAATGATGAAAAGGTAAATTATACACCGTGAAAAGATGAAAAAACTTACTGACGTTTCGGACGCTAGTCCTTCGTCGGAGTGATTTTAAAGCAGTATTACTTTTAATCATTTTGATATTTTTTTAATGAAAAAATATCCAAACAAATTTTTTTATCTTCATCTTCATCATACAGCATCTGTATAGAATTTTTTCAATTGGAAATACTATTGATTCTTTTCATTGACGAGCAGTGTTTAATGGTAATTAAGCTGATTGTTGGATGCAAGTTGCATGCCCCACCCCTCCCCCACAAAAAGTGAAACGACGACTCAATTTTATCATGTAAAATACGAAAGGAAAATGAATTCAAAGCCTTGAGATGACCATCCAATCGTTTCTACGCAACGATAATATTATTTTCCCAACAAAAACACCACCAGACGTCATTTAAGTACGAAAGCTTCATCCTCGCTTTGTAACTGTGACGGCACTGACGTCAGAGAAGTGACAATAAACGAACAAAAAGCTCGGCGGAATACTTTTCGTAATCGAACAGGTGAAGATACATACATCGTCTACTTCAATATCATTTGCTAGGATTTTTAATTCGTTTTGCGCGTTCTTCAGTTACGACAATTTTTTTTCGAAGGCTCAATCAATGCGACCCCTAGTTAAGAAACCAAAATCCGTAATAATACGATTTAAGGCTCATTTTTTTCAGAACAAATTTGCTTTTCGGGGTTTGCCTAATGATGTCCTGATATCTTATTGGTTTTGGAAGATGACGTTCATTGAGGTGTTTGTTGGCATGGAAACGTACTAATTGGTTATGTTTGAGAAGATGGTAAAGCGGGGGTTCTGTAGTAACTCTCAAAAGATTCGCATTCATAACTAATGATATCTACGTCAAAGGAAAAACACATCTGATTCTGAAGTACGTAGTTCAGTTTGACCCTTTTCTTAAGAACGGTTCTAATTGTTTCTTCAATCATCTACTTTATGCGGTTTTCTGTAATGGAAAATCTTGACAGTGATATACTAATGAAGGCATGAAATAATGTTGTAGAATATTTTCCTATTATTCTGTTTATAAGCCAGTAAAATGTGAAGAAATGTTAAACGTAAAAGTTTACCGTTTTCAAAGCGGAGCTTCTTCATCAGACGTGATTCTCGAATGACAAGTAAAATATAATAAAATAAACATTATGTTTAGCTTATTTTGGTTTTTTGAAATCTCAATAAGCGACTCTGGCTCTTCGCAACGAATATATATCCTATTTAATCAGGAAGTTGGATTCAGCTTATTTGAAGTTCTAAAAATATCCACGCGATATTTCACTAAAAGTAAACTTCGTAAAAATGAAAAACAAAAGCCTTATATTTCTAACTTCTCACAAGGTCGTAAATATAAATATATTCAGAGGGAGATGAGGATTTTTCGACTCAATTAGCTAGGTTTTGGGAAGAGGAATTCCGGAGAACTACTGGAAAAAATCCTCAAAGCCGATGAGAGACGTGCAAACTATGCTCACATGGTCAAACTATTAAATTTGAAAGCAGATAGAATTCACTTGCCTTGAATTCAACTTAAAAAAATATCTTTAATAAGGACTGAGGCATTGAGAAAAATAGCGAATTTTATGATGAAGCATTACTCATCGGAACAACAGTAAAAAGAAAAGTAAAGAAGCGGTGAATCATTCAGCATTAGTCATCAAGTTTGGATTAGATTTGGTGCATTTAATACGATAAGAACAGTAGCACCTGCGAAATGAGGTTTTTCCCTCAATGACGGGGGAAAGTTAAAGATGACGAAGCGCTATGAGAAACGTTTTGAATCTTCAGTTGGTCTTGATGTTGACCATGTTGTCATGACGATATTTGGATCTAGATTTTACGATACGTGCATACTTGAGCGCCACAACACCTCCACAAAAAAAGAAATTAAACTTGAGGATTAAATTTCTCGAATCTTTTCTTCAGAATTTCCGTCTCGCAGAGGACAACAGTGCCTCCCAAAGCGCATTACGACAGGAATGCTCCAAACCTCTTGGATATTTTTCCCAGCCCTCATTTTAGTAGACGTAACGAACCCTTCCCAGGGATTGACAAAGTCTCGCCCTTCCTTTCTAATGCAATGCTGAGACATGGCAGCAACTCGATACGAGTCGATCTCTTTCCTGTAACATGAACTTGATCAAGCTCTTGTTTCAAAACATCTTCACCGCGCCTTCTTCCTTAATTTCTAAATTTTAGAGCAAAGATGGGAAAAATATTCTTTACATTGTCAGAGTTTGTTGGTAAACTGATCAATTCTTATTCAAGCTGTATTTGCGAATTTTTTTTCGCATAAAAACTGGGAGTTAGGCGACAGCATCCTTTGTCTTTCGCCTCGTGGTCAGTTAATGAAATATGGTACGTAATTATGGTGCCTCGGGTTTCGGTGAAATACAAAAGGTATACGAGAAAAATAGGAAATGCGTTTTGAAAAATAAATAATCTCTTAGATTACGAACTGCACGTATTTGCATGTGTTGCCCTCTACAAACGAATAAAGCTGAATGAACGTCATCGTTCTTCTCACTCAAACGTCAACAAAACCTTCCTAAGAGATTCTTAACAACCATATTATCAAAACACAGTTGAATACGCCATTTATTCGGACCAATGGAATTGCTATTCGTTATTAAACACCAAAGGATTGTTTCCGGATCTGCTGTGATTTTTAAGTGAGGATTCGAGTGATAGGCCTTCGCTTTTGAATTTTCTACCCTTGGGTTAGCGTCGAATACACACACGACCAATAGGAAGTTGTTACAAGCTCTTTAGGGTGAAGACGTCATGACAAATGAAAGGTTTCTAACGAGATGATCATTAGAGCAATCGAGTTGGGGGTTGATACAAATGACGAAGATTTTATCCCACCTCAGGCTTTCGGCTTCAAGACAGAGAAAAAACGAGAAAAATGTTGCTTTAAGAGAGAAAAATGTTGTTTCAAAAATTAGGAAGGATACACACGAAACGTATCCTTGGTGATGGAATGAATAAATGAATGAATGGATAAACGAAAGAACGAACGAATGAACGAACGGACGGACGAATGGATGAGCGCAAGGAATGAATGTATGAACGAACGAATGAAAAAAAGAACGAATGAAATAAATTTTTAGTACAACTACTGGCTAAAAACATGTCTCTCTAGTGAAAGCCCCAAAATATCATTTCAAAACAAATGATATATTAATGCATTACGGAAAAATCCCGTCAACCAATTTATCATTACTAAAGAGCCGTATCGCTTGAGGAAATCCCACTGACGTGAATACGCTACAATGAACCCTTTGAAGTAAGCGATTGTTACATTAAACAAAGCACGTACGACGACGCTTGTCATTACTAGAAAGACTGTTTTGGGGATTCACGCCGAGCAGAAACCTTATATTCACCTCACAAAGAAAACATTTTTTACCCTAAGAAAATACAGTACGTGCAGGAAAAATAAACAAAACATTTAGGGGCCTAAGAATTTTGTTTGTCGCCACTCGCCACGTCCTATATCTAATTAATACTAAAAGTACGAAAATAAACACCATGAGTGGGCAACTTTAGCCTCATTTGAATATACATAGTCCCTCATAGCACGCTCGCACCGAGGGCCATGGATTTGCGCCCCACCACCAAAGAGTTAGCGAGTGCGACTTGGTGCGAAACTGTGCGCAAAACGAATACTCCCTAACCAGCTTGCGCACTGTGCGTTTTATGCCGATGAGTGAATCGCACTGACCTGTTTATCACGAAACGAACGCTTCACTTTGCCTCGAACATCACGATTATGACGCATCATCATGAAGTTCTGTTTTCTTCTTTTCTCCTGGGAAAGAAAGGAATAAAGAGATTTAGCGATGATGATCGATAATTTGGGCTTTTTCGAATTCCTTCCTTCCTTCCCTCCCCTTTTCCTGTTTCTCCCAACCTCCTACTTCCTTGTCATTCATTCACCATTCCTTTCTTCCCTTGCCGGTATCTGTTTCCTTTCCCATCCCATCCCTCCTTTTCCCTTCCATTCTCACCTTATTGGTTGTGCTGGCATGTTCGTTCATCTTCTTCTTCGTCTTGCTTCCAAATTTCGGTCTATCTTGTCGACCAGCCTGAAACCCCCAAAAAAACACTTTTTAAAAAAACTAGATTTCAAAAAATCTCATTTATTTTTTTCCCCAGTCACGCATCATAACGCGTTACAAGATAGCTTTGTTATACCGGAAATCCCTCCAATGATCCGTTCATGTCCACTCGCTATCAGCAGGAAACTGCAACACGTCTCAAACGATAACATTACAACATGATTAACCTGATTGAGGTCAGATAAACAGACGAACATGACTGTAATGTGTTAGAGTCATCAAGTTGTTATACTTCACTCCGATAAACTCTTCTGAAAGTTTTTCAAATACCGCGCACTTTGACTTCAGTCTGCAGTCACTCAACAAGATCAAGCCTTTTTTTGTTGATACCCGAAGAGCATCTCAACAGTTCCAAAAATAAAACAAAGGATTTTTTAAATTTTTTTTCAAAGTTCGGCAGATGCGGCTTTTCCAGATTTACTTTGCCCCGCTGTAAGAGCCGAGACATTTCGGGATAAATGATCAGCCAAACATCACGTGAAGGGGTTTTGGTTTCCGGAATTGAAGGTTAGACTTTAGATTACTAGGCTCCTACAAAGACCCTTGAAATCACTCCTTATTTTGGGTTAACTGAATCACTAGGAAACCAAAACCACAGAATAACATTCCCCTTCGGTTCGAGAAGTCTTAAAAGACGGTGGAAAATAGTGAATTTAATAAGTTCAACGCATGCGCCGTAATATATTTTGCAGTCAGTATTTAAGGAATTTTCAGTAGAGGATTACGTGATGGCTTGGACGTGACTCTTTAAGTCCTATTTATAAGCTCAAAAGAATAACGATCAAATGATTTCCTGTAAATGTTTTGAAAACGCATATGTTTGAAGCACCGCTTTCATCAGGGCTAGACGATAGATTGCACGAAGATGCAGGTCATTTGGTTCAAGTTTTGTATGTTTTAGCGTAGGACTTAGCAGTCTTTTATTTTCTTTCTTTTCTTTTTTCTCTCTTTAAGGTAGGGGGGGAGGAGGGGGGGCGGACGATGGCGAGTCCTTTCGGTATCAGGGTGTTGGTTCTTGTCCGTCGTGTTTTCCTTCTGACTTTTTTTTTGTTTTCTTTTTGCTTTCTTTCTTTTAATTAGTTCTCTTTCTTTCTTTCTTTCTTTCTTCCTTCCCTCCTTCCTTCCTTTCCTTTCTGTTTGACTGCCTATTTGTTTATTTGCCATCGCACACAATATCTTGTAACACCTCTATTATTATAACTGAACTTACGATAACAGTTTCCATTCTTGATGCTTTATCGTGTTTTCTCTTCTTGTAGATTTGTTCTATGTTTCCTAAAGAAACAAGTTCACTCCTGAAAGACATAATAAAGTCGCGTCGTAAATTAACTGCGCAAGCTTGCGCACTCGGTATGATCGGTGTGCTACTACACTAAACTGAGTATCAGGTCCCAGGGGAGGGGGGAGGGAGACTTTCATACAAAGTGCGCGCTTTAGCATGTGTTTTATCAATAGTACGTCTATGATCTAACAGCAACTTCGTCATTCACTAGGTTGCTTTAACTATGGATCAAAAATAGCGCAGAGAATTTCACACAGATGCATAAACTGCGAACTGGACATATACAACGAGCTATGGAGTTTTTATATGCAAATTGCTGGTTTTCAATCATTCCCAAGACGATGAAATAACAAAAGGCACGGCGGCCATGTTGGATGATATAACAAAAGAATTCATTGACAATTCTTTTGTTAAATTCATCCAACATGGCAGCTGTGAAAACCATAAATTGCGCTAAACAAGAGAGGTCCAGCGCATTGCATATGATAACCTCAGTCATGGCATAATTTGTATGTATACAAAAATACCTTTCCCCGAGTTGTGTAGGAGTTTCTGCTGTCGAAGCTCGTTTTCTCTTCTTCCCTACTTTTGGTTGCAGTTCTTTCGACATCTGTTTTAGTTGTATCTTTTGGAAGTCTTCATCTGTTAGAATCTATCAATAGATATATCAATAACAATTTTTACAAGGGGTTCTAGAAAGAATACTTGCCAAAAGCAATTTCTACTTGTTCAGATCAATTTTGTACGTGGCGTGTAAAATCGAAACAATTGCATTTCTAAACTTTTAATGTTACTTCAAGAATCATGTACGGGGATAATGCAATGAAAATGTATAAAGCATTGGCTTACTTACTCTTATTTGACTTATCTTTGCTGCTTTGGAATGGATGTCCTCCTCTCCACCTTTCTTTTCATCATTGTCTTCGCCCTCTTCATCACCATCACCACCATCATCACTACCACTATCATCATCATTCTCCTTTAACCAAAGACATTGAAGATTATAAACTTAGACATTTCTTTAAGAAAATTTTGACATTCACTCAGTAGTCATTCAGTAGTTAGTTGACTCATGAGTAGAGGTTACTAGTTGGGACTCAACAGTGTGTCAAATTCAACAAGTTAATAAGAATACTAGTGGTTATTAGTTGGGACTGTGTGGTTGTGTCGAATACAACAGGTCAATAGGAAGAAAAATTCCTTCATTGAAGTTTATTTGTATATTATACAATTTAATTATATCTAACTCATCGCATTACCTCCTCCTCTTCTTCTTCTTCCTCTTCTTCTTCCTCTTCTTCTTCTTCTTCGTCAGAGGAATGCTGTACATCAATCCATTCACCATCGCTGTCATCTTCTTCACTTTCCCATTCTGTTAGGGGAAAAATGAATGAATAAATTTAAGGGAGGGAGGGATGAAGGGATGGAGGGATGGAGGGAAGGATGGAAAGAAGGAAGGAAGGAAGGAAGGAAGGAAGAAAGGAAGGAAGGAAGGAAGGAAGGAAGGAAGGAAGGATGGAAGGAAGGAAGGAAGGAAGAAAGAATGGATGGACGGATGAACAAAGAAATTCAGAAAAAATTACCCAGCAAATCGTAAAGTGGGATTGAAAGGAAGAGGGATGATATACAAAATGAATGTTTTACCATTGTCTTGGTTGTCATCATTGGTGTTATTATTTGGTTCTTCATCAAGAATCTGGAATACAACATGTCATAGCATTTTTAAGACAATAATTATTGAACCCTTAAACAACAACAAGCTGGTCTGAGTCAGGGCATGGCTGACTTAATGCAGATTAAATGTATCATTTTTATCCCTACCTCTGCTCCTGGGATATAATCCTTGCTATCCACTGCACCATACTGTAAGGTCTTTACCTCTGTCGTACTCTCTGTGGGTTTTCCCTGTATATGTATCAATAGCATAGGTAATCATTTGCATATAAGCTAAATATGAAATAATTGAAAAATAATGTGCACATTGGTTGGTTAATCTGTTTATATAATTCCTTATGAGACATGCACACAAAATTGTAGACTTTCGCAAAGGCTGCTGGCTCGCTGCACAAAATTACTCTCGCTTTGCTTGAATAACCGCCAACTGGTTGGCTCAGTTGGTTGAGCATCGGACTTTCGTGCGGGAGGTCGTGGTTCAAGTCCCGGCCGGACCAACACTCAGGGTCTTAAAATAACTGAGGATGAAGTGCTGCCTTTGTAATTACATCTGCAAATGGTTAGACTTTCAAGTGGCTCGGATGACCACTTTAAATGGCAGTCCCGTCTCTCCACACTCATCATTACTAACCAACATAGGAGGGACGTAAAGGAACCACTGACGACGTAAAGAAACCCTGGCAGTGACCACCCTCAGTGCCTACACTTCATACTAACCATCTCTCATGCTTGTAAATTGCATAAAAGCAATCTGTCATTCACTTCTCAATGTAAAGCGCCTTTGATTATATTCATATAGAAAAGGC
The DNA here is from genome assembly GCF_029948245.1 of Actinia tenebrosa. NCBI lineage: Eukaryota > Metazoa > Cnidaria > Anthozoa > Actiniaria > Actiniidae > Actinia > Actinia tenebrosa. Next base: position 15,182,037 of record NW_028292583.1, read on the forward strand.
ACTATATAAATTCATAAATCATTATCATTAATCATTAATAAAAAACTTGCAGGAGATGAGAGAGGTTGAATTTGAGCACAAGCACTCCTAAGAAAGACAAAGGACAAACCCAGGTCACTTTTTTGCTAGGTCCCATTTTTCTCGTGGGTATGTAGTTGAAACAGGAACAAAAAAACCTAGATTCTTCCTCAAACCCACAAGAACGCCTGGGCCGGGTTGTTCAAAGCTGGATTAGCGCTAATCCAGGATTAACTCTATAGGTCTTATTAAGAGTTAACCCAGGATTAGCACTAATCGGGCTTTGAACAACTGGGCCCTGCTCTGCAGGCTAACCCTGGGCAGCCATGTTGGTTTTATTAAGAAAGGAAGCTAATGAAAAATATTCTCGTTTAAAAATACCTACCAACATGGCAGAGATGAACAGACATGAAAATGAAGAATTACTTGATAATTATTAATGATTATTATTATTATTATTTATTACTAACCCTGTCTTTCTTGTGCAATAGGTCTGGATTAAGGGTTCTGAATAACTGGATGATTGATTTAGATGCCATCATTACACCTGCAAATATATGATAAATAATCACTTTGCTATTGATGATGCTTTCAACAATAATCCAACGACAACAACGATAATGTCATACCTTTGTCTTTTGATTTCTTGTACTGTGCCAAGTCTTGTAGAAGGGTGTCTGTCATGGCCAATGGACATCTTGTACAAACCTCACGAATAGCATTCAACCTAGAAGTATTAAATACAAGGACTATTTAGCACCCTTAAGGATGAGGAGGGCTTAGATTTGAAAATTTAGAATACTGATACCAGCATGTGTGCGTAAGCCTAAAAGTGAGGGAAGTGCTGAAATTTAGAGGATATAACCCAAAGGCCTCTTCCTCTCCACAGTCCCTTGAAATATACAGAATTCCAGAATCCCGTAAAATGAAATAATATCATATGAATTTTCATTTAGAGGTTTGACAACAGTACATACCCTACAGCCATAACTTCGCTGGAATTTCTTTCTGACACAAAATTATTTGCAATTGTTTTGACCCCAGATTCAACAACCTTAAAAATAACATTGTATATATATTCTTTTAGTTTGTTTGTTACAAAACACTAAGGCTGCATTCATAATGTATGGCAGGGGGGGAGGTCAGGTGAAAATGAGGGGGGTCGGAAAAATTTTCACCAGTAAAATGGGATGGTTTGAAAAACATTTTCAGAGAATTGGGGGGATGCAAAATTTTTAGAAGAAGCTACGAGAGATTGCCCGGGGAGATTATTTTTGGGGGGACTTCAAGGGGGGGGGGGGAGTCTTCTAAGGATTTTTTTGTCATTTAAAGATTTCATCTGCCCCCTCCCCCCCATCTGCCATACATTATGAACGCAGCTTAAAAAGGCATAAAAAGAATGGCTGATTCACCTCAGGAGGAACAAGTTCGTGGCAGGCTTGTGAGAAGAACAGCAGCAGTTTTGTAACCTCTGGAAAAAAACAATATTATTTTATTATGTAACTAAAGGTGTTTTTTTGCTTGGATTAACAGATCAAAAACAGTTTTCCGTGTTTGATACTCTGATCAAAACATGCGGGATGTTGGGAGAACACGAGAGGAGCGTAGGAAACCACGACACGTAGTGGAGTGGTTTCCAGCTTCTCAAGTGTTCTCCTAACATCCCAAGTGTTTTGATCAGAGTATCAAACACAGAAAACTGTTTTTGATTTGTTTTATAAAATAACAAATGCGCCAAAAGATCGAAAAAAAGCAAAGTCTAAGTAAATTCTCCCTACGTGCCGTCTTATTCAAACTGACCAATGAGCGCGCGCGATAGATTAAAAATGACGATAGCGTGTTTTGATACTCTGATCAAACATGGCTTTCGACCAATCATAGCGCGCGTAGTATCCCAATTATTTTATAATTATTATTAAAGATGTGAATTTCGTTTCTTCAACCTAATTTTTCTTGGAAAAGAATTCTGAGATGCAGGCTGGATACAATCCCGTGACATTCTGCGAGCATCTGACTAGCAAACAGAAGATGGAGCTTGGATTTTTTCCCCCCAGCTCGAAGAAACATAATTCACATAATTAATAATCATATTTTTGTTTTAATAAAAATTGTCTGTACATGGCTAAAAAAAAGTAGTTCTTAAAATATTATTTACCTCTTTGGTGAGGCTGCAAGTAACGCTGTAAAAATGGATAAAAATTGAACAGGAACAGCTAAAAAGAAAATTACAATAAGATGAGAACCAAGTCTTGTCTTTCCAACCTGTACGTCCATCTAAATTTTTTCTTTGACTTTACATTTTTTACAACTAACTGATCATGAAATCATTCTACAGTTCAAACTTCTGTCTAATTTTTTAACAGAATTATTTACAAATTACCTGATGTATTCCTATTAACCGAGAGATAAGATTCATCATCATCAACCGTACTTCAAACCTACAAGTTGCAGCTTCTAATTGTTTGAATAACCTTTCTGCAAAACCTGCAAAATATAATGTGATTTGTCAATATTGAAACGTACTAGGCAGTAAAACTTCATCACTAAAAAACTTGAAGAAATGAAGAAATATTTCACCATTCAACTATTCACTTCATGTATAAAGAATTCAATGCAAGTGTTGTATCAGGGGTTGGGTGCACTTTATAATAATTAATAATTAACAAATAGAGTGTTTTCACACACATGAGAAGGCAGCCACAAACAAAAGAAACTTCTGCACAGTATTTGCATAAAAATATAGTTCAATTCCCGGAGGATAGAAAATGTATTGTTTTGGTACCCCATAATGGCCGCTGTGACGTCATGTGAAGATGCTCTATTATTAGGTTATTTACTTAACTAATAGTAATGCTACTAAACATACCTTGAGGATCATTGATGAGATGCAAGGCTGAGAAGTTTACAGTTGTCACTTTATGCTTCTTCTTGTGTTTCTAAAGTAAAAAAATTATCATGTAACACAATGATACACTTAATAATAGCCATTTTACAACACAAAACTGGAGCTTCATTAAAAGTTGTGACTGACGATAGGATACTAGGCTGTCACTTTCTGGTTTGTCTGTCATCAGGGGTGGTTTGAAGGTGTAAACAAATCTCTTCTTTCCCTACCTCTTTTCAACGTTACTCCAAATACAAAGCCCCTTTCCAAAGCCCCAGTGATGGGCCTGATTTGCTTACCCTCAGAACTGAAAGAGCCTTTTCTAGTTTCTTTTTTTTCTTGGAGTTTTTCTTGTTTACACCAGAAGAGAGGAGTAGTTGTTTAGCAGTGGGTCTTTCAGGCTGTGGAAAAAAATATATTGTATTTTGGCAAATTATAGAAAACAATAGCAGGCCTCATAATGTAAGCTTTTTGGTCATATTAGCCAGTTTATGTACACTGTACCCATATACCCAAGGAATTTAGGATTTTGTTAGGAGAAACTTCAATAATTTCCACTGCAAAATGAGGACTTACTTCACTGTCGCTATCACTGTCATCTTTAGGATCATTTTCATCACTTCCCAAGAAGAATTTAAGAGCGGCAACAAGAATCTGTTGAAGAAATTTACCATATATACATGTCTTAAAATTTTCTTTTATATGTTTAGTATAATCCGGTGCAAGTTACAGGCTGTATTCAGAATTTGTGTATGTCAAGTAGTTACTGAGATTTGAGGAAATGCTGATCATACATGTACTTACATGAAGGTCACAGAAATGCATTTCTTTACATAGCAACAGAACATGATAATATTGTGTTGTCAAGTCAAAGATTAACTAGATTATTTCATGGCAACAGGATCTGGTTACCTTTCTACGTAAGAATTTTTACTCAAGTAACGGATCTGAAAACAAGAGACTAGAACTCTTACCTTAGCAACAGGAGAAAAGCAAGCAGTAGTGATTACGTTAACTGTCTTGGAATCATTCCAGATATTCTTTCTGTACAGTTCTATTATTACATCTAAGGACTTCTTGGCAGCCACGGCATTGCTGTCCTTCAGCATGGTATACATGAAATTCTGTAATGTCTGTGAAAAACGAGTTATGTTAGGATGGGTTGGTGGAAACGTTTTTGAAAAATTACAAATTATGATGATGACAGCAATGATGATGGTGATGATGACGATACTGTATAACAGTGGCAGTTCTTGTCACTGTTGTTGATGATGATGATGACTATAATGATTGTGGTAGTGGTTGTAGATGTGATGAAAGTGGATCACAAATATACAGTATATTCTATTCAATTTGGCTGGATAATCGTAATTTAAACAGTTATTAATTACCAAGTTCACTTTATTGTTCTTGTGTTTTGCATTGATGTTTTTGATATCTGTTACAATATGGTTATACAGGACTTGTCTTAATAGCTTATCTGTGCATCTGAATAACTTGAAAAACAGCTCTAAAAGACTAAAAATAATAGGGGAAAATAATAAATTAAGAAGATATATACCACGACAATTAAAAATCAAATCTGGACATCTTACAGCTAACGTAACACTTTTTATAATAAACTCAAATATTACCAATATCTACAATACCTTGTTGGTGATAAGAGATCTTTGTTTCTTAATAGTATAAGTGCCTTGCATAAAGTCTGGAATGAAAGGAGTAAATCAATCAATCAAAATGAACACTTCATATATACTATATTTTAACACCTTGAATACAAATTTTTGAACTGTTAAACAACCTCTGGGCTGATAAAAGTCAGGGCACCACTAACTCACTGATCAAATCCTGAAACAAACTCTGGGCTGATCAAAGTTATGGCACGGTTATTATACTGTATCCAATTGGAATTTAGAGTTAGGTTTTGCGAAAGGAGGAACCTAGACAAAAACCACTGAATGAAGGGATAGACCAGTTAACGAACTCTGATCTACTCACACGAGAACATCTGAAAGAAGATGTTTAGAAGCATATCCACGTAACTAATAATTATTAATGTTTCTTACCATCCGTAATTCTGCATCCATAACACTATGATGTTTGTGTAATATGTCCTTTAAATCCTGAGGTAGTTGACCAAGTTCTTCAGGATAACAATGAGCAACCTAACAGAAGATCACAACACAAGAAATCACTGCATATTCATCACCATATCATCTACTCTTAAATCATACTTCATATAGCAATATTTTTACAAAGACATCTGAAATACTGAATATGTTATACACATTACTTACTTGGCATAAGAACATTACCAGCTCTTGGATTGTTTTATTTGAACTTGAAGGATTTAAATGGAAAATCTGTAAATTGGACTGATAATGGCGGTGCTGCTGTAGGAACTATTTCGCCCAAAAAATTAAAATAACCTTCGATGAGTATTAAGCTCTTAATATAATGACTGTCTGTGAGAAAACATTATTTTGACTTGACAGAATTTAATATGTAAGACTTTTCGTGACTTTTTCCATTGTATTGACCTCTCTTTCTATTAGCTCATAGAATCATCGACCAATAAAGTTAGTTAGAGTTGAGGATTACAGCAAAAACAAGAGAGTACAAGGAATAATGGTTCAAAGTAGACCATTTTGCAAATCACTAACCTCTTCTTTGTACGACTCAGGATCTCTTTTTATCAAGTTTTGCAGCTGAGGTAAGTTATCAGGGATCTTGCTACTTTTCCTCTCTTTCATACTTGCTGTCTAATATGCAGAAAACTATTTAAGATATCTTTTTAAAACGGAGTTTTTGTGGTCGAAGAGAAATAAAATTTGAAGCAAAATATCATGTGTTCCTGGATTCACGTGTAACTAACAGAGAATCAGCTGGTTTTAGATGGCGCAGGCTCATAAAGAATGGGTTACCTGTGGTGCGCATTGATCGATCCTTTCAGGTTTGCATGACCAGCCACATTTCTGATTTTTCATGTCGGCAATTTTTTAGTCCTTCTCCTAATAGAATCGCGTATATTTTCTAATTTAATTTTGGACTAGTTTGTAATGATTTATGTTTTAGCTGAATTTGCGTTACCATAGTAAAAATAATTTTAAAAATCATCGCATCAGATCCCGGAACGGATAGGTGTCAAGATAATTCGACTTACATTTTTATTCCAAGTTTGCGCATGCGGCTACTTTTTCAAAACACATCCCACATGTTAAGGAGTGACCATACGGAGATACTCATCAGCGACACAATCTACATTTCAGGTATGCTGGTCATAGCAAGGGGTTCATCAGTTATGGTCTAGGGGCCGACTAACCTCTCCCTTGGGCTTTTGCTGACCTTCCCGATCAGTCTGTAATTCCTCCCGGGATAGCGGTGTCGGGGTCGAAATCTCCGGCGTAGCTGTAAGTTCATACGACGGTTCAGCACTCGATGTCTGGAAGCATGGTCCTGGCTAATAAATTTACGAATTAAAAAAAAAAAACAGTTTTTGCTTAGTAGAAGTGCTTTTAAGGTGGCTGCCTACTTTTGAACGTTCGATTTGAGACCACGATGTGCGCGCGCTCAAAAACCGCTGAAAAATCTACAAGATTTTATTGAAGAACCATACGCGTTTTGAGCTTCAACAGGGCAAAACCCTCCCAAAAATTTTGCACGGGACTCTATATTTTTTGATAGCTCATTCGAAAAAACTCCTAAAAATGAAGGTTATATCAACATTTTAGGAAAAGTTTAAATCAGGAACACGTGAGAAAATAGATTTTTGTAGAGATTTTTGTTCGACTTTATGAGAATTTTTAAGAGCACCGAAACTACAAAATATGACAAATCAATGTATCTCTCTGTCTTTTTGTCGAAAATATCCATGTATTATTGTAGAATGATTGACTAGCCTTTATTCGTGCCATCATATAGTCTGCAAATAACTATTATCTTATGAATCTTAATTTTTTTTCTAATCACTTCCGGTGGCGCAATTTTTACTCCAAAAGCTCGTGCGTAGGCTCCCATTAAATGCTGATTATCTCGAAAACGAGCTCGGGACACCCTATTTTTCTTTTCAGATTTGGAATCAGCATTAAATTTCAATTCGGAAAATCGAAGTTTTAAAATTAGCTTAAATCAATTTCCAAAAGTAGGCAGTCACCTTAAGCAATAGCTCAGCGCAGCCGTGACGTCATAAAAACGAAGACAAAGGCGAAATTCGGACAAACAAACTTACAAGTTTACTTTCAGCAGATAATTTTCGCAGCCGATCGCAGTTGATCTTAGTTTACATGGGTTATTATTGTAATTTTAAGTAAAAATAATAAAATTGGTTCGTACAATCCTCGTAGCGGTTAAACAGAATGCAATGTTTGTCCGAATCTTTAAGCTATTTTTAGAATCAGCGCGCTGCGCTATTTGGAAGGTCCAAGAGGAGTCCAAACTGTGCACATGCGCCTTTCGATCTGGCTGGTTCTCATGCATGTCCTACATTACGTACTCCTTTCTCAACTGAGAGTAAACCAAACCATCGTGTATTAAAAATTAAAATTTATTTACATATTCTAAAAATCTTATTAATATATGTTTTGAAAACTGATAAACCTGTTTACAAGACATTACTTTCTATATTAACCCACGCTGTACAATAATAATTTATAAAAGTGTAAGTATATATTATGGTCAAATTATATACTTTTCGCGCAACTAATTCTGGCAGAAATGCTGGCTGCCGTAAGCAATTAAGCGTCGAAACATTCGTAGTTCCTAATCAACTTTTTGCTATTTTTTTCTCGCGCGCGCAAAAAAAAATCATCGATATCGTAAGACCGCGTCTTACGCAGCACAATAATATCATACTAAAGCGTCAAGTTTGTACAAGAATTTCAGTATGTGCTGTCGAAATTGGATCACCAGCGAAGGAATCCCCTGTCGGAGAACCAACTCCGTTTTCGCAATGCAGGTGGTCATGGTGATGATAGTGATGAATCCTGCGCACACCAATATCGAAGCAATAACCGATCAGGATCAAGAAGAATGCACTGACCAAGATGATGCCACTGAGCAACCAGTAGTAATACGCAACTTTGTGATTTTTGAGGTATTCCGTGTCGTCTTTGATATGCATGGGATACCAGCCGTACAGAGAGACAACGCCCAAGATTAAGAGACTTAGAAAACTACCAATGCTGATCATAAGGTTATGTAAGCCTGATGTGACACTTTGGGGCGTGGCAGGACACATGGCGTAGATCAGCTCAAGACCTGGAAAGTAAGTCAGTGTAACAAAAATCCTTAGTAAAAAAAGGCATAAAACAGACATTGAATCAAACCGTCTGAGATTATACTATTCATCCAATCATGTACTGGGGCATGGTCACAATCACGGCACATACGGACATTATATGCATTGCGTAAGTCCAACATGCTGCCTCTTTTTCCTTCTTTCCTTTCCTTTCCTTTTCTTTCCTTTTTACCCTCTTTTCATCATTTTGGACAAATCCACCGTGCTGTCATAACAATCTCAAAATAAAACAATTTTTCAAATAGACTGTAAAGCTAGTGTTAAAAGAAGGTTACTTAGCTTACCAGACATGCTAGCAAATATCTCACTGATTCCCAAGAGGGTATACTGTGGAATTTGTTGGAATATGGAAAGATCTTTAACTGCTTTGTACACCCTGCAGCTTGTAGTCTGGTTGACATAGTGGAAGTCATTCTCTAGGAAATGATCTGCTTTTGAAATCTCAACATAACCAGCTGAAATGAAATTAGTAAATAGTTAATGGCATTGCTGGGGTGAAGTCAAGGGGCTTATCAAGGATTACTTAGGAGGGGATTAATTACCCTCACTAACCTCAACAAATCATCCCTCCCTCCCCTCCCAAAACACATGCATTTTACAAATAAAAAATGTCAATGGGAAATGGGTCGAAATGGGTCCCTAGATACGCCCCTGATGCATTGAAAGCAACTCAAAGCATGTACAATACCTACCCATCCCAGCAGATGATGCTGCCAGTAACATACCAAAAGCAACCCTCCATGTCCTTGGCACATAAATGTTATACTGTGCACATGTTGGGTACACTAATCTTTCCATTAATGGGACCATCAGTAAGACTATAGCAGTTTCTATCAAGCTCATCCAGGCAGCTGGCACAATAAATGAGCCTGAGTCTAACATCGACATCAAATGAAGACCTTGAAGGATGTAGGTTGAATACAACTGAAACAAAATGAATCAAGCACATCAAGGATGGATTAGAGGTAGCTCATTTGCATCTCACCTCTGGGATCTCAGGTTTGATCCTGGACTCCGCAACACATGTGAGTAGAGTTTGTTAACTATAGGTGTCTCCCTTGCTTTGAGGGGTTTTCCCAGGTTCTCTGGTTTTCTTCATCCCTTCGCAAAACCTAATATACCGGTAAAGCTAAATTCAAATTCAACCTGTCAGTTTGCTGTGCTCTGGTTCAAACATTTGTTTCTGGGTATCTAAAACATTTGAAGTTTTTTTTTCATTATAGTTACTCTATATCAATCAGTATTCAATTACCTGTGAGTAAATGATCCAGTAAGGAATGAGAGTAAAAGAAAATATAAAAGCTTTTCCCAGAGCCCTAGCTTCACTGACTTCTGACTTCAGGAATGTTCCACCAAATTGAACAGTTGTTTTCTCCAGCCAGTTAATTTTGTCTGCATTAGGTACTGAAGATCGTGCCAACAGTTCCCTAACAAGACAAAAATTTAGAAACAAAAATTGAGTCACAGATATATAGAAGAACCAAAGTGGCTATCATTCCCTCTCAATGTCATAAGTCCATTATAATGATGATGATGGTGCACCACAGGAAACCCATGCTTTGTTTTTGTGTCAGAAAACTGTAGAAACTGTAATCATCCTTTTTTAAACCAATTTAATATAATGACACATAGCCTGGGTTTCCTGTGGGTTTCCTGCAGACACACTTTTGTCAAGACTGCTTGTCCCATTTTTTCTGCCCTGCTTCTATTTGTACTGGACCGACCTTTTACCCTCTCATAAGGATTTAAATAGAAGCTATACCAACATGCAAAAGTTGATTGGAAGAAATCTTTCGGCAAGTATGGATATCTCCTTAAACAACAAAGCTAATATTATGAGAGGATTTTTGGTTAACTGATTACCTAATCTCAATATTGTCATTTCTCTTTCTCCATGCTTGTTTATAAATTAATCGCACATTTCTCAGTCCTGTTCCATGAGGTCCATTGATGACAAAGTACTTTGAGCTGGCCAGAAATGAAGCCACGGCTAATGTCAAAAAAATTACAGGAATAGCAAACCCTAAAGTGAAGCCAGAACTCCAAGGTAATCTAGTTTGTTGAATGTAGGTCACTCCAGCGAGCCCAAAGAGTGCCAATACATTAGCAATCCAATAAAAACAATTAAAAAGATTTTTTGATGCTCCATTAGGTGGTTCACCTCTCAGCTGCTCGGCACTAAAGGTGGACAAATTGGCCTTGACAGCACCCTCGCCTGCAGCTATTGATACCAAAACAATTGCTAACCAGGGTAGTACCGGGAAATTGTCATCAGGGTTCAAATCCTTTTGACGATTGTCGATCCAAATTGATATAAAAACTAGTAATATCGCACCTAAGAAGTAAAAGATAAAACCAGCTACGATCATAGAGTGTCTTCCAAAGCGAGAATCTGCTACAAGACCATTTAAAGCACACATAAACCAAGCTATCCCAGAATACACAAGTACTCCAGCAGCTGATGCAAACATCGACCACCCAAAGTTGTCCAGAAATAAAACGAGATTAATGATGATTCCAAAATACGCGAATCGCTCACATAATTCAGCCAGCACTAAACAAATAATGCAAAAGCGTCTCATCTCGATTCTTCGTCGTTGGTTGATCGAGTCGTGTTTTCGTGCTTTGGAGTTTAATGGCGTCGTTTCTGTGGGCTCTGGCGAAGTGTAGAGCTCTGGGACATCACCATCCCTGTACGAAGCTCCAAAACTACCATCTCCATTTACTATAAGAGGCATTTTGAAGCAATAATGTTTCTTCTAATTTTTTTAAACATTTTCCAGGACCCCGATCAATGCATTTAAGAAATGTTTTGCATCATTCGACACTCTTGTACGTGTTAAAATTTAACCACATTGATCAGATCTATTCACCATCGCAACCAATCAAAAGTTTGTTTACAGGATCCCTTTCTTTTCCGGTCCGAGTGAGGTTTACTTCCGGTTTGTCTTCCCGGATGTATACAACAGGGAGCCCAATATAGTATCTAAAACAATAATAATAATAAATTAATAAGATATAAGAAATAACTTGCACCTATTATAAGAGTTGTCATAGATGAAATTTACTTAGGGTTTTAAATTTTGCATGGGTTTAGTGGTTCTGAGGGATATTTTTGGGATATTTTAAAACTGGTTTGAGTCGATGGAGTTTGGGATACCTGTGGGATACCTTTTCTCACACGAGAAAAGGTGCGAAAAGCAAGCAAGATGTTGTCCAACTTTTTGCATGGAATGAAAACCTTGCTTCTTCAACTTGCCTACAAACACAGGCCATTAACAGGTATGCTACGTGCTTTTATATAGCCCTAGCAATATTATTTTATGACCTTTATTCTTATCGTAATGTAATTTGGCTGGCCAGCCGTTTATATGTGACCACGTTGAACCCTTTCCACAGCAGTGCTATCTACCCGGGTATCTAGTGTTTCACTCACAGGTTTATAACGTTCAATTTTCCTTAAATTCACGTAATTAAATAATGACATAAAGCTCTGTATGTCTTACAAATAGGAGTATATATTACGTAGTAAAAGGAAATAAGGAAGCAGTCATATGTGATGCATGTGAAATGGGATAAACTTGCAGTGAAAAAGTTTTGAAAGTATCCAGAGAGCTAGTTTCAAAAGTTGGTTGAAAGGATGAATTAAAACGGATATTCACGTCTGTCCTCCTTACATAACTGTATTCTCCTTCCCTCGACATCCTAGCCTACTAATAAAGTAAATCATTGATTTTCCCAAATGACCCTTTGATATATGTTTACTCGATTTTTTTCATAGAAATTCCAAAACAAGAAAACAAGGTTGCAATTGTTACTGGTGGAAATGCAGGAATAGGATATGAGACAGTTAAAGGGTTGTGCAAAGCTGGCGTCTCTGTTATAATGGGTAAGAAAACCACAGGAAGCCCAAGCAATGTATCTGTAGAAATTGCAAAGAAATTACACCATGCACTGCCCATTTATTTCAGTTAGTTAAGAGGATTGGTGTTTTTTGCAAAAGGCTATGGTTAAAGTCGTGGCTTGATAAACACTCAGTGTCTTAAAACAAAACCTTTTCGGACAAGGACTTAAAACTGTAGGCCATACTGTATCTGTCTTCACTTTATGACCCTGTATAGGGCAGAATAAAACAATTTTCCATTAAAAAACCTGTGATTTATCTAATGAATCTTCCAGATACAGTAAATGAGACAGGAAATGATGTCATATAAAACCAAGCAATTGACTTTAAATAAAATTAGCTTGCAGATCAGAAGAAAAGGCAAATGAAGCCATCAAATTGTTAAAGGATGAACAACCCAATGCTAAAGGTATGATGGCTAGTAATATATTGAAACAGAATAGACCATTACATATAAGTGTGAGAATAGTCCAGTCATTTTCCCAATCACAATCATCAACATTATTTTATGTCTAACATTTTACAACAAGAACAATTTAGTTCATTGTAGTTGATTTTATTTCAGTATTGAATTTATTTAGGCAAAAAGAAAGATGATCACAGGATCTAGCAGCACTTCACGTGTGCGGATGGCATCAGCACTGTGCTCCATTCACTAATAAAGCACATTTTATTGACCAATCAGGGCACATGTGCTATCCCAACTATATAGTAAAGCTTTATATTGCTACCATGTCTTCATGTAGATCCTTGTATTTTGATATAGATATGTTATACCTGTTGATTTTAGTGAGATATATGAATTTGGACCTGGGAAGTCTCTCATCTGTTAAAGATTTTGCCAATAAGTTCCAAGAGACTGAAAGTAATCTTCATATTCTGGTAAACAATGCTGGTATAATGCACCCACCCTATGGACAGACCAAGGATGGCTTCGAACTTCAGCTTGGAATCAATCATTTGGGTCATTTTGCTTTGACTTTACTTGTTCTGGATGTGATTAAAAGGTAGCAGTTCAAGGGCAGATCCAGAGGGTAGGTTAAGTGGCTAGTGATGGATAGGGCTCCAAGTGAGAGAGGAAGGGATTGATGGAATAGGAGGAAAGGAAGGAGAGAGGGAAGAAAGGGAAAAAAGTATGTATGGATGCTGGTTTTTATGAAACATTGGAGGAAAAGGGAAAGAAATATGAAATAAAGAAAGGATGAATCAAAGGTATTGATGGAGGGAGGAGGAGGGAAAGAAGAAGGGAAGAAAGGAATGAAGAGAGATAGGGGAAAGTATTGGAGAGAAGTAGGGAAGAAAGGAGGGAGGGAGTACGGTATGGATGCATGGAGAAAGGAGGAGAAGAGGAAGAAGGGAAGGAAAACATGATTAAGATAGGAAGGAAGGAAAGAAGGATGTGAGAGAGGGAGGGAAAGTAGTTCTCAACCAGTTTAATGACCCATGAAGCGAGAAAGAAAACAACAGTCTGTTTACTAACTGCAAACATTTGATTGACAGGTCTGGATTAGAGGGGAATTGTGCAAGGATTGTCACAGTGTCATCCAGTGCCCATGCAGCAGGGACCATCAACTTCCAAGATTTACAGAGCCAGTAAGTTTTACTTTTATGAACACAAAATGTGGTTGGAGTCTTAATACAAGTGATGCAAGAATAGTTTATGATAGTCCCCCGTACTTTGGGTATAATGTTTTCCTATTTCAGACCATGTGTCATTCTCTTGAGAGTAAGATTCTGTGTTTCAGTCATATCCATATTCATGTTTTTTTTCAAGCACAACTGTCAAACAAAGAAATGATACTAAGGGGAATGACACAAATAGGGAAACACTATGCCCAAGATAAAAGATCTACAGTGAACCTCAGGACAAGCACTTGGTGTCTGTAATAGCGAGCATTTGCAATAGCAAGAGTTAATTGCAGTCTTTTCTTTGTGAACTCTCTGTAAAGTGAACACCCTCAGGACAATCACTTGGTGTCCGTAATAGCAAGCATCCACAATAGTGAGAGTTAAAAAGTCTTTTATTTTTCATTATTTTTCACTGAGGATGCTTCTGTCTGTAATAGCGAGGTGTCCATAATGTTGGGGTATCCGCATGGCAAATGTTGACTGAATTAGGTTTATGAAGTTTGTCATTCCTAACATCTTGTAGTTAACTAATCTGTCCAGTCCATGTGGTCATTCCAGAGTCTTATTCAAAATATTTGTTTTTCCATTTTTATCTCCTCGTGACATAGGAAAAGCTACTGTCAATATCAAGCCTACAGTCAAAGCAAACTTGCAAATATTCTATTCACGTATGCACTGCAAAGAAGGTTGACCAATGAGGGTTGCTATGTGACAGCTAATGCATTACACCCTGGTGTCGTAAATACAGAACTGTTTCGTTATATTCCATGGATATTACAGTCTGTGAAAAATCTAATTGGAAATTTCGTGTTCTGGGTAAGATACTGCAAGCTTTAAGTTCAGATCACATAGATAAAGACTCTTCATAATTCATGGGTTGGGAAGGCCATGTGGGATTTTGAGGGGGAACCACTATTTTGTTATCAAATATTTAGGTAGGTGGACTTTAAAAATAATACTATTAAATCAATTATATTCTACAATTCTGGAGGGAATAAAATATTTACCAGTTTGTAAAGGGGCAAAGCTGACAAAAAATGTTATTTTAAAACCGAGAATCAGCATAGCTTTCCTGCTAGCAGAGTCTCCCTCGTTTGTGATTCTACCCCCTTCCCCAACCCATAATTTTTAAAAATTAGGAAATAGACCTTGGTTTAATTAGACACAAGAGTCTAAGAAAAGATAAAAAATTCTAGCACAATGTCTAAAATTATATTTAATTATCTATTATTGTTTTTTACCAGACCCCAGAGCAAGGAGCTTCAACAAGTTTGTTTGCTTGCCTTTCTCCTGACATGGAAGGTATTGGAGGAAAATATCTCAGTAACTGTGAAGCTACAGGCAGTATTGATGAATCTTACAATGAGGACATACAGGAGAGACTATGGAATGTGAGCTGTGAATTGACTCATGTGGGCAAGGATACGTAAAGAGAAGGAACAAGGTATCTTATTAATAACTATCAATCTGATTAATATCAATCAGACTCAGAGTGACAACACTCTGGGGCATAGAAGGGGATATCCATACAGGAGTAGTTGTATGTTGGTAACCCCTCTCCCCCTTGTCAGTTTATTCACAACCTGCATGTGTTTGGGGGAGGGGAGGGACGATTTATTAAGATGAATGGGAATGATTCCCAAATGGTAGATAATCCTGCCAGGATGATTAATAGCTTCAAGACTGGAATTTTTGATATAAAGAAAGTCATTTTTATATCAATTTAAGAAAAAATTAAATGAGACTTATGACTTTCTCCTAGTCATGTTAACATTTTTCAGTGACTGTCTGAAAAATAAAAAAGGTAAAAGAGCCCTTTCTTATTTAGGAGCTGGGCAATATTAATGATACTTGACAATTTTTTTTAGTGAGAGGATTTTTATTCATTAGTTAACATCATTAAAATATTGCATTTTTTGGTTCAAATACTAAGAAAAATTATAAACTGGTAATCTACTACTCAACCAGTGATTTTTTTAATATAAATTCATTACCATACCATACCAGTGAAGAATCAATTCCTATCTTTGTATAAAAAACCTATAGATTATAGATAGATTGAATAAATTAACATTTAAAGTTCATGGCTAAACTTTGTATTTAGAACTCTTTCTATTTGTTACATAGTAAACCTGTTTTCATATTAAACTGAGGTGAAGAATTAAATATAGGAATAAACTTGTATGGATAGTAGGGTTTCGATAGTATACATAGACAAGATCAAATTTCTAGAAGCTTACACATTTTTCATCAATGGGCAGCACAGTGCGCAAAATTTTTTTTTCTTTTTTGTAAGAATATTTTATGAATCTACGTATTAGTGCAATAATTTTATTAAACTGCTGCCTGAACATTTAAAAAATCTGGTGTCGATATTAGAGAGTTCCTTCGTTTCCTTGGACAAGACGTTGTCTCAATTTCCATAAATCCTGTAAATAATTGAAAAACAAACATACAATTTAGTAAGTTTAAAAAGTTTCAAATTGATGTTTAGGTGAGATTTACGAAAGAAAAAAGCATTCATAAAACTGGAACAAATTTTGGACTTCAAGAACCTGGTATACATGTATTGTATTATTCACTGATTTTGAAGATTTTTGTTGGCAACCTGCTTATTTGGGTAAGATTTAGGAAGAACAAAAGGTACATTAAATCAATCTCACGTCACCTAACCTCTTAGCTCTTACCTGAAAAGTCACATTTACATCATTGCCGAGCTTGCGTTTTGCAACACCAATAACTTCCTCAGCTATCTCTTCCTGTACTGTGCCCTTCACGTCAATGTAATAGCAGTGTGAACTGGCATAATGACAGGATATTGCCTGCGTGTGAATGAAAATTTTGTGAACTTCATACATAATATATCTTTAATAGTAAAGTTATCAGATTGAGAATGTTTATTGAAGGAGGAAATGGGAAATCCAGGTAGAATTCCTAAAAGCAAATTTCAAAATGACTGTGCACAGCTATGTTATGAAGATTTTCAGAACTGATCCAGCTGATATCCATGAGAGGCAAGTTAAAGACTGTTAACAACTATGATTTACTGCAACAAATTATTCCATCATTTGATAGCCTTTCTTACCTTACGGAAACCCTTAGTTCTATTTGTGCCAGAGCCATGGATTAACAATGGATGAAAAAACACTGTATCTCCGGCATCCATTTCCAAGTGCACCATGGAAGCGTTTGGGTCAAAGTCTTTTATGCCATGGTACATCTTGTTTACGCCACCCTAACAATTATTAGAATAGACCTCTTTACCTTTGGCATAATCTTCTCCTATTTTAGATGTGTCATTCCCTAGAGTATCATTTCCTTTTTTAATGCTTTTGCATGAGAAGACACCTGAATTTGGATACAACTCAAACAAAGAATTTCCTTCTCAAGAGAATGACATGGTTTGAATTGGGAAAACACTATTTACGCCCAAGCTATAGCAGTCTATTGAAGTGATCATAAACAATATTTTGTTGCAACATAACAAGATCTCGCTAAATAGTTGATCATACTAATCATCAAACCGCTTATTGCATATTACTTATATATATGTACCTCCCATTCTGGATATCGATGCTTTAACAGCTCTTTATTTGTGTGAGTTCCTGGAATAACTACAAGACAGCCGTTCTTTCGTGTAACTTTTTCCATTGCTGTCCAGGAACAAACCATCCTAGAAAATGAACAACACTGCTAAAAAAAATTATAATACGAGCGTTATTAACATTAATAATATATTAATAACACTACAACTTGGCTATCATACCACAAGCTAGTTTTCTTGTCTTCTTACTTTCCAAACTAACACAGCTGATGTGCGAGAGGGACAGGTTTAGGAGTGTTAGCAATCATTGTTTACAGCAAAAAATTACTGGTATTTTCATTTTATAAAGTAAAGCTAGATAAGAAATTGAAAAAAAAGTATTTTACTAGACAAAAATCGTACAAAATTATTACGTATGTACGTAATTTAATAAGTACCTATCTGCAGGTCTGAATGGAAAGTAGTGTAGATCTTGATGCAGGGGATGTCTCGATGTCTTCGTACCCGGATCAGGTGGCTTGTTAATTAACATAGTATGAACAGCCATGATATCTGGCCCAGTAAAACACTCAACGTACTTCAATATACCAGGAAGACGACAGTACTCGAACAAAACTTCATCATACTGATAATCTTGGATCTTGTTGATACTTCTCTCGCCAGGAAGAAACTCCGAATTCTTCGAGGATATATCCTTCATGACCATTAATCCTGGTACTCTAACTTTACCAGTGCAGATATCCTTAAATCTCTCGTAATATTTGTCTAGATGTATTTTGTCAACGAGGTTGCGAACGACCAAGAAGCCGTTCTTGTTGTAGAAGTCGACATCTTCTTGATTTAAAAGAGTGTTTTGAAGAACATAATTATGTGAATCGTACGGCCGAGGTGCTGCATAAGACGTTGGAGCAGGATAAATCTTGGTTTGATCTGTATTTTGTTGTAAAAGATGGTCTGAAATACGAGCTAGCCTTCCAACAGACTTGTTGGACGCCATCTTAGATCAGACTTTGAACACACAGGAAGCCCGCGCCTATATCATAAGACGGTATAAAGCTACCCTCCCCTCCCCCCCTTTTTTCTTCCCTCTATTTTCTTTGCTGTATTTTTCATTTTTTTCTCGTGAATTCTCCAAAATAGTTAGCATACAGTGGCCACGGTTAAATCGCATGTAAATAATACTGCTGCTTGGAAAAAGAAATGAAAAAGAAAGATGAGAATCAAAAACGAAAACTGAGCAGTTTCAGAGCAATTTATTCTATTTTTTCACTACACACTGAAATAAATGAAGAATAATTGAATTGAAGGTCGACCTGACGTCAGGTTGCCTTGCCTTTATTGAACTATTTATTTATTTGTTCCCTATTGTAAATCACTTATGTGACATAGGCTTACTGTCGAAAGAAAAATATATATGATCGATACACGAGTTCGATCTTGTATACTATATGTTTTTTAAATTAGTCTGCAGTCTATTACTGTTATCAGTCGTTATTGATTGGTCTACGATATACTACGCATAATACTACTCCACTATCGATATCCCTCAAGACATACATCGATCAAGTATGGATTTTAATCCCGTGTGTCCTAAATTGATCTAATATCAATTGTTCTTCCACGACAATTTGATTAACGACGCTTTTTCTCTTCAACGAGTAGTGCCTGCGAAGCTGGTCCGTCGACGAGGGCGGCATAGGAGATAGCAGCAGCGGGAAGCATGCCGGGAACGTTGAATATATCTCTCGCGAAGGGAATACCAATCCCATCCAACTTGACTTGGAACACATCGTGCATCCCAGCTACAGCATTGACTCCTGGGACTTTATTCAAAAACCTGCTCACCCTACCCCCCTCGTTGAACCATCCTGACGGATCTATGGGATCTGGACCTTGCGTTCCTATGTTATTTGCCCCTTTTATGGGCATTTCGGAGTAAGATTTCGGCTGAGCAGGTCCTCCTGATTTCCATGTTGCGCGGTAATTTACAACCGAGTTGTAAAGGTATTGGGCCGAAGCTGTGATCCCCGCCATTAAGAACCCATCTTTGAATCTTCCTCCACTGAGCTCGGTTGCAGTACCTCCGCCGATGGCCTGCGTAGCTACCCGCTCTAGGCTCCACGTGCTGCCAAAGTACCCTCCCAAACCTCCAGACACGGCTCCACCCAATGCCCCCTGTAGACCACCCTTCAGCGACCCTGATGAAATCGTTCCACCAACGAATCCTGAAGCTGCTCCGGCAATGGCTCCAGTAGCGACGGTTGCTGCCACACCTGACAACCCTGCTGACGCAACGAGCCCCGCAGCCAATGGGGTTGCAGCCCCAAACGTGACTACAGCAGCTGCAATTCCCACGATGGGCCTCCAGAACTTCTTGAAAAAGCGTCCAATGGACTTAAAGAAGTACCCTGTTGGATCTTTGTGCTTTAGTGGATTATTCAGTGTGTAGCTGTAACGGTTGTAGCTTTGTGTATTGTAAGGATCCTGTACGTGAGGATCTGGGCTGAGAAATCTGCCAACAACTGGGTCGTATATTCTTCCATTCATGTGGATCAGGTCCAACTCTTCCAGGTGCTCGTGGCCTGTGAAGCCACGTTTAGTGTAAGTAGACCCAGGCTGTGAATGTGATGTGCATCGGTCAAAACTTTCCCAAGTGGCAGCTCTTCTCTGTCCATACGCGTTGTAACGCAACGATTCCACAATCTCTCCTACCTGGTTCGTCACAGTGTCGACTGAGTCAAGATGATCGCCATGGATGTAGTTGACTGATGATACTGGTGACTTCTCTTCTGTCTTTGTCTCAATAGCCACTAGCCTTCCTAATGCATAAATGAAATATTTATGCATGGTCTTTTTACCACTGGTCGTCTTTTCGTATAACTTGCCGATGTAAATTTTGGTCTCCTCCGGGCTTGTTTTCTTGTAACGATTTTGATGAGCGTCATATTCAAACTGAACAGTTCCTCCTGATTTTCTTGCTATAGTTTTGGGTTTATTAAACGACGTCCAAGTGACTCGTTGATTATTCTTTCGTATCATATTACCATTGGCATCATAAGCGTATGTATTTGGCCCAGCTTTGACAACTGCATGAGGCTGTGTGTGACTGTACTGATGATGCAAGCCTCCAAAACCACTATATCGACGGATATTTCCAATGCTGTCGTACTCCCAATCTTCTGTGAATGCAGATTCGTCTTGTGGATTCAGACTTCTGATGGTTGCACGTGTTATTCTGTCCAAACCGTCGTAGGAAAATCTTTCCACCGTGTTCCACGACGCACTCCGGTCTTTTCTCTCCAACATGTTGCCGACTGCATCGAAGTTGTATTCCCAATGTCGTTTGACTCGCATGGAAGAATCCCTTGTTTTGATTGATTTTATATGGTTGCTCTCATCATATTGATACTCGGTTAACAATGAGTTACCATATTGCTCTTTGGCTATGTGTCCAAATGGGTCGTACTCCAAGGCTCTCCAGTAGGCATTTCTTGAAAATCCTTGTCCACAAGGAGACTGGGTGACTTCAGTCATGAATCCTTGATTGTCGTAACAGTAGTTAACTATTTTATTACCTGGAAGTATCTGATTGGAGAGTTGTCCCATGTTATTGTACTGTGAGTGAATATCGAACACTTCGTTTCCAATATTCTGTTTTACTCTTGTTTCTCTGCCTTTGTTGTCATAAGTGTATTCCATCACATGACCGCTTGGTGAAACAGTTCTCGCAAGTTTTCCTTTTCCATTTGTACTCACATCGTAGATCCATTTGGTCTTACCCTCAGAACCCTTCCTCTCAAGCATCCTGCCAAGCTTATCATAGGCAAAAAACACCTCATTCCCGACAGCGTCCTTCTGCCATACCTTTTGGCCATGGGCGTTGTACGAGTATTTCCATAATCCCATGTCAGGATCATTGATGGATATCTTATTTCCCAGCTGATCATAAGTCATTGTTGTTACATGTCCTGCTGGATCTGTGGTCTTGATAAGATTACCAACAACGTCATAATCATAGATCACAGTCCCACCCAGAGCATCTGTAACTTTCACATTTCTTCCAAGAGCATCTTTTTCAACCCTTTTCGTATTTCCATTTGCATCTGTGATCTCTTTTACGAGTCCATTATAGATTGTTCTCTTTGTAGTAGCCGTTGTTTTTTCATAAGGACGTTTTTCAGATATCTCTCGTCCTAACACATCGTACTCATAGCTAACCCAGGCAGGCTTTTGGTCCTTGGAGAAGTAAGGCAAGCTTTGTCTTCGCACACGACCAAGCGAATCGTACTCTATATTCTCGTGAATTCCTTCACCTCCAAACCCAGTAGACACTACTCGAATAGGCCTGTCAAGACTATCATAGACAGTGACAGTATCTTGCTTGCCAGTTCGAATCATCCTTTCAATGTAGACTCCAACGTTCTGAGAAAAATCTATCTCCCATCTAGTAGAAGTACCATCAGGTCGCAGCTCAGAAATCTTTCTATCAAATGTATCGTACGTGTATTTTGTTACCAAGCCATTAATACCTGTAAAGGTGACCATGTTTCCAAAATTGTCATAGGAATAAGACTCGACATGTCCAAGGTCATTTCGTGTTGACATCAATCGAATTCCTCGGGCATCATACTTCATGAACACCTTGCGAGGTGTCGGCGAGGGATCTGAAGCAAGTCTTGGAAATATCGGTACCTCGTGTTTTTCAATAACATTGCCATAATTGTCATAAACGTAGGATGTTTTGAGGCCAAGGTGATGATCTGGTTCACGCAATTCGTACATGAGTTTTCTTGTATTACGGTTGTAATAAAAGGTGGACTTCCGTACTATTGATGCCCCTCCAATGCGATAAGTCACTGCAATCGAGTCAAGCTCTCCAATATACCATGTATGGGGATTATTAGAGTAATTGTTCATCGTTATCTGCTCAAAATTCTTGCCATTTCCAGAGGTGACCTTCTTCATCGCGTGGATATTCCCATAGTTGTCCACGGCATCGATAGAAAGCCTCTCCGATCTTACATGCTTTCCATTGATCTCGTAAGTATGAACTGCATCTGATGTTAACTGGATCTGTATTTGACGACCAACGGTGACCCTATATGCTTTACTCCTCTGAAGAACCACTCTGTTGCCAACTTTTTTCGTAACAGATTGTGTCAAAGCCGTGAGAGGAAATATCTGGAAATAGGTTGAAGTTGTACTTTCTTTGCTTTCCTGTAGGTGTTCAGAGACGTCGCTGAATCCTAAAGTGCCTCTTCCCTTTAAGTTCACACGCATTCCTTTGTAGGTATACTTTGTAGTATTGAAGCCTCCTATTCCGTTGTTTTGAACAAACTGTTTTACAACAGTTTGAGCGATGTTGACTTTAGGATCTGGATATGAAGTGCTTGCTCCTCGTGAATAGATGGTTCTGTCAGCTAACGAAGAGTACGTTATTCGGTGAGTGTTGGCGTAGCTATCGGTGATCGATGTCATCAGAGTCCTTTTATTTTTGTTCGTCGAGATATAAACTCCACCACTTGCAAAGCCAACGATATCTGACATTCCATCACCCGTAACATCGACAAGGAATCGAGGATGTTGTGAGACAGACCAGCCCCCTGTACTGGTGCCATAACTTGCTATCCACCTCTTTGCAGGTGCAAATGATGTTCCAGTATTTAATGACACCATGACACCTCCTGATGCAAAGCCCACGACGTCAGGTAAGCCGTCTCCGTTCATATCGTGTATATACCGGGGGTGAGAATTAATCCTCCAGCCATGATTGTACCCAAATGCAGCTATCCACGTTCTACTCAGTAGTAACCGGGTGCCAGTACTGAGGGATACTTCAACTCCACAGCATGAAAACCCAACAACATCAGCTAAGCCATCGCCATTGACATCAACAACGTATCTTGGATGTGAACTGGTTCTCCAGCCTTGGTTGTACCCAAACTGTCCTTTACCCCAGTTGGAAGCCGCTGCAAACGACGAACCGGTGTTGATTGCCACGTACACACCAGAACTTGCCATACCAACAACATCAGGAAGACCATCGCCGTTAACGTCTTCAAGATATCGTGGATGGTTCTGAACTCTCCAGCCTCCTGCTGTGTATCCAAATGCTGCTATCCAACGTGTTGCGGGCTTGAAAGTGGTTCCTGTTCCTAATGACACATAAACTCCGCCACTTGCGAAACCAATGATATCAGGCAACCCATCTCCATTCATGTCTTTTACAAACCTTGGATGATTTTGAACCCTCCATCCACCTGCAGTGTATCCAAACTGGGCAAGCCAAAGTTTAGGTGCCGTGAAGGATTCCGAACCGGTGTTAAGGGAGACGTACACACCTCCACTTGCGAAGCCTACGATGTCTGGAAGATGATCTCCGTTCACGTCTATGACAAATCTTGGGTGTTGACTTCCCCAGCCTCCGCTGCTGCTTCCGTACGATGCTACCCAGGTCTTAGCTGGTTTGAAGTGTCCATTCTGATTGAGTGCGACCATGACACCTCCACTAGCAAACCCGACAACATCAGGCAGCCCATCATCGTTCATGTCCACAACGTATCGAGGATGTGTACCAACCTTCCAGCCCCCGGAGGACGTCCCAAAAGCTTTTATCCAGTACGTGGGTGAGTTTGTGCGCTCTTCATCTCCGGTTCCTTGAAAAGCCAGTTTCTCAGGTTTGTAGCAATTCGACTCTCGTGTGCACAGCTGAATACTTGAAACCAGACTAATCTTGGGAAGTTTTGCTTCGATGTATGTTATCCTTATTTCTCTGTGAAGCTGGGCGTTAACCAAAGTCTTGATCGAAATGAGGCGTTTGTTTTGGGTGTAAAGCACCCCGCCATTGAAGTATGGTGTAGAAATATCCTTGCGAGTTTCGTACTCAAAGGCTATAACCATGTTTGAGTAAGTGATCCTCGAGATTAACACTCCGTTAGTGTTGTGCATATACACAATATTCACCACATTGTTAGAATAATCACTAATAGAATTCAGTTTCCAAGCATGAACACTCGTCTGGCCATGAGTCTTCATTCGCGAATCAACCCGAGTCCCAAACGATCTTTTTTGGTTGTTCTTGGTCTTCACAAGGAAACTTTGTGGTCCAGCACCCATGGTACCTTGAGCGTATGCCCTCAAGAAGGTGTCTACCTCAGTACCGTATGTAGAGCCATGCCTACCATATACCCCGGATGTCAAAACTAATCTGGATCCATCGAGACAATACCTATCACCGAGGTCGTATTTGATGCCACGGCTTTGACCATCGTGCGCGTGGTTCAGGGGACATCTGAAACAACAAAGGAACATCATATATAAATCTCTTTGAAGGCTCTTTGTGTTGCTAATTTTAGATTGAAATTTGTGTTGCACTTGGCACGGTCACGGTACAGACTCACGATATTCTTTGAACCAATCAGAGCCCGTAAAATTTCTGCTCATCCAATCAAAATGCTTGGGCACCACATCGTTACGGTAACGGCACAAAACCTTCGCAACATGAGTTTTTACCTCTATCACCATGTATAGACACCGCGCGCAGGCCATTGACATTTCATAAAACATATAGAAAAGGTCTTACCTTGATATTTGAGAAAATCCACCAATAGTCCAACCCAAACCTAGAGGACCATTACCTCCTCCGCTATCATAGACCAACTCCATCTCCAGTAGGTGGTTTGGAAAGCCTTTAGGTGTAGGCACGGGCACTTTGTACTTAGCTTGGCCTTGCTCAACCTTGAACTCCGTGAACATGTTACCAACTTCGTTGCATAATGAATCCTGGATCACTACTAGGCCTACCCAGATGATCCAAAACAAGAATTTGTACTCCATGTTGGCTGAAATTAGAAAAAATTGGTACTTAGATAGTGCTAAACTGCATAACATGATTTCACCTTGTCGGAAAAACTACGAGATGCCACTTGTATTTAAGACTCTCAAGAATCTGTTGGTGTGAGCTACGGGTTTTGAAAAGAAAACACACACCTTTAGGCAGGCCTCTTTCTCCAATGGAAAATTTCCCCCCACTATTTACAGTAAGCCTGCCATTCTCACTCATTGAGAATGGTAGAATTTTAGAAGTTTAAATTTTAGCAAAAAGAAAGAGTTGATGACGACTAGTTTTGGAACTAGTTTGGACTGCGTCGGTGTTTTTTAGTTGAATCAAATGTGTCGTAGTAGATAATTTTATCACCGTAGGTACGAAAGATAGTAAAAAAAAGAAAAGGTGACCGGAGAAGTTACCTCGACGGCTCTGTAATGTTTTGTACGCTTGGTATTCTCCAAGTGCCGTACTGATTTTTTAAAGTTAAGTTTATTCATTCAAATACATCGAACACACAAAAAGGCCTGAGACCACACGTTTGAATACAGAATGACAGCCTAGACTATGCTGGTAACACTACATTATGTAGAATTTATTCAGCTGGATTTATTGATTCCATAAGAACTGTTGTACTTTTGAAGCCCAAGGCTCGAAGGTTGACAACGTTTGCTTAAACGTTTTCTTCTTCTGTCCAGAGTTTCTTTTAGGGGTTCGTCGTATTCATCTAATTCAATAAAATACGCCATGACCAAAATAAATATTATCGGATGTTGACTGTAGCTGTTTCAAAACAGGTTATAACATGCATGAAAGTGCATTATGGATAATATCATCCAGATATTAAATCCATTTCCAAAAATATCCGGATACGTGCGGACGGGGCCTAAGCCGTTTGACCGAAATTCTAGCACATGATTCCGCCATATTAGATTATATACTTCGCCTCAGCTTCTATGGAAGTCTTGGAGTGCGCATTCGTAATGATTTTACTCGTTGGTAATGTGTATCTAAATATTCCTGAACAGTTTAGAATATGCTTTTTGTTACTCATTCGTATTTCAAAATCAAAACTTCATCTTAAGTAGTGGTAAACAAAGCTTTCGCTCCATCTTAAGCTAAAACTCCGCAAACATTACTAAAGGATTAAGTGATGAACAACAGATACTCGCTAATTCAGGGGACTTCAATTTAAGAACAGTTAACATTGGTCATTGAATACAAGGAGTTTTTAATCTCTTAGTAACGGTAAAAAACAGAAAAAACATTTTACTGTCAACAATGAAGAACACTATGAAGTCAGAATGTCCCATTTTCATTTTGAACTCCTAGAAAGTCTTAAAATTTCACTGTTTATTTCAAGCCTATTTTGAAAAATATGTTTTCGCTTTCGACACAAAAATCTTTCAATTTGAGGCCCTAAGATTTGAAACATTTCATTTTCAAGATTGGTTCTGCTTTGTTTTAACTTAAATTTTGTTTAGTTCATAATATTAAAAACCGTAACATATTCCATAGTTCATAATATCAAAAAGCGTAACATATTCCCATGCAATCCACTAACTAAAATAATCTGGTAGCTAAAAACTACGAACCAAAGCTGGCCAGAAGAAAAAGCTTTATCCTTATTGGTGTAGAAGAAACCTTGTTCAGTTTTTGTGGTTTTAAGAGGCCAATTTTGTAAAACATTTATACTTACCTTCCTTCAACTGCCTTAGCCTTGCTTGCAGCAGATACAAGCCTACAGAAATTGCTTCTTTCGCTTGCTGTAGAACAATGAGCCGAGATGATTATTTCATATAACAAAACACAGCGGAAAAACAGGATTGTGTAGGCGTAAGCTATTTGCCAATCACCAACATGCTGTTGCATGTTCGTACAGGAAAGTGAAATCATTGAGTAAGACTTATGTCAACAGGAAGCGAATGAAAAAGGCTTTAAAAGAGTTTCATAACTTACTACACCATGTTGTTTTCCCGAACCAACTTTAAATGACTGTAAAAAAATACCTTGAAAGTCGTATGAAAACCAAAAAGTGAAAATGCCCTAAAATTAGCTGTACCGGAAGAGAATCGCTTTGGCGTGGATGAAACCGGAAGTGAGATTTAAGTGATGGTTCTACTAATGAATCATGCTTAAACGGAATTGAATTTGATTGACAACAAACAGAACAATAAAAAGCTGATCTTCAGTTTCTTTGCTTAAGCATTAAGTCTGTCACCGTGATTTCCAGCTTATTTTTGCTAAAAAAAGACCTTTTTGATTGCACGTTTTTGTTGTCATAGTAACTCGTCAAATTTTCAGCCCCAAGGACAAATACATAGACGGAGGGATATAGGGGTGACGCGGAAAGAAACAATATTATTTTCGAAAATACCTTGTTTTATTTATTTTATTTTAGTTTATCATTTTATTGGCAACAATTTCTTCGTTTGCATATGACGTCATAGCCGCCATCTTAGTTGAATTTAACAAAAGAATAGTCAATGAATTCTTTTGTTGTATCAACCAACATTGGCCGCCGTGTCTTTTGTTATTTCATTCTCTTTGGGAATGATTGAATGCCAGCTATAGTAAAATAAGGGCCCGGTCATTATTTATTGCCTAGGGGGTGATCTGTTCCCCTCTAATTTGTCTGAAAAGTTTGTGACACCCCTCCCTAAATTCTCCCATGCATTCCCCAACCCCCTCCCCCCGGCGATAAAAAATGTCCGGTCCCTGAGTATCATCAAAAATAGTAATTTTCATTCATAAATCGACTCGATATAATTTCAAATACGGTTGCTTGATTCCTAGCAGTCAGAGGCCATATGAGAATTGCGTTCAACAACGAAGTGGGCAAACAAATTAGAGTCATTCTTTAAGTGCTTTTTCCTCGTTCTCGGCGCTCGTTGCACCATAAGACGTAGCCGTGTTGCTCATATCATGGCTTGATTCAACATCTTCGTTTCCGTCGACCGGTTGTCGTCGTGGTTCCGTAAGGTTGAGGTATGCCGAAGTCTTGGAGTAGGATCGAGGTTTCTCGACCGCACAAAGGCTGCAGCTACACATGCCCGTATAGCGCTTGCGGAAATAAAAACTGTCAAGACAAAACGGTGTTGGTCGTATTAGAAAGGTGGCAAAACAATGTATGGCTGGTCGCATTTTGCAGGTGGTCGGTTATAAGAGGTCATACCCTACACTGAGCTGTTGACTGTCTAGATCTCTTAAAGGTCATTTGTTTTGCGTCAGTTTACGCAATTATCCAATATTTGATGTTCCGGAGAGTACATGGTTTCAACTTCCTCTCTATACCTCGCCTCCTCTCCCATCGAAAAAGATCAAATAATGAAACTGGTTCTACCGGTTCAAATTGGATTCGACACAGCAATTTGTATAGGAAATCGCACGAACTCGAGTACAATTTGGAAATTAATAGTCACGAGTAATGTTTTGAAAGTTGTTGTAATTGCATGAGCCTTTAGGCGAGTGCAATTAAAGAACTTTCAAAACATTACGAGTGTCTATTAATTCCAAATTGTACGAGAAGATCGTGCGATTTTTTGTTTATAGTTCACTCGACAAAATTTCAGTAAAAAATGCGAAGCGACGTCGTTCATCTTTGTCTATTTGGCGGCCGATTTTCAGTCCATCCGCGCAACTGAAATGCATAAAAAAGATTAGTTCTTATGGCTTTAAAATTTTATTTATATATTTCTTAAGTACAAAATGATAGAAAATAATTGTTTTAACATTGTTTTGGCCGTGTTGCCTTAGCGACTTAATTCGGTACTCCTACGGAGTACAATTAACGCTATAATTGTACTCCTCTCGACCAATCAGAGTCGAGTAATTTTGTTGAGTGTACTATAACAAACACAAAAACGTTGTGACAAGTGTCAATAACAGGGCTTAAGATACTTACAAGAATGATAAAATCCAAAAAG
This sequence comes from Actinia tenebrosa, assembly GCF_029948245.1. Taxonomy (NCBI): domain Eukaryota; kingdom Metazoa; phylum Cnidaria; class Anthozoa; order Actiniaria; family Actiniidae; genus Actinia; species Actinia tenebrosa. The sequence continues at coordinate 15,211,063 of NW_028292583.1, forward strand.
TAAAGACGACTAGAACAATGACCGCTACTATCCAAATGCTACATGGAGGAAAACAATCGACATTAGCAAGAGTGTAATACTTAGATTACCAACTACTGACAAGGAAATGCGTATATGTAGAGGATGAATATATATGTTGGATAAAAAGGGGGATTTAGTTTACTTCTTTTCTCTCAAAATCAACCCTAACTAGTTCAAACTGGTTAGAGCTGTGCTCCGAGGTCATACATGGACTGTATAGCGGCTGCCAGAGGCGCCTTGACATGCTTTCAGTTCGACCCTGTTGAGCTGCGCCACTGCTGTAATCGTGGTGGTGATTAGCAATGACGAATTTTTTTTTTATTTTTTATTTTTTTGTAGTAGAGAAACACGGATTGAATAATCTTAGAGTAACAAGCCAAGCACATACTTGAGTATATTCAATAGAGGCACGGCCAAGCAGGTCCATACGCCACCACCCATGAACGGTGAATGAAGCAACTGTTTGAACGCAAAGTCAGCTGGTACTGGAGTACGAGACTCTGGATCGACCATGCGCAATAGAACAAGACCTGTAGCTATCACTCCGGTATTCATCCCAAAGTCTGCGATACCACGTTCGAACCTACAAACAAACGATTTAGCCATTTTGAGAACGGTGTATTGGACATACTAGGAATATCCGAGATGGGAAAACATTACCCCTCAAACCGATCAAAAACGGCAGGGCCGGATTAAAGTCAGTCTTGTTTCAACTCCTTTAGATAAGAGTTCGCCTGGGTGGATACCTGGTTTGAGGGGGGAGGGGGAGGGGAGGAGGTTTTCCATGCATTGCCAGTTTTTCTCTTCCTTCCCGATGCCAGCAATGAAGGTTAGATAACTATATAGACTTCTTGGGGCGTATTCGTTTCCCATTTCATACCACGTGTCATTCCCTAGAGTATCATTTCTTTATTTAATGGCTGCGCATGAGAAGACACATGAATATGGATACAACTCAAATAAAGAATCTTATTCGCAAGAGAATGACATGTGGTCGTCTGTATTGGGAGAACATTACACCCATACAAGCTAAAGAGGTATATTGACGAGAACACTTCTTTACAAAGAAATATTTACCAGTGGTTGGGCAATAAGAATCGTGCAAATACCCCAAGCATGATGAAGTTCCATATAAAACCACTGGTGCAGAGGATGAGGAGAGGTCCGATGTCAACAGCTACGGCAGCCACGTCCACTGTTGCTACAGCTGACGTGATGAGGAAGTCAAGGGATGATGAAGCGATTCTTTCCATCATTGATGCGTCGACCAGGTCGTTGAGAGTGTCTATCCTTTCGATGATTAACTAAAGAAAAAGCCGGGTTCACTAGGTGTAAAAGTAACTTATTACTTTGCCATTTACTATATTAAATTTTCCTTAAAATTACCGTCATCTTAATCATGATTGTCGTCAGCGTCATCGTGCATCATTATCAATGGGCATTATAATCATCATCATTACCATTACCGTCGTCATCATCATCATCATGCATCATCATTACCATAATCATTACCATCATCATGATTACCATCACCTTCATCATCATGCATCATCATTACCACCGTCATCATCACCATCACCTTAATCATCATGCATCATCATTACCACCATCATCATTACCATCACCTTCATCATCATGCATCATCATTACCATCTTTACAATCACCATCATCATGCATCATCATTACCACCGTCATCATTACCATCACCTTCATCATCATGCATCATCATCGTCACCATGTCATCAAATGCAACATACCTGCATCACGATTCCTCCAGCCATGCAGAAAGGAAACAAAGGAATACCAGACAAAAAGTTCAGTTCTTTCAATTTACTGGACGTGCTTTCGATAGCAATGATCCCTTGCTTGACACCATAACCGAACAGCATGGCGATGCCTAATACTGCTAAGTGCAAAGCAAGAACATCGATTGAGCTTGCACGAACAGTCTGAATACCAGCCAGTGGTCGACTACCGACGGCATACACGCCTCTGAAATAGAAAAAAGTCTATTAAATCACGCTATTTCTAAAGATTGCGTCAGTGGTCACACACCCTACAGTTTGACAACAATCATGACACATCTAAAGTATACGCTGCACACTTGACGCTGTCAATGATAATATGGTGATGATGGTAATAATGATGGTAATGATTATTAAGGTGACGGATGATGACGAAAGTGTTGTTGGTGGTCGGGTTGTCAGTCATGATGGTGATGAAGACAGTTGTGACGATGATGTTTGATGTTTGATGATGCATGATTATGAACGTGCAAATAGGAGGCCTTCTTTCTCGATTCCTAACACAGTTCATCACCAGCAAGTCAATCACACCAGAATTTCCACATACCTGATGGATATTTTAACTTCCTGCGCAGTGTCAATCCTTTCTCTCTTCACCCACCCCTTGTAAGTAGCAATATTGACCCACATCACACCGAATATGACCGAGAACGTCAAGCCGAGAGTAGCGCTTGCCAGACCAAAATCGCCACCATTTTCAAACCCGAGCTACAAGATAAAGCAATCAAGTCAACGAGTTTATGGTTAAATTCCTACTGAAGATATTTTCAGTGGTTCGAGTCAGGGCTTCCTGTGGGTGGCGTCCCCCTCTGCTCGGGTTCCGGCCCTGAAGATACTGATCAGGACAAAGTGTAAGACCATTGAGTCAAGCCAATACAACAGAAGTGAGACAGACCTTTTTGTATGTTGGTGTGAGGCCGCCAGCCGTGCCGTGTCCACCAGCAAAACCAACGGGTAAAATTGAAGCAAACATTGGCTTCACTCCAAACACAGGAATCTAGAAGAATATAAAACTACGGGTTAGAAAAGTGCTTCTGGGGCATAGACTGAGGAGAGCCTAGTTGGAGCCGGTGTGCTGCATGCTAATTGGATAAGTGGATGTATCGCCTGCTGTGATTGGTTCGATGGATATTATCAATTCATGGGTGGGGGTTGACGTGCCGGTATCCGGGTTCGATTTCCGCATTCGGTGTCATATGAGTTTCTAGTTGCTTCTCTCCTGTGCTTCGAGCGTTTTTCTCCAAACATTCCAAAAATCAACCTTGTACATTCCAACTGTCTTGTCTAGTCCTCGGCTATCACACTTAGCTACTACCAAATGTTTTGTTTTCAGTAATTTGTATCATTATATATTTTAGTCTGTAAAACTGGTGGTAGTAAATTGTTCTATAGAGAAGCCACTGTTAAATCCAATCTAGTCATTTATACCAGCCTCCAGTGAACCTCCCGAGTTTTCTCTCAGTCTCTCATAATCTGCTCTAGACTGCGATATTCCTACATAGAGAGAGGCTTACAATGTGTAAATACGAAAAAGAGGGAAAAAGAGGCCCATATTGACATGCAATAATCGGATTACCAGTCACCTACCAGGAGAGCTCCAGTGACGACCAACGCCACAAGCCATTGACCCCAGGCTATTATCATACCGTACATGAGCTGAGGACCGGCTTGGTTCCAAATAACTTTAACATTAGGGATCTTGGTACCAAGGAACAGCGATGAAAACACAATGTTAATCAGAAAACCTGCGAGGCTATACCTGGAAAAATATATAGGTTATTGACCAGTATAGTAAGAGGTCAGTTCCTATGGAGAAAAACATATTAGCGCGATACTACTCTTCCCAATAGACTTGACTGAATTTTGAATTTTGGTGTAAAAAAACATGTCCACGTGGTACAACATTGGCATCACGTGGTCGATTTGAAATGTACTTCTGGATCACAAGAACAGAAGCTACGAAGGCGATTAAAAAATCACAACTACCTCGGTCTACTGGGAAGAGCAGTATATTGACCTTATAGGGCCTCTTATACTGAGGTCGAAGGTTTTTTCAAGGAATCGAAGTTCCTTCGCAAAGAAAATGAAACAAAATAAGCCGACTTAAATATTGCAACCTTAAACATTTTAAAGATTTTCCTGTATATGAAATGATTTAAGAATGATGAATCAAAAAATGTAAATAGAAATAGAAATTGCGTGCGAATAATCCTCGCGCGACGTTGTCTACAGGCTCTGTATATAATCATGTTTGCGAAGACGTGTGTATAGCTTAAGTAATGAATGCCACATGCTAGAAAACGAAACCCAAGCAACAATACGGATCGCTTGGAAAACCCATCAAAATTCATCAATGAGCTTCAGTTATATTTTTTTTTAGCGTAACAAAAATTCTTGGAAAATCTATGTTTACGGCGTCCCGTTGTACAGACCGCATGAGATGGCTAAATGGGGGAAATGACTGTCATCAACTGTTGAAACGGGCTAAAACTGAAGCAAAGCAAGAAAAGGCAAGACAGGAGTTCATTTGCATAAACCATATAGATTAAAACGTCAATCATATAAATCAGTATCATAATAATTTCTGAAATTTGAAAAGAAGAGGGACGTAGCAAAAACAGGTGACGGTAGATTTCTGTAGAACTTTACAGTATAAGGACAATTCAATACATACCATCCTTGGGTGAAGTTGAGCTTGATAAAAGTCGACACATTTACATCGAGGTCCACCAGTTGAATCGTCACCAGACCAAGAATTCCACCTATTACTGACGCAGGAAGGTAAAGCTTCTGAAAAATCCAACAGTACAACCTCAAGAGCTTTCCAAGGATGAGCAGAAAGCACAGAAAGCAGAAGGAAGCAACAGCGGAGTATGGCAATGGTTGTTGTGGTTTGGAACAGATCCCATCTTGTAAGATGAAGCCGTTCAGACAAAAACACGATGGTCCTGTAGCAGTGTGGTTACTACAGATGCCGTTTACTCCACAGGAATCGAGAACAGAAGCGTTACAAGCCATGCACAATGAATACTAGAGAACTTTATAGCCGCCACAATTCAACTTGTACTACAAAGCGACACTGAACCATGTGAACTATCAACATTGTTAAGCATAATTTGATACCCGAGTTCGTTATTTGATTATGTATTTTAAGTGGTTCTTGACAGACGAGGCATTCGATATGGATTCCGATTGGTTCGTTAGTTTGACCCGTGGCAAACAGTGTTACCCCTCCCCCCAACAAGCCCTCTTTTCTCAACGAGAACGAGTATCATTACCTCGTGGAGATAGAGATCCAGTTTTCCTGTGCACAGAATTACATGAGGAACGTCGTAAAAACTGTAATACAGAGTAAAACTTGAGTGACTTATCAAGAGTGAGGACAAGTACTTTCATTCCTGCTTTTCTTGAATATGCATCACTTAATGTCCCATTCAAAGAACGCGGCTTTTAAAATTCTTTTTTTCTAGGCGGACTTTTTTTTAGGAATTTCACTAATGCGGATCCTGGAAACTACTTTAGTGTACCCCTCGGATTACTACAAAAATACCAACAAGAAAAGTTTAACGTATTGTTCTTGGAAACAAGATGTTTTTGTCAATGCGGACTGGTGTGGTTTGCAACTGTTAACGCGTGCGAAAGAATTTATTTGCAAGGAAAAATGGAATCTTGTATCTTTTTCACACCAACCGGAGAAATTGACCATATCTTGACATCTTTTATTGGTCAATAACTAAAAAACACTGTCTTTTCTCACGCCCGTTAGAAGAGCTAAAAAGGCTACGAACGTTGCCCATGCATAAGTTGCTTAACGCAAAAACAGTGTGAAGCATGATTTATGAAGCGCAACCCCCCCCAACCCCACCCCACCCCCCCCCCCAACCCCCCAAACTTTCAGGCCCCAAAAAAGAAGCAATACAATATTAATACAAAAACCATTACTTTATTAACACATAATAAACCTTCCTAACCTAGTAATCCACAAACCTAATCAACCTTGACATTCCTAGCTCGTTCTTTGAGAATTGTGGGCAAATCTTGTTATATGTTATATGGAAATACACTTATTAACCAAAAAAAAAACCAACTAATAACTAGAGGTTGGGTAAAATGGTCTCTTTCTATTACAGTGATATGGTAAGGGCCCTGTTTAATGTGGTTTTTTTTATAAACCCGTGAAATACACTTTAGCATATCAGTTAGCATTGTAGCTACTTTACTCTAATTCTTTTGTTTTCTATAATGTGTATCCGACTATTACACTCTGGAGTAGTACACTTTGTTTCATGGGTTTATGAAAATCACTCTAAACGGCCCAGCATTCAGTGACCTAATATTTGTTGGCAGAGCGTTGGCACCTTGTTGTGTCGCGAAAGACCGGCATGACAAGAGAGCCAACATTCATCCAACATCAAAAAGCACATACCAACGTTGATCATTTGACCCAACCAATGTCAGGCCATTTGTTAGGGCCCTTTCTTTATTAGTCATTCTGAGGTTGAAAAAATACTGGGTCGAGTTGCCATTGCAGTGCATTGTGGGGCTGTACGCCATCTTAGAAATATGTCCCCAAAAAACAGGCCACAATGCGCTGCAACAGACCAGTTTCGAATTCCAAATTACCGCTGTGTTCCTTGATTACAGACTCATTTGCACAGGGTTAGCCTCGAATCAGTGTTTAAATATTCACAAATACCAACGGTAAAGAAAGCACAGCTTCAACAATACAAACATTTTGAAACTCGACGGACCTTGACTGGAACACGTGAATATTCTGCACAAACTCGAGGCTAACCCTGCTGTGCAAATGTAATCAAGAAACACAGCGGTAATTTGGAAGTCTATACCAACTCGACCCGTCCTCAACCTTAAAAAGGCTAATACGTTAGGACTTCTAAGAAGCCATGCCTAATAGCCTAACTACCAATTTTTCATAACCTATTGACGTGTTCTGCGATCTTTCATCCTGGGCTGCCTGTGGGACGGCAGCAACTTTGAAACGCAACAACCGTTAATTCATTTCCCAAACAAGTTCTCAACATTTCAACCACTGTCCCTCGAGCATGCGCAGCTCAATGCTACAGCTCTTCGATCAGTTCTTTTCAACTTATCCAGTGTTGCGTTACCCTAAATAACGGACGTAGCATGACAGACAGACGCTATTATACTACTACAGCTTCGTGTGGGAGAATACCTTAACAACCGGCTGCGTGACCTCGGCGACGGCATATTGCGTGACCTCGGTGAGTGGGTACTGCGTGACTTTGGTGACTGCATGTTGCGCGGTCTTAATTCTTTATTCTTTCTTTCAGGACTTCCGGTTGAGTCTGTCGATATTTTCTTATTGCTGTTTTCTTGTTGGATCTGACATTTTGGACACGGAGAAGAAGGAGCGTTCGTCTCCTTACCCGTGCTAAAGGACCTTAGAGACGATAACCGCTCCACTCTGTCGTCCGCATTCTCTTCATCAGATTTCGAGTTTTCACATTCCGACCTTGATTTAAAACCATTTCGCATCTCGCGTCTTGAGGAGTTCGTCGAAGCCTTTCTCCTGGGGCTGCCTTTAAAAAAGAATTCTGTGGTTTTACCCTGGTTGTTATCAGAGTCCAGGTCCGAAGATCTTCGACTTCCTCGTTTATTTCTCCTGGCTTCGCTTCCTGGAACTTCAAGTTTTTGTTTCTTGGTCGGTGACACGTCATTCATTGTCTTGCCTTCATTCAATGTTACCGTTCTGTTCCTTGATCTTCGTAAGCAATTTTCCCTCAAAACTTTATTTTCCTTGAGCGGCTCGTCTTTGTCGGATAACTTGGGACTTTTTGGGTTATTTATACTAGGAACTCTTTCCTGTTCAGGCTCTGTGTCTTCTGTTGTCCCAACTTCTTCCTCTTCGCTTTTTGCTGATACTCTTCTCGACCTGGTGCTTCTTGTTTCCCGTTGTAGTATATCAGAGGTTATACCATCAGCTACATCCCCTGCACTTTTTGATCTAGTTCTACCAGACGTTATAACTTGACCATCATATGATTCCTGTTTACGTTGTTTGCTACTGCGCAAGGATCGCGTAGGGCTTGGAGGCAAATCAAACTCTTCTCTCGTTGATTCTGTCTCTTCAGAGGTAGAGTCGGATGTTTGTCCTTTGGTTCGTGGTCTTGTGAGTCCTATCTTATTGGCCTCCTCCGCCTTAACATCATAACCACTGTCGTCAGGAACCTGTTTGGATGTAGAACGTTGATGGCTTCTCGTCGTGACTTTCGGTAATTCACTTTCATTCAGTTTTTCTTTGCTTTCATCAGTAGAATCGACCACGATATTCTGTTCAAACGTTATATCCCCTTGACTTCGAGACCTTGTTGATCTTTTAGATGTGTCACACCCCTCCTTCCTGCCGTCTTCTTCGTCTGCTTTAGATTCAGGGTCTACTGCTTCTTTAGCACCTCCTGATTTATTAACTCCTCTAGAATCCTGGTTCTCTGACTTCAAACGGTTATTCATTATGTCCTTCCTAGATTTGTACGCAGAAAATCCCCTCAAACGACGACGCGTTTTGATCTGAGGTGAGTCTTCAGAGTCAGACGAGTCGTACCCACCTCTTACGTCCCCCTCGGAGCATTCACTCGGTTCTTTGCTTTGATTCAATTCCGCGGTAATTTCCTCAGCACTCGTCTGGCCGTAGTTACTTGACTGCGCACTTGAAGATGACACTGATTCTAAGCCACCCTCTGCGGCAGGACCTCGAGCTGGTTCGCTACCATCACCGGTATAGTTCTTGCCACAGGATTCCCGTATCCATCTGAGATCGTTCTCATCTATATCGATAGTATCGTCGGTCATTACATCATGCGCTTTCCAGAATACTTGTTCCCTCACACGAAATAATTCACGCCGCATCTTTTCTCGTTTGCTGACCATGTAACAGAGGTTTCGTAGCTGCGGAAAGAGAAAAAAGGTTTAAGAATGGATGTTAAATATCATTGAGTGATGCGAGGTGTGAAGCTACTCGACGTGAGCATATCACAAGAGAAAATCACGCGCTGGATTTTATAATCGAGATCACTTACCCTCTCAAGGTCACAGCGCATTTTCATAAGTTCTTCGATTTGTATCTGTAGACTACGACTGGCCATGCCCTGGAATTAAAATATAAATAACGATTCACATTACGAATGAGTCATTGGTATCTCTCTTCCTGACCAAACTAGCTACCATCCCACTGGCGAATGCCTGACCGCGCATGCTCCACAAAGAATCACACTGACCTGTTTTCCGCACAGTTTTTCTTGCTGTTCCAACGACGGAGGAAGCAGGGGAAGATCATCACGAGCCTGTGATAGAACAAATATTTGTGAGTTCACAAGTATAGATAGCAGAAGTACACAGTACAAGAATACAAGAATCATCGCAATAGACCCCTTGCATATGAGGTCAAAGCAGCTCAATTTGGAGGGCAAAACAAAAGAATTTCAGTCTCCTTAGAATTGGATAATTGAGCTGCATTCCCACGTGCTGCAAGGGGTCTCTGACCGAATCGATTCGTAGAGGACACCAATGTTTACAGCCTAGTTGAGGAATACATACAAACTTCATTCAATGTCTTTCCAATACTAACCTTTCTCTTTAGGGTCCAGAATGCATGTATGTGTGCTGCTAGCTCCTTGGGTATGTTCAAGTCCTTAGCAGCTTCCGCTACATCGACATATTTATAGAATTCTGTCTCCATCTGTTTTAACCTGGATGTTAAAAAAAGGTATATATACATGTATGAAAAATATAGTTTATATGGTATAAGTACTTTAAAATATGTATAAAAACAAACGATTTGAGACGTGTCTCTTCGTCCGTTTTGAAGCCCTATTCAAAAAGGTAATATCATAGCAGAACTTAGGGTAATCAGGGCAGATTATAAGTAAGGTAGATCATACCGTTTTTGTCTAAGATTTTCAGCTTCTTCCGCATCTTGCTTGGCTTTCTCTGGAGATCGTGGTGGAGACTTGTTTTTGTGCCCATGTTTGTCACAATAACACTATAAACAAGCAAAAAAAATGTTCTTTAATATTACTGTATTACTGTAGCTTTACGTCCTTTTTCCAGAATGTAGCCTCATTGTGCTTTATAAAACGACTGTTATAAATCTCCTGTTCTGATTGAACACTAGAATTGGCAGAACACTAGAGAAGTATCGAGAAGCACTCCACTACACGTCATGCTTCTACTATTATTTCTCTGCTATACACACACTTTTTCTATTTTATCAATGGAGCAAGTAAAATCTCTACATAGAGTTTTGCGTGCTAATCCACTTACTAGATGTCGAACACCATCAACAGCCGAGTCATCCAGGATTGTTTTCATTTCAAGTCCACGCTGGAATCCACAGGTCACATGGAATGCAGTCATACAGGTTTTTACCTGAAATAGAATATTTCACAATCAACTATTTAGTGCAAAGTAATCTTTTCCTATCTTGAATGCCAACCCATATCCTTCTGCAGATGTTGTTGCTGTTGCTACTGTTGTTGTTGCTACTGTTGTCGTTGCTGCTGTTGTTGCTGCTGCTGTTGTTGCTGCTGCTGTTGCTGCTGCTGTTGTTGTTGTAGTTGTTGCTGCTGTTGTTGTTGCTGTTGCTGCTGCAGTTGCTGTTGTTGCTGTTGTTGTTGTAGTTGTTGCTGCTGTTATTGTTGCTGCTGTTGTTGTTGCTGCTGCTGCAGTTGTTGTTGTTGCTGCTGTTGTTGTTGTTGTTTGTTGCAGATGTTGTTGTTGTTTACTTCATACTGATCATAGACATGATGACATACAAGAGACTACATACCGTACACTGAATACAAGCTCCATGTTTCTCCCTACACAAGAAGCACACTAGATTCCACCTCTTGGCCTGCAATGAAAACAAATTCACACATAAGACTTCACTTTTGGGAGCAGGCGTAGCTCAATAGTATTAGTGTACAGCCTTCAGAGCTAGAGGTCCGCAGTTCAATCCGGAGGATCTCCACGTCTGTTTCAACTACTTTCTGTTCTAGTTTTTAGCTAGTTATCTCTACTCTCTGTTCTGTAGCTTCATTCTGAAGGGGTAAAGAGTGTATCTTTGAACACTTTACTTTTAGGGAGAATTGGGCAACCACTCCCGCAGCATTGAAGGAAAAAAATAGCTTAACCTTTTTACCTTTTACTTCACTCTTCTAGTTATAGGACTCAAATGAGTAGCATTGGGTTATTCTTACTTACAGGAATATTTTCAAGTTTTATGATTGGTTCCATCCTTTCGACACTACCAAAGCCAACTTCGGGTACCCACAGAGCACAGCTGACGTGAATCCAGTTCTTTCCTTTCCTGTCAATCAAAAAAAAGTGTTGTATTATGATATTTCGTTTCAATGAAATGCCTACCTATCCCAATTTCTCCCTCCCTCCCTTGAGTAACACTGTCAACTTATAGACTGCTTGAATGTGATATCAAAGTCAAAGCTGCTCAATAGAGGTTTTGTACCATTCACGTGACGGCAGTCATGTTAGATGGCAGGAACAATACAAGTCGTTTTACATGAGAAAGAATTCAATTCCCAAGCGCAAAGGGAATTTATTGTTCTGCCATTTAACCACAGGCAGTACGAGCTGTATTATGGTGCCGGCAAGTGATGGTGCAAAAGCCTCTTGAGAATTGGCAAATAGGTAGTTATTACCATCCAATGCATTCCTGACTTGCTGCAAGGGGTCTAGATACACTGCATACATACTGGTATGTATAATCTTAAGATGAAAACATGGCCTCACCCATCCCTCCCTTGAGTAACACTGTCAAATTCAATATACAAAGTATACTGGTTGAGTCATGATTACAACATGACCCAACCCCACACCACCCCTCAGTACCAGTACATTATACAATGCAGTCAAGTTATTACAAGTCAACTTACTTTGTTTGTTTCATGGCACCACCAGGATTAGGACACAGCTTACAAGCTGGTTTACTAACACCCCTCCTACAAGGCCGACAAAGCCAGCTACCAGACGGAATGTGTTGAATGCCATAACAAGCTTGGTGCACACAAATATCACATGAATCGCAGAATACCATCTCATTGCCCTCTTCGCTATCAGGCTGGGGAAAAAATGATAAATTACAATTAGAATTATTCAGCTTTTCAACAAAGGTTCTTGAAGGTTCTTATAATCCCAACTACTGAATGGAACTATCTTTACTGTGTATAGACTTAAACTTGTGATGGGTATTAACCCCAGTGTCCTCTAGTGATTGGCTAGGATTCTGAGGGAAAAGTTTCTGTATAAAGGAAAAATACTCACCGACTGGCAGACTTCACAGCATACGCTTTCATCATATTCAATACTAAGCCCCTTCTGGGTAGCTATAGCATGACCCATGTTCTCGTAGCACTTATCCTCCAAGTATGATATTGCTTTTTCTAGGGCATCTTCTTCAAGCTCTAGATGTCCTACATGGTAAAACAAGTGAAAAGAATTTGTATGACATACGAAGGGTCACAACATGGTGTGCTATGAAAGAACTATGGGTGGAGCTGGAGGTTTAGAACTCACTGCTGTGGTTGCTAGCTTGGGTCAAGGGTTAAACCCTAATTTGTCCACCATGTGATCTGAGTTTGTTTGAGGTATTATTACAGGAAATCCCACGATCTTGAGTACAATTCAGAATTTATAGGTACGAGTGATGTTTTGAAAGTTTTCAAAATTGGATGAGCCTTTTAGGTGAGTCCAATTTGAGAACTTTCAAAACATCAGGAGTATCTATAAATTCCAAATTGTACAAGAACATTTAGCTAATTGTGTAATTTTTTGTTTACAATACACTCAGCAAAATTGAGGAATTAAATTGGGACTCTAAGCTACAGAGTACAATTTGGGATTTAATTGTACTCCTCTTGTCCAATCGGAATCGAGTAATTTTGTTGAGTGTATTATAATAATTGTTGTAATAGGTGACACAATGACGATGTTGGACTATGATATTAACGTGTCAACCAATAGTTTTTGTCACCTTGCTTTGTTGAACTGTCCAACAGATTTATGTTTAGTGATTTAATTAACAATTACAACAAATTGTACCATATCCCACTAATTATACTGAACATTTATTTTACAATCAAGTAGACCTTTTCTGAATTTGCTTGGATGACTAAACAATGGTTTCACTACCAGGTTGGACTCAATGAATAAAAGAATCAAATTCATGTTCATCCAAGCGAATTCGGGAAAGGTGTATTGGGTAGCTTAATTACCTTTGTTTCTTCTTGATTTGTTGAGATTATATAACCATTCTACGTCTATCCGACTTAAATCATAATTACAAGGGGATTTCCCTTTTCTTTTATCTTCAGAGTTCAATAACTTCCCTGAGCTGTGAAGAGAGCAGAGAGCATATTCATAATCACATTTATTGATATGTATCTGTGGACATTCCTTTCTACCTAATGAAGCAGCAAGAAGGAAAGGTCGTTGACTAGATGACTTAAGACTTGCTTTGAAATAGTTCAAAATGCTGAGAGTGCATACCCAAGGATTATAGAGTGAGGTCATGAAATTCGTGAAAATAGATATTAGAATGATACATATTTGTAGATGCTAAGTCCATTGTTTTCTTTTGTGTCTATTTGACTATTACACATTGACTGACACTTTTTATTTCATGGGTGAAATGCCTTCGCTCTGACCAGGGTTTTACAGTATTTATAAATTTATACTTACAGTTTAAATATCGATGTCTTCTTGGGAGTTTCAACAAAGCTGTGTATATAAAAAAACGTATATTAGCAAAAATAGCAAGCATAAACAATGTCTCTATAAATACTAATCATGTACAACTTGTTTAAAAAGGCTGTTTTACAAATACATCAGTTATTATAGCTGCCAACAGTCAAGTATTCCTAAATTTGTCTTTGAAGTATTAAAGTAACAGGGAAACATGTCAAACTTGTATAATATTTGCAATATCTGTCATTGTAGCAGAAATTAATGGTGTTAATTCATGATTGATTTTTTTAGACAACAGAAGAAAATCATATTAAACAGATATGATTGCTATTTACCTAAAAGATGGCTGTGATAGTCCCTCTGGATGAACTGGTACCTGAATCGAATAAATAAACATCAGATTCATCATCACATTTTATATACAATTATGTTACTTGCCGCATCTGAAAGTCAACAGAGGAAGTTTTCAACAGAGGAAGTTTTCAACAAAGGTATTCACTTGAAATAAAAACATTTATGCAGATAAAACAATTAACAAAGAGGTTTGATGGAGTTTCTAATCTTATATCAGAAAAAAAAACTTCAAAAATGGGAATTTCTTTTTTCTTTTATTCTATTTCCCATTTTTCTTCCTGTTCAATGTTACTCCTGATTGCTTCCTTACCCTTCAGGCAAACTATGCTATTTTCAAATTAATTTCCAAAGTAGACTCCGCTCCCACACGCATGGATAATTCCCAAGTATCCAATTCTTAAATGTTAATTATTTTTAATTTTTAACAACAATTTATTTTTCAGATTTTCACTTCTATTCAAATTTTACCTGTACTCCTCGTTCCCATTCTTGTCGCCAAGGGTCAACAATTGTCATGTAGTTTTCAGGATTTAAGATTTGAGTGTCCGGTAGCTTCATTGCACTGATTAGATCGGTACGAAAAATCTATTGAGAAAAATTTAATGATATGAGAATAAATATTATTATCATGAGGGATAAAACGAAAAGCATAGAATGTAACTTGTTACATTGGTGCAAGAATAACTGAAACCACAGTACTACACAGGATATGGAATAAAATGTACAATATTCTACAAGGCACAGTGTTGTGTTCCTAGTTGTTACTTATGCCAGGTGAATTCTAAGTATCAACATAGATTTTAATTATTAGAAAGAACAATACAATAGTCAAGCAAAACAATACAAGGGATTTGATTCAAACCATCAACTAAAAATATCACATGAAATTTTATTTTGGAGCTTTGTTTTGAGTTATATAAGTAAAAGGAAATGAATATTAGAAAATTGACAAAGAAAAAATATATAAAATAAACTCAAAATTTTATCATTAAATTTGAAAAATGAATTCATTAGATAATAAAGGAGATAACATTTCATTTTTGATGAAGTTCAATGCCATATTCTGTAAGTAAATAAAAATTAAGTTTAAAATAATTGTGAGATAAGAGGAAGATGTGCAGTAAATATTAAGCAGCTTTACATTGCCAAAAACCTATTCTTTTACATTGCTTTTCTTGTCAGCAAATAAGAAAGTATTGGATGACAAAAGGGAAGCATGATTTGACAACACTTCATGAATCCTATTTAAATTACTGACTTAATAATTTGTACATTATTCTGTCATTTTAACAAACACTAACCTATAGACACACAAGCCCTTTTCTCCTTATATCCACCTTATGACTTGTGAAGACTACAATACAACATTTAATAGAATTTAAATGGAAAGCTAAATGCAAGGATTCTTTCGTTAAATTTTGAAATCAGACTCAAATACATTGACAGTAAGTTTAAGGCAGATATGAAGTCACACCAAAGAGAAACCTGCCTAAGTCTACAATATATTCTCATAAAAATACTTCCTTTATACAGCAAAATCTTAGCACATAAGTAAAATGAATATATCTAGACAATAAAACTTAACACCTTACTAAGAAAATAGATTTTAGACGACCAATATATGTATGGAAGTGTTATCTGTCTAAAGATGAACGCTACAAAATGATGACTTTCACTTCTTTCCAAAATGATTTATGCAGTTCACACATAAACTTATGTCTAGAAATAACATTGACTAGAAACATTTTGGTTTTACCATAATCAGAAAAATATCATCCAGTTTCTTCCCTTATAATCTCTGCAGTGAACCCTTGGATTGTATGGTGATAAATGTATTCTTGTAAAATGACTGGGTTAGGATTCCGTCTAGATCTTATGATCCAGACATGCAAATGATCTTAGCTATGTGTTGACACCTGAGACACAAGGCCATACATTCGTAAATGGAATTTTGAGCAAACAGCTTTTGATCCTGAGGTGTGGTTAATTGTTACAGCAATTTATATATAATCATTTGAAAATTATTAACAATATTTATTTGCAAAATATACTGCCAAAAGTTGTAATATTTTTTGCAACAAAAGCATGCATTAGACTTTAAAATATCCTTAAGCCAAAAGGATAGAATTTTCATTTTTTGTCTTAAATATTTTGCAATTGTTCAAAATCAAAGTACAAAAAGAAGATTAGTACGAAAAGCCCTACAATAGAATAATAAAGATCATTTTCTAGAGATTCAAGGATATTTTATTAGCTTTTCATTAATAAATAATTATAGGTCATCAAATAAAGATCCCAATCAAATGTGACAATAAATGTTTCTTAAATCTATTTAAAAAACAGCAAACCTAGCTATGTATTATTTTGTTTTGAAAACCTAATTTATCATAATCATCTATGACGTATCTTGAAAATAAATTGCTCCTAACCAAAATGGCTTTTAAAAAATGCAATAAACTTATACCGGCTAGGCTTTCTTTCCCATTGGGACAAAGGTCATTTGCTGGTTTCTGGTAATTTCCAATATCTTAGACAACCAAGCGAGTATCATTCTCTTCTGTTATATATAGCAAAAGGCACAGACATCAAGATATCAGTACAGCAAGTATCTTTTCTTCTATTATCATCCTTATAAAAACAATGCTCTGCTGTGAAGTGATATCATATAAATGTAATAAATAAAAATAACTGCAATGGTTATGCTATGGGTCACTTAAATTAACAATCTTCTTTTATCATAGGTAAGACATCTATTCTGATGGGCATTATAATTTTGAGCAACAAAAAACAGCCTTCTTTTGGTTTTAATTTCAAAGGAAAAGCTATCATAAAATCAGCCTGTTTGATGCTAATAAGAATTGACTCCCCAGAAAGAATTTAATGGAACTATTCAAGGTAGAAAACACAACTAATGTTTCAGCAATGGATCTTCCTGTATCGGTATAAACATAACAATTCAGGGTGGAATGTTGTGGTGGACTTTTGAT
The DNA here is from genome assembly GCF_029948245.1 of Actinia tenebrosa. Lineage (NCBI taxonomy): Eukaryota > Metazoa > Cnidaria > Anthozoa > Actiniaria > Actiniidae > Actinia > Actinia tenebrosa. The sequence continues at coordinate 15,227,952 of NW_028292583.1, forward strand.
AAAAGTATTTTGTGTTAAGATATATTTAGATATAAATAGATATATAGATATAGATATATTTAGATTTATTTTCAAAATGTTTTGCTTACCTCAGCAGGCTTAGTGATACGGCCATCAGGAGACAAGAAAGGAACAGGTGAAGGTGGACCTGAAGAAGCTAGAGAGGATATATATGCAAATTAGACAAATATGTCAGCATTATTCACAATGACTCTAACTTGAGTGTACTATGCAAATCTGATAATAAAAGGTAAATAGATGAATTGATAAAGATTACCTTGAACCCTCCCTCCAAACACAAAATCATATAACACCTTTAAATGTTATTATTAATTATAATATATATATATATATATATATTCTGTTGGGGTGTCAATGAAAGACCAAATATACACAAAAATATCTGTTATGGAAACATGAAATAAAGAACATTAGCAGATTTTCATACATACATTTCCATTCATCAGCTATAATTGCATTTATCCCCCTATAACAAAAACAAACAACAAAATATAAATAATAACAATAAAAAATGATAATCAGAGCTAAAAAATACTGCCTGGTCAATGTATAATGTGTCACCAATTGCCTTGTAGGGCAGCCCTCTTGACATGCACACATACAGGTATGTTAATCTGTCTGAACTGACAAGTGAACTTTTCTAGCTATTGAGCAGCCATTACTTATTATGAAATATGAACTATAAATTATGTAACTATTAAATCATCATCACATAGGTATCCCAAAAAATATGAAATTCAAAACCACAGTTTAACAAGAGTCACATTGGCTTCGCTTTAATTTAAGTTTAGGATGAGTGGTTACTGACTGCGATAATGAATACAAGACTCCAGAGAAGCAAAACAATAATGATTGTTACTCTTTACGCCCCCCAGGCTGGAAGGATGATGCTTGGTCACTCTAGCTGATAAGTTTAATAATACTCTCTTTATATATATATATATTACTCTTGTAATATTACTCCGCAATATCAGAATTATGTTGGCAAAGTGATTATATTATTATATAATTATTATCCCCAATGAAAAGAGCTACTATTGTTATGCACAGGGATGTGGTATATAATTTAATTTAATGTATAGTTTTAAACAAAAGATATAAAAATAGCAGACTCACCCCTTACAATCCATTGGCTTCAACCTCTTACTCGGCCTTTCATCATTTTCTGCATCTTCTAAGCAAAACAAAACAAAACAAAACAGTGATGTAGATAAGTACAGCAAAACAAAGATGTAAGCAAAAATCTTTGAAAATTTCACTATTATACTCTAATATTATTTCACGATTAGAACTTTTAACAAAACTTTTCTCTCATAAGAAACCTCAAATCTTATAATTACAATGCAAAGCTATTATCAACAACATGCTACTTTCACATATTCCATAAATAATTATGATGCAAATTTATGCTACAAAAAACAGAAAGCCAAAAAGTTATTAAGTAAATTATGTACAATATTTCTGTACAATAAGAAATATTGATTTTTTTAAAATATAGTTTGTATATCAGCTTTATTGAGAGGCTATCTATTTTGAAGTAGAACATATCTACAAAGCGTTTTTTTACAAAATGATTGTTTTGAACTGATATGCTTTATCATATGACAAATGAATGCTTAAAGAAGCATTCAAGCATTGAATAAACCATGATTTTCATGAAAAATGGCTTTGAATGACAACTAAGGTATCTAAGAGGACTGTACTTTATGGATCAGGTTTTATCTGATATATATCATTTGTTTATAAACAATTCGTGATCGATATTAAAAGTCAAAATTATGCAAAATTATGCTAATTAGGTTATTTTCGGATATCAAACGCCATTAAAGTCGACATCTCATCGTCCGACATGACAGAAACAGAATGCAAACTTTAAATTTGCGAGAATAAATCTTTTCGATGAGCGTGGACGGTATTCTATCAATAATAAATGTTTAATTCGACTAAAATCATGTGGTTCGAAAATCGATCATAACACGATGCATCGAGTATTCAGCTTAAGAAGCACTTAGAAACAGTGTCATTCATACTTAGAAAAAAATATTTATCCCCTATTTTAATAATAGGATTCTAATATCAGACATTATAAAGTGTTCTGGCACCAAAAGGTCGAGGTTTGGAGGTCTTGGAGCTTGAACGTGAACGATAATCATAAAAATCGTTGTATTACGTTACGGTTTTTCCACGCACTTCGCGACCAGCGACCGGCGCCATCTCGCAAAAAACATTACTATTTACCTCGCTAAAAGGTAAATATCAACGTCTAGAAAAGGTCCTATGAGATAATATTGACCGTATACGATGATTGTGAGCTTTAACGAGAGGAGAGGGCAATTATTACCCAAGCACTTCTTCGCTTCTTGCATAAATTACACTCACAAAAACCATCACAATCAATTCAAAGTGGAGGCGAGGTCTTACCTAATAGCGAAACATCAGTGCTTCTTTTCCCACTCTTAGAGTTCAAACCCATCCTTAAAATCCAAGCAGAACGACAGCCAAGGGCTTTAAGATTCAATGCCAATCACAAATCTGTCGTTTCTTGTTCTCTTTGGGGGTTAAAATCGGTAGAAATACAGCCATATTAAACACTTCCCGCCAAACAGCAGACGTCCCTCGCTAAAACCACTCAGGCATCCCTCGTGGTGACGTCATGGCTTCATGTGATGAATAACACAGGCATCCCAATATCATCAACACGCTTTAACACAGGAATCCCATCATTATTTTCGAAATAGCTTCCTCGTGCACGTGTTGTTTGGCGTTTTATATATGCAATTGTTTTTGTCGATATCAATTCAGTTACAAAGACAACCGCTTGTGTTGAGTAAAGCCTCAATATGTTCCTTAATCTGAACGAAAGGTTATCCGTGTCCTTAGGGGAAAAGTTAGCGGAGGGGGGACACCACTCCCTTGGGACAGAGGGTGGGGTAGTTGTCTGATATCTACATATTAAATGTTAAAAAGTACATTCGTAATTTCTTCCAAAACGCCGTCTAGCCCTTCCTGTATAGGATCTATTCACCATGCAGTTGACGTTCACGGCAAACGTGAAACGTCAGTTGACCAGTAAAAAATTCTTTTAAATTACTAAAAAAGGAGCGCAAAAAAGTCCAAGCAGTAGAAAAACAAAAGAGTATTTGCGCTTGGTGAGAAGGCTTGTAAAAGGTAAAGTAAAATAAAGGAAAACTATGAAAACATGGTCACGTTTGCCGTTTGCGGGGAGAAAAAAAAGTCAATCTAAAACTCTCTATTTCTTATGCGTGACATTCGGTTCTGACATGAACATAAAGAGGAATGGAAAGCTAGGGTCAAGACTAATACCGAGTTCCGACACACGTACTGACCAACCTCCTCATGTACGTATGGCATATCCCACTTTCCATAACCAGTCATATTATATATATTCACATTTAGAAGTGTACCCAAATAAATACAGCTGGCTCATTTTACATAGTTCTTTAGCACCTAGCCCCTCCTTAAAGTAATCCTGAATCCAGTCCTAGGGTGCATTTTCTGCCCCCCTATGAGGTCGAAATGAAGTCAAACCGCTAGATGTGTTTCCATCACGTCCTCTGTTCCATTTCACACAGATGTCATACTAGAATGAAAGGTCATTTAGTACATATAAATCGCCTCTTATTGCCCGCGGGTCCGACCGATAAGGCAAAGCCTTTTCAATCAGAATTGATACGCAGCTGATATTAAGAACTCTGCATTTATTATCGTTTCCGTATGGCACCTACCTGCCCATAAGTTACTGCGCAATTAATACCAGCATACTTGTTGTGGCATTCACTCTTTCATTAATCAATACGAGCTAGCTCTTGGTGATAATTTGAGAGTTTACAAGTTCGAGCCTGAACAATGAACATAATCAAATGTGGGTTGAAGTAAGTTTCTGTCTGATAGAGTGCACGCAATGTGTCCGTCCGTGAAACAAATTACTTACTAGCTAGACCTATGTAGCGCTAAAAGGTAGAGTACATACCATATATACGTGAAAACATTCGTATGGAGTTGCACAATTTGCACAAATTGGTAATTAAACTCAGTAGACCTTCAAAATGTTGGACTAATTTGTACAGTTGTGTTAGTTAACTTTTTCACAGATACATGTTATGCACTCTTTCTTAGTTAAGGTATTTAGTTATCACAACTATTAATTTATTTGTCGAATTCGATTAGGCATGATCCAAACAAAAACACGCAGAGGTCAGTAGTTGCCTTTGTTCCCACTTCTGTTCCAGTGATACTCCACTATCTCGTACAAAATAGCTGCACTGAGAAAGATCATTTTCCGGTACTTAATTAAGAGATTATCGAATCGACTAGTTATCTTTTGTTATAGTCAGTTTTAAGTTTTATTTCATCTAGAATTTAGGTGGTCAAACTTTGATGTCTATAAGTCATGGATTTTGAGAGTAGTATATATGGTTTTTATATATAAACAAGATAAAAGGTCAGTTAATCGCTTGGACTCAAGAAGATCTAGCTATAGATAACTTCAAGACGACATCGCCTAATGCGTTCTGCAGATGCTTCTTGGCTTCTGTCACATATTGGAGACTCCCATTGTTTGACATCCCACTTGAGAGGGACCACTTTATATGATTTAAACCACGGGGTTTTTACTGTTGTATTAATCCACGAAGCTGGACATGGTATCTGACCAACAATTAAAGAGTTAGTTCCGAGGGTTGCTGTCAAATCAGAGGACAAATCCATACCAACAAAAATTCCTAAAACCACTTACTTGACCTTACAAACATTCTGCCAGTGACATACACAAAGCTTGGATAAACGAAAAGAGATGTAATGCGTGTTCACTCGATTATTTGATAAACTAGCCCTGGTCCTCTCCCCGACCGTTGGAAGCCTGGGAGAGGGTTTAAAAAATCCTCTGCTCGCAGGGTACTGATAAACTAAATTTCCACTCAAAGACCTAGTTTGCGTTTCCGATCGTTCTATTGTCCACTGCACGATGCCCCATACATGATGACGTCTTTTCCTTGAATGGAACTTTAAAACTCTTCAAAAGCAATTAGAAATGTGTTGTTTTAGCACTTAAATATCTAAGACCTAGTTTGCGTTTCCGATCGTTCTATCGTCCACTGCACGATGCCTCATACATGATGACGTCTTTCCCTTGAATGGAGCTTTAAAACTCTTCAAACGCAATTAGTAATGTGTTGTTTTAGCACTTAAAATATTGATTTCGAGGAGACTTTTTAGATCAGTAATGATAAAACAATCACGATTTAGTGTGGAGTCAATATAAATGTTTGACCACGTAAAACAAGCTACTAGGATCAATGAAGCTATTCTAGCTGTGACTAAATTTTTTTATGATAGTCAATAAATGTTTGACCACGTAAAACAAGCTACTAGGATCAATGAAGCTATTCTAGCTGTGACTAATTTTTTTTTGGGATAGTTATAAATAATGTTAAAACCCATGGCCAGTTGGGAGGCTAAGTCGTCTTCTTATCACTGAACCAGTTGGAGTCAAAAACAGCGTAACTCGACTCAGAAGCTCTTTGACAGCTTCATCTTCAGCCAAATCAACTGGCAAATCTCCCTCGTTATTCTTGGTTCGGACATCAGCCTCGCATCTCAATAAAAAGCGCACAATTTCTATATACCCCTCACTCGCCGCATAATGAAGTGGTGTCCAACCACGGCCGTCCTTCTTGTTAACATTTGCTCCAAGCTCGACTAAGATTTTGACACTCCTAAGGCTTCCATCTAGCACACATTGCGTCAATGCTGTCATACCCGATGCGGTAATGGCATCAAGATCGATAGGATGGCCCTGTTGCTGCATATGATACATAAATCGTTGCGCATCTTTGAGTACTTCATGTTCCAAGCTCCCTTGATTGCAAACGGATTGTATCACCAAATCGAACGGCTGTGGACACGAGCGACCTCTTCGGAAACGTTCACGGCGCCTTGCTTTTCTGTTCTCACTCATAGGAATGATAGATTAATTTTCCGCGCGTTACAAGACTTCAGTAACGTATATAAATTGTTTTTGAAAATGAAGGTTGCCAAATGAATACCTTTATAAATGTGTCCTTTTACGTCACCAACTCGTGACCCCAGTATTTAGTGTGCTTGTTATTGACATGATTGATCTTCACTTGTATTCTACATATCTCTTACGCATGGTTCACGCGCTGTGCCGTGCGTGCAGTAAGTCTCGTATCAGTACATAGCGGTCCGACAACAGGTGTTTTAGTCTAATAAGATCAAAGAAAATACGATCCCTTTCATTAAGATCCCAAAGCGCGCTTTTTATCAATCAACAATATTGACTCGATCTGGAATCATTGATGGCTTTTAAAGTCTTTATGAGTTTCAAAATGAGATAAGTATCGGGATCGAAAAAAGGGTGAGTTTGCCATGGTTCACTAGACCACGAACAAGGAAATAAATAGAATCATAGGAAAAAATTACTCTGTTACTTTGGTCTGTTGAAATACTTACAGTTTGATAGAAAATGTCGAAGGAAAAATTGTCAGATGGGATTTTTAGAGGAGCTGAAAAAAACATTACTACTTGGTCTCCCATCATGCTTTGTGCGAGAGATTCGCCACGATTTTCCTTGTTGGCAGAGGCTTCTTTTTTCCTCGCCAATGCCAGCAAAAGAAAAGGAAAAGGAAGACCTCAGCAGGGATCTAGTCTTTGTCTCCCCCTTTGCATCGGCCCTGTCAGGGAGCCCAAACTATGAGTCATCATACGCATGTGCGAAAGTCAATAGCAGCTGATTATAAACACGGCGGGCTCAAGATCATTTTTATGTGATTTTCAGGCTTTAAACAGGCATGAGAAAAACTCTTCTAATTATAAAATATAAAGCTAGATTACCTTCTTAAAATGGCAAAATGTTCAAGATACATGGCTCGAGTCCTGAGGGTCGTAGGATTCGCGTTAATGGTGCAAGTAGTGTTGACTTGCGCCTTGATTCCCGATGAACGTGAAGGGCTTCTTGGTCGATTCCTTTTGGCTTCTCAACAAAAAATCGAAGAAATTGGACAGCCTTCTGCTAACGCGCAGTCCAAGTCATTTATATTTCCTCTTAATGATGAAAAGGTATTTATTTTTTGTTAGTAGTAAACCAGTTAATTTGGAGGCTTGAAGCCATTTAAAAAAACTGTACGTGGAACTTGACATATAAACTTCAAATACAGTTCACTCCACGTACATGTATAAGGCTTATACCTTCCTGAAAATTAAGCTTACAGAAACACTTTCACGCTTTCCAATTATTTTCATTTTTGTATTACTTTTTCAGAGATGTTTTCTTTTGATTTCTTGTGATAAATAGATTGATAATTGAATGAGACTAACGTTATAATCCTCTTCAATGAAATGCTTTAAATAATTTAACCGCTGTTTTTTTGGGGGAGGGACGATAGGGGGGGGGGGGGGAGGGAGGCAGATTGGAGGGTCTGAGGAAGTCTCAGCCTGAATACATCACTTAGGCCTGGTTGACACTAGTATCAGAATCAACATACACAAACTCAGTATCTCATGTATCACCTAGCAGCAGCATGGTCGAGTGGTCATAGCGTCAGTCTCGCAATCTGGTGGTGCTGAGTTGGAGTCCTGCTGTGGCCACTAGCTGAGACTGTATTTGTCCTGGTTTCTGATTAGTTCAAATTCACTTTCTCAGCCATGCTTACTATCTATGACAATGGCTCTGATTGGCTAAATTTGTTTCGATAGACACATTGCAGCAGTCAATCAGAATAATTAATTGTAAATATCAAACTCATTAATAATTCATGAGGAAAACACAACAGAAATCACGACCGTGAAGAGTGTTGTAAATCTGATACAAAACTGTGTTCATCTGCATAAACTTTAAGTTTGATTTTCTTGGCCAAATTCACTTTAATTTTGAAAATTTTAGTGAAACACAAAGGAACTAACCTAGACGTTTGATAAGTCATATACAGTATTCGTGTCCGTGTTGTATCAGATATACAATCGCTTGGCTACACCTCGTGGTTGTATATCCGATACAGCACGGCCACTCGTACTGTATATATTACTTACGATACTTATAGTATGATAGTTACCTTGGAACATGCAAGTTTAGACAATAAAATGTGGAACAAAAAGTAATGTAAATGCCTTAATGACTACAGTATTGGGTCCCCATATTTAAAAAATATCCCTTTGAGTAAGAGTTGCCTCTTACCCTATCAATGAAACAGTGTTGACTCCACTTCTGCTTATTTTGATTTTTAAGAGTGACACTGAGGCAGGAAAGACACAATCAAGAGATCAACCCACAGATCAAGGTGGAATTTTTTCAGCTTCACTTGGCTTTGTACATGCATTCATTGCTTCAATTTCTGTGATCGTAGTATCGGAACTTGGAGACAAAACTTTCTTTATTGCTGCCATAATGTCAATGCGCCATTCAAGGCTGGTAATTTTTACTGGTGCAATGCTTGCATTGGGCCTCATGACAATTTTATCAGCAGTTCTTGGCTATGCAACTACTGTCATTCCTAGAAAAATCACACTCTATATCTCCAGTGGACTGTTTTTGTTTTTTGGTCTTAAAATGCTGAAAGAAGGATATGATATGGACCCAAATGAAGGGCAAGAAGAGCTAGAGGAAGTCCAAGCTGAATTAAAAAAGAAAGATGAAGAGGTAAGCTGTTACATTTCCAGTCAAACCAGCTCATGCTTTCTTATCAAGGCTGGAAGATTCAGTTCATTTGAAATATGATTTCAAGTTTGTTTTGAAACTTGGAATGCATGAGCTAGTTTGACTGTAATGGTATAGGATTCCTATTGAACATGTATATATATATTTTTTCTTAACAAAAGTACATATATCTTTTTGGCAGCTTTCAATGCAGGAAACTGTCACTCAAGATCCAGAGACAGGAATTATACGAGGAGGAAAGCAGCACAAGTGGTATAAATTTATATCTCCTATTTTAGTACAGTCGTTCACTCTGACATTCTTAGCAGAGTGGGGTGATAGATCTCAGCTGGCAACAATCTTACTTGGCTCAAGAGAAGTAAGTTTGCAGTTGAAGCAGTTTGAAGTGGTTTTTGCATCCCCATTACTATCATTAGAGGTTTCTTACTGAACTGTCATTGTTGTTTTAGAATGTTATAGGTGTTATTATTGGAGGAACAATTGGGCATTCCTTATGCACTGGACTTGCTGTAGTTGGTGGCAGAATGATTGCACAAAAGATATCTGTAAAAACAGGTAAGAACTGTAGTTGTTGTTTTAACATTACACACATAGACTGCAAACCCATTGTAATCTTTGTTAGCATCATTCTGATGTATAACTTGGGGTCTTTTGTTGTTTCTATTGAATTACATAAACTGTGTCTGGTACCTGAAGAAGAAGCCCAATTTTCAGTATTTCCATTCTAAACTCTTTAAATACATTTAAAACAAATCATTTTTAAAATTCTAATCAGAACCAAGTATATTATACAGTAATAGGGACTGGCTATAAAGTAGGGGGTGAGGGTACAGAATTTTGAACTTCTTAAAAAGGGTGGGCTGTATATAAAGCTGTACATTAGGGGTGGGTCATTTTTCATTTCCTGCATAGAAACTTGGGGGGGGGGGGGGGGGGCATCATTTATCAACATCATTTCATAGCCATATGTTATATGGGTGTTAAACAAGGCTGTATGCTGAGCCCTACGTTATTTAATTTATATCTTCACGATCTGCCTGACTCATTAAATTCGTGTAACAACAATGATGTAATGTTGAATGGCAAACCGATTAGTACTCTTTTATATGCAGATGACCTGGTTCTGTTCTCTAAATCTGCTAAAGGGCTTCAGAAATATCTCGACAAGCTAGAGGCATTTTGTGAACAATCAGGCTTAACAGTTAATATAACAAAGACAAAAGTGATGGTTTTCAATAATACAGGGAAGACAATGAATAACTTCCAATTCTATTTGAACAAATCTAAACTAGAAAACGTTAAATCATATAAATATTTAGGATTAAATTTTACAACCTTTGGAAACTTTACGTTTGCAAAACAAGAATTAAAAAAAGCTGCATTAAAGGCACTATTTCAGATGAAAAAACAAATGGGTGAATTTTTCACATCCAATATCAAATTAACTATAAAACTGTTTGACTCGCTTGTTACACCAATACTTCTATACGCAAGTGAGATATGGGGTATCGAAACATTAAGCACCAAAGACCAAGAGCCCATGGAACTTGTTCATTTGAAATTTTGCAAAATGCTCCTCAAGGTGACAAAGAATGCTAGTAACCTTGCATGCAGAGCTGAGTTAGGAAGGTTTCCGCTAAAATGCAAAGCATGCAGTAGAAGCTTTAAATTCTGGCATAAAATTATAAAGTCGGAACTACAACCAAAAAAACTTTCAGCCGAAGTCTACCAAGATATTAAAAATGAAACTAAAAAAGCCTTTTGGAGCATAAAAATTAAAACTACTTTAGAACAACTCGGATTGGGGATAATTTGGATGAAACAAAATGAACTTTCTCCAAGATGGTATGAATATGGAAAAATAATAACCCAAAGAATACATGACATTGAGAGGCAAATTTTATGGAGTAATCTCCACAATGATGAAAGGAAAGACGACAGACATAAAAATAAACTCAGAGTCTTTCGTCAGTTCAAAACGGATTATAACTTTGAAGAATATTTAAGTCAAGTCACCAATATTAAGCACAGAGTGGCGCTTACAAAATTAAGAATTAGTAACCATAAGCTTGAAGTAGAAACGGGGAGGTATAAGAGGCCTTATCTCATTTACGATGAAAGGATTTGCCCAGTGTGTAAGTCGGGAGTAGAAAACGAAAAACACTTTCTAGTTTGGTGTCCACTATATAACTCTCATAGAAACGACTTAAGAGAGTTCATAGAAAAAAACACCAGCATTAATTTCAACAATATGAGCGCTGACAGTCGTTTTATGTTCTTAATCAATTCAAAATCAGCGTCTCTACAAAGAGCCATATCAGCATACATTCATCAATGTATGCTGATACGTGAAAATGAATTAAGAAAATTATCTAATACATAGTATATATATATATACCTATAATATATTTGGAATCAAACACTCATGTACTATTAGTATAAGGTGCCAAATAAAATTGTATTGTATTGTATTGTATTGTAGCCAGCCAAAAAAAAAGAGAACCTGCAAATCCAGTTTAACACTCCTCCCCCACCCCACCACCCCCTTTTACTTTATGACCATTCCCTTATAAGTAATTTCACTAATTTATATATTTTTTCATTGCAGTTACAATTCTTGGAGGTGTAGTGTTTTTGGTATTTGCTGTATCAGCATTCTTTCTTGAAAGCTGATTCATATATAAACATTATATATACATATTATACATATGCCTTGATTAGATATCAATGCCTCTTTAATTAGAACAGAATGCTTACCAAATAAAGAATTGATTCTCGTCAGCCTCCAGCTTCAAGTCATGTAGCATTGTGGGAGAGTTCCTGTTAATGTATTATATTCATAAAATAAATTTTATTTTCTTTATCATAGGCATTTTTCTGAATTTTATAAACGGGATGCATTATGCTCTAGCTTCAGCGCAAATACACCATGACAATAATTATAAGACATAGTGAACAATAGTTTGTTTACCCAAGCTAGACCACAATGCACCATGTTGTTTATCTCAGAGAAGGTATATGTTGCTATTCATTTCTGTATGAATGTAGTACATCAAGACTGCTTCATATTTTATCCCATCCCAATTTGATAGCTATCTCAGTCTTAATGCACTAAATGAAAATTTTTGATGTATTGGTGAAGCCTGTGAGAAGGAAAACAGCCAAATAATATATGTTGATAGTTGAGTTTATATTCAGATTGATCATTACAAAGATTCCAAGAAAGTTTATAAACTCGACACATTTCATTCTAAGAAATATGTAGAATATCTAACTAAAAAATATCTAAAAGACTATCCAAATTATTGTATGGCAGGAACATGAATTGATATGTCTCAGCCTATGAAAATAATTATTCATTAATTGTACACACAATTGCAAAACAATTGTCTTGTCCAAAAGACAAAACCTAGTAGCTGAGACCGAAAGGTATTCTGGGGAAATGAAATAATATTATCCTCTGATATCCGAATAAATAAATAAATAAAAATATTTATTTGTGAGACAGTTGATAGAGCAGACTGATTATTTTGGCAGCTTTTGCTGTATGTGGCAAGTTGATTTTTACAAACGGAGGAAAACTGAAGAAGCTAGAGAAAAACCCTCATGGTGAGGGAGAGAATAGCCTCCGCAGCCGTTTTTAGGGTCGTCACGCAACGTTTCCAAACGTTGCGTGACGACCCTAAGAACGGCTGCGAAGGAGGCTAGGGAGAGAACAAAACATCAAAGAATCTCAATTCTCATATGGCATCTGCATGGCTCGAACAAGCAAAAACATGAATGTACACCCCATGTATCATTTCGAACTCAGCTTCTATCTTTTATTAACCCAACAATGATTTTGCAATTCTTGTATACGTAATCTAACATGAATAGCCTTAATATAATTTGCGCGAAGAACTACAGATTTAAAAATCTTCTTACAATGGATTTATAAACATTATGCTATGATTTAATATTGTAAATGCCTATTTAAAAGATCAAGCGACTGCCATAACACAGATCAATAATAATTGTGTACTTATAAAGTGCAAATTAGCATAAAATGGCAAAGTAATCATATACTAGTTTAAGGCTTTTCTGTAAAAGTAAGTTTTAAATGTTCTTAATAAAAATGGGCAGTGAAGTAATATCTGATAAATAATTCCATTCTACAGAGGCTGCATACCCAAGTGTTTCTAGTCCCAAACTTTAGGCGAATTTTTCACTGCAGTGTAATAACAGGTTCAAGTAAAATGTGTAAATGTGATCATACTTATTAACCAGAGTGGGTAAGACATGAACTACATCTATAGTAGTATATCCAAACTTATCATTGTTCCAGAGATCAGTGACTAAGAATTGGGAAGGTTGAAGATCCATTGTTCCAGTGGCAGAACAATGGAAATAGATGGGAGAGACAAAGGCCAGAACTAGTGAGACTTGATGGAAAAGGGAAATGGTGGGCGGGGAAAGAAAAATAGGCCGATCCTTAAAACTTCTTTCTATTCTCCTTACTCAATACATGATCCCTCCCCCACCCTACCAGTTAGTTGTCAGGTTTGATATTCTCGATCCTCTGTTTTGGGAAACTAACAATGGGTTAGTTGCAGGATACTTGTCATATACTTTGCATAGCATTAAATCATCTCCTGTGGGATTAAATGGCCAGTTTGAATAGCATCAAACTGCAATAAAATTTTCCTTGAACTTTTTCTTGCCAAACTCGTACAAACCATGCCTTTTGATTTCCCAGTTTTAATGAAGTGGTCAACCAATAAATTTTATTTGTATCTCAAAAAGGTTTTGCTTTTGCATCAGCATCAAATTTGAGGGGCATTTATTGCATGAACTATGTTTTTTTTCCCTTTTTCTTTGTACTAAACTATGTGCAGTAAAGAAAAATGAACCTTTCATTACAGCAAGATGCCCCTCAAAAGGAAAATAAAATTAAAAGTGAATTAAACAACCAATAAATGAGACAAATGAGATACAGATGGAAATATTTTATTGACAGATCAAGGAGATTAATCTTCGCTCTCAACTTTTTGGGTTTGAAGACCTGAAACAAGCAAGAAAAATCAATATTTAGTTTCAATATTACAGATTAAAATCATCCAAGCCTTCCTAATTTTCAAAAGCAAGATTGTATAAACATTTTTTGTTTGTTTTTTCATCCCATAAATCTAAAATACAGCAGTTTAGCTTGACTCTTCTAGCAACAGTCTGATTAATGTTTTGATTGACTGAAGCTTTATAAAGGATCTTTATGCCTACCTTTGAAGCCTGTTACAGGAACTACTGTTACTAGGGTATAGAGTTTATGAACAGAATCCTCATCTTCATTTCTCTTGCGGGCTAAGCGAACACGTACTCGGTATGGAACATTCCTGATGAAATACAAAGACAAGTTAGATTATTTATTACACATTTAGGGTCAATATCAGTGTGATAAAGTAGTGAATAAAAACCATATCAGTGAAGTGATACGATATCACTTCACGGTGAACTGGAAATTGCAATTTTTGCCATTTTATCAACCCTAAGTGTGTAATAAACAAATTTTTACTTGCTAAGAGACTGATATTGCTTTTATTCACTTATTTTCCATATGATATCGCTCACTTGCTCACAGACTCGCTTGTTTGCAATATCAGATAGAAACTGGTGAATAAAAGTAATATCAAGCTCTTAACATGTGATAATCACTATATATAACACTGCCAGACATGTAAATGGTACTAATCACTTCATTGGTCTTCATCCTAAGGTATTTAAAACTCAAGCAACAGTGATAAGAAAAGAGAAGAAAAGTCTGAATAAGACAATGGAATGAACAGTGTTAAGTGTGCCGTAACATTGCTATATATCTCATAGAAGATTATACATGCCCGCATAAAATACTCATAGAATGGTATTGTAGTGCCATGACACTACTATTATGTCTGGGTATTTTAGTTGGAGAAGCAGTGCTCTCACACCTTGTCGTTGATTCAATACATGTAACATCAATTCAACACTGTGAGAGGGTGTTGTACCATTTCATAGTCATGTGAGATCTACTCTATGAAATTAGTCTTTATATTATAGCCATGTAAACTACCACACTGTTTACCTCTAAATGCTATAATTAATCTAGAGGTAAAATTCCCTGCTAGCAGAGTCTCTCTTCTCTTTCTCTCCCTTCTTTCAGGCGGAGAGGAAGGAGACTCTGCCGATGTAGAGTGTTTCCTTTGATACCCGCCGTCCACGATTGTGGACGAACAAAACCAGTTTTAAAACCGGTTTTTAACCGATTACATGTAGTGCGCATGAGCAAATGTAACACACCGTTGCGCCAAACATTTTTTGACAAGAGTGGCTGTCAAAATCATGACAGCGTTGCTAAGTTACGCCACGCATGCGCGACAGAAATAACGTCCTACATTGGCAGAGTCTATTTATCTCTCTCAACCAAAACAAAAGGAAAATAGGCTCTGCTAGCAGGGAAGAGGTAAAACAGCTGAGACTTACTTGATTCCTTTAGACCAGACGTGCTTGTTCAATCGAGTGTCAATACGAACATCAGGGGTGCCCATCATTTTTTCTGCAAACTTGCGGATCTCCTTAATGGCACGAGGGGCACGGTACTTAAAACCACTGTAACAAAAACACACACTTTAATAGTTAATCTACATATCTTGCATTAATCGTTACTAAACCATGACAGCCTCGCAAGATTAAGATTACTACTTAATCTAAGAAAGCAGATTGGACTGGCTTCTCTGATCAAAAGCATAATTAGTTTGAGGCAAAAAATACGAGAAATCGTAGTAGAATTATAGAAACCACCTAAAGTCCTGAAACAACAGTTCACTAGACTTTACATCGATCTTCCAACTCTTAAGGTCTATTCCAAAGGTTTTATACATCATAGACATCATATCTGTCATTGATCTAACTATATCATAAGAAAACAAACTTATTATAAGCGGAAAACAGAAATTAGAAACAAAACTTACACTCCATGGATTCGCTTATGGATGTTTACTGTGTATTCACGAGTGACGACTTCGTTGATGGCAGAGCGCCCCTTCTTTTTGTCTGTCTTCTTCACCATCTGATAAACACAAAGATAAATAACTAAGCTATCATTTTGCGAAATAAAATCGAAGGAAAATTTCATTAAAAGCCTTGGATGGCTTGGATTATAACTATAATAATTTTGACTTAACACAAACCTTGGACGAGAAGTAAAAGAGAGAGAAGGTTGGGGCGCGCAAGGGCTTATGGGCACTAGTGCCCAGGTCTCCTGATTTTATTTTTTTGCTTTTATTTTATTTATTCATTTTATTTTATTTTTTCTTTATGAGAAACCTTCTTTTCATTTGATACTGTTGTAAGGCTTGTATCAGGTATGTCTTTCCATTATGTTCCCTCTATTTCCTTAATTCCCTTTCATCATTTTCCTCGCTACCACGTTCCTGAACTAAAGTATCTCCAGCCGTTTTGCTGCTCTTAATCTTCTAAACAACCTGCGTCCTTGACTTAAAAAACATCTAATAAAAACTAGGTTAATTTTAGAGCGGAAAGTAAATTCCCACATCGATATGCCACTTTTTATAGCACTTTTCGCATGGATTGTTAGCACCACAGAGAGTATGACAGACTCTCTTGAGTGGCATTCCAGGCCAATATAATATTTGGAAAGTGAAAAAGATCTTGAATGTATTTTTTATATATATTGTTAATAACATAACTAAGTAGCTAACATGCAATGAAGTAAATACCGATTCTTCTTTTTGCTATTCGTCTATACAATAGCTATGTTGTAGCTCTAAGCACGCTGTGTTAGTTAAACAGCCAATTTCATGAAGCTGGAGCTATGTCGTGTCATATTATTGTCGGTATACAAGTTTTAGTCCTTGATGTATATTTAGAGTAAAGATACGTGCACATTTACCAGCCGTGTGAAGAAAACAACGGAAACTGAACAGACATTGGTAACTGAATTTCCAGATGGCTGCACCAAACAAGACTTCCGCTGCATAGATGTTTATCTTCTAATATATCTTCGTCACATCTTAAAAAGAGAATAGGTGCAAAAAATATACCCATAAAATAGCTGTTTCATGCGTTCATTTTCAAGCTCAGACCCCAAGACCTAATCTTTTTGGTTTACCACTGGATGGAAACTACAGAAGTACTAAACTATCGGAATTTTAGTTGCAATGTACTCAGCATTTTATGAATAAAAATAAACCAATATTGCGCAAACCAAGCGACCATTCAACATCGAGTTATGTTGTTCTATATTATCTGCATAGCTGAGCTATAATGAGGCTTGCATAGCTCAAAGTCATTGATAAAAGAGGACTGCATCAGTCCATGTTTCTGTTGGAGTGACAAAAGCTGCGTTAATTCAAGAGAGCATAAATAAGAGAGAGAAACTTCTTAATAACGCGCGTGCCACGTGAGTTTCTGCTTGGGCTATTTTCCGTTTAACAAATAGACATCAGTTTTTTATGTGTCTGTCATCTTATTGACGATAAATTGCGTCATCACATTGTCAAAGTAGTGTGGATTCACGAGGCGTAGCCGAGTGGATCCGCATACTACTTTGACAACGTGATGACGAAATTTATCGTCAATAAGAGGACAGACACATAAAAAACTGATGTCTATTTGTTTTTTACAATAACAAAAACGATAAAAACTTCTCATTTTTAGCGATCAAAACAACCAACGGAAAGAGCGCGCGCTCGTTGACGTCAGCTTTATCTGTCTGTCCTCTTATTGATGATAAAAAATAACCAATCAGCGCGCGAGAAATTTGTAAGTTATTGTAAAATTAACAAATTTACGATGGTTGAGCGTGGTATGTCCTCTTATTTACACGATATGACGTCAAAAGTTGGTCAAAATGTTATGGACTCACGAGGCGTAAGCCGAGTGGGCCCATAACTAATTTTGACCAACGTTTGGCGTCATATCGTGGTAAATAAGAGGACATACCACGCTAAACCATCGTAAATTTGTTTTTTACTACAAAACTCACAAAACTCTAGGAAATAGACTGCACGAAATCTTGCATGACGCCATTTGTTGGTATGGCCTCTTATTTACGACGTTTTTTAACCAATCAGCGCGCGAGAAAATTTACAATTGTGGTAAAATTATGTTTTGATCACTAAAAACCAAAAACGAAAGTGCGCACGCGCGCAAGTTGATGACGCACGGATACTTAAAACAGCCGAACCGTGAATTTAATAACATGGCGCGCGCGTTATTGAGAACTTTCCCTCTCTTATTTATGCTCCCTTGGTTATTATAATTAGATATATGAAGTTCGATGCATGTCTGATATCTGAATATAGCAACGCGGAAAAAAGATCTCCATATCATATATCTTTAAACATCCTGTACGTTTTTCAGTTCCGTCATTCGTGCGTGCGGGATTGCGGCAGTGGATTACAACTGTGACTCTTTTACTCCGACGAAGGACTAGCGTCCGAAACGTCAGTAAGTTTTTTCATCTTTTCACGGTGTATAATTTACCTTTTCATCATTACTGTTTCATTAGAAACACCGACGCAGCTCACACTAGTTTCTAGCTAGTTATATCTTTTTACAACTGTGACAAGTGTGTGAAAACTTGAAAATGGTTCATATCACGTACAGCAGGGAGATTATTTATTGGAATGTAATAGATATACATAAAACTTTACACATAAGTTCCATGGCCTAAAAGTTACAGCTACTCCACTTGACAATTCGCAGTTAACCAAACTCCATGCATACTACTTCTATTCTAAGACTGCAAACAAAAATCTGGTTTGTTTTGTGCTTGAACTTTGTAACTCGCTACCGATTTGCATTGTCTCAGGTTAGGAACCGATTAACAAGGAATCTGAAGACTGGTTCTACTAGAGACGTAGTTGTCTTTAGGACCTAGCACTCTTCACTAAAAAACAACCTCAGCTGTTGAGTTATTTAGCTGCCAATAAAATTATAGCTATGAATCGGAATCTTAACCAGAGACGATATTGATACTGAGTCAGTAAAGATAGAAATAACGGTTGCACGCGTTGCAACGTACCCTGATGTTGTAAAAATAGCTACTGTTTGCTGCTAAGAGAATAACTAAAATCTTCATCTCTTTCTGAAACATCTCATCGAAATACATCCGTGAAAATCTGTTTTGAATTGCCTAATATATGATTTAAAATTTTTATCATCATCACTGCATGATGAGTCCACCCGCAAGAGATATTGGCCTTCGTTCTCACAAACTTACCGGAAGACAGTCTGTTTTGTTAATTAGTAATCTAACGTAATTCAACTGTATTAATGGAGCGTTCACGGCATGGACGAAGCAGCAGATGAGAGAAGACGCATATACGAGAAATTTTCACGAGAAGATCTATTTGAATTGCGTAGCGAACCTGAAGAGTTTTACGTCATCCGGCAATTCTGCGGGCAGCAAGAACAAGCAGCAAGAACAAGTAGTAAGAACAAGCAGCAAGAACAAGCAGCAAGAACAAACAGCAAGAGCAAGTAGCAAGAACAAGCAGCAAGAACAAGCAGCAAGAACAAGCAGAAAGAACAAGCAGCAAGAACAAGAAGCAAGAACAAGCAGCAAGAAAAAGCAGCAAGAACAAGCAGCAAGAACAAGCAGCAAGAAAAAGCAGCAAGAACAAGCAGCAAGAACAAGCAGCAAGAACAAGCAGCAAGAACAAGCAGCAAGAACAAGCAGCAAGAACAAGCAGCAAGAACAAGCAGCAAGAACAAGCAGTAAGAACAAGCAGAAAGAACAAGCAGAAAGAACAAGCAGCAAGAACAAGCAGCAAGAACAAGCAGTAAGAACAAGCAGCAAGAACAAGCAGCAAGAACAAGCAGCAAGAACAAGCAGTAAAAGCCTCACTTCAGCAACATGGAATTCTTCATGTATCCACAGAACCCAAAGAAAATGATCCATACAGAAACCGCGCATATCCAAGACAGCTTCAATAGCACCCCAACAGACATAACAGCAGCAGCATCATTGAAAAGAGAATGGATTCATCCCTATCAGGAGTCCCATAGACCTGAGAAATGTCAATCTCATCGAATGGATATGTCCCAAGCGATGATACCAAATGGACCAACGAACTTGTCAGTGAAAAACTGTGTGCCACAAACGTCAAATCATTCAAAACGTGAGCAACATGCCATCCTGGGCAAGCAGCAAGAAATGGAAAGGACACCAAGTGTAATGGACGATTTCACTTGTAGGAATGTTTATGGCATTTCATCTTTCTCCTCACCGAAACCTGACTTTGGCGATAAGGATTAGCTACTCCGGCAAAAACAATGGCCTCAGCAGTATGCTTTACAAACAAAACGTTCGTCTTCGTCACAGATATAGATATCGTACAGAGGGGGTGAAGAATGGAAGATACAAAGCAACGTAGTTTTTATTTGTAGCTGTTTAATTATCTTTTTCTCTTTGTATGTGAATGTTTAGTGTGTGTTTTTCTTTTCTTTTCTTTAATGATGCGTGTGTGTGTTTGTGTGCATACATAGGATTTAGATCACGTAAATAGTAATACAGTATATATATATAATTCTTTATATTTTAGTCTTCTTTTCCACCCATTATTCTTTGTAATTTCAGATATTCGTGTTACCTAACTCGTTTAGCTCTCATAGTTATTCTAGGTAACCTCTACCATTCTTTTGTAAATATACTTATATCTATATTTTTCTCCATAAGCACGAATTTTTCGTTCTAGAACCAGAAATGCAATCGCTTGACGGTTCTTTATCGAGCTAGGAGCATTAGGTTTGGAATTTAGTTTGTATAACCTTAATTTTTTTTTAAATAATTCGACTGCCGGCCATTTAGTCATTTGAGTTCTGTGACCGGCTGCCGGTCATTTAGACACTTCGTAAGTTTTTGGAGTCCAAAACAATAAATATGTTTACGCTAATTCCAAAGTCAGCAAAGATTTCAAGTCTAGATTCTTATAAAGCTATAAATGATAAAACGATCTCAACAGGTACTTAGCATGAAACTTGTTGGATGTATACAGGCTCAGTTTTGTACTTTTTAGGCAAAATTAGAGATTCATCGGACTGGAGGGGCGGGCATTCGACCACTTCGTGGAGCCTGAATGGTGGAGCATTTGATCATTTTGTTAGCCCGCATGGTGGGGAATTTGACCAATTTTTTTTCAAAAAGTTTAATGCCCGGAAGGTTGCCCGGGGGGGGGGGGGGGGGGGCTGTGGGAACCTTTGGAATTGACTCATACGTAATTCCCCCTGCATTTTGATTATTATGATTTACCATCTTAGTTAGGGCTGAAATAACTCGATTAGCTTGACCAAACACAGTTGAACGTCAGCAATGTAAGGGGTGAAGTATCTTATGTTTTAACAGGGGTTTTCTGTTACTGAGTAAGTAACTACTATTATAGGCAAATTTCAAGACATGGAAGATATAACTAATAGATGTAATACATCTGCAATAATATAATGCGCACTAATGACATAAGGCTTGAAAGAGCGCATTTACCGTTGCCGAACCTCTGGATATACCCTGGTTCCAGAGGCGCTTGTTAGAACGAGCCGATCGAAGATTGGTAGCCTCTGGGTGCATGCGCCTGTTAATTGTTTCGATGCATGAGTCAAAACAAGCACATTGGTATTTTTTCAGTCAACTGCAGATCAATGAGCAAAATATGCTGAAAATTGTCTATAGTCTGACTCCCAGCCATTTTCAAAACCCGATGATTTTCTGGCTAAAAACCTCAGAACTAGCTTTGTGGGACTTCATTATTAACTGGTATGTAGTCATAGGAATTAATATTTTAATTTATTCGAGGCTATCCATGATAGTTTTTAAATTATCCCCATTAAAAAAAAAAAAAAAAAAAAAAAAAACTAGAAAAAAAAAAACAACAGCAAAACAAAACGAAACAAAACAAAAAACATGCTACTTAGAAACTGAAAAATATCGTATTAGCTCGAAAAATCACCTGGCCTGCCACTGAGTTATTTTTAGAGTTTCAATTTAGCTTTTTCCGTTATCCCTTAGACTTTTGACAGCAATGAATTCAACATCATAACAAGCCAGCCTCAAGTGTTTGCTATATGTCTTTCTATTTTGGAATATTGACGACAGAATTACATATTTTTCTTTTCAAGACGATATGATATTCATTTATTTCTTTATTTTTCAAGTACTATAAATAACTATAAGAAGTGCTATAAAAAATTAAGAACACGTACGCTTTGACTATGAATTGAATACAAATATTGAGTATTGAGTATGGTATAAATTTCCTTTTGCAGTCGACAGGATTCGTGTTGATAAATTAAAATACATCATTTTATATGAGTGGAGAAGGTGACACATAGTAATTCTGCAAAAAATCAAAAACCATAATATTTTGTAGTTTTAGCGAAAATCATTTAAAACTACCTAAGATTAGCGAAACGTTTCAAAAAAGGCATCAAGTGTTATAGAAAATTAAGAGCACGTACGCTTTGATTGTAAACTGAATACAAAATGAGTATGGTATAAAATTCCTTTTGGGGTCAGGATTTGTGTGGATAAATAAAATACATCATTTTATAAGTAGTGGAGAAGTTTGTACACATACGGTAGTAATTCTGCAAAAATCATAAAACCTAATATTTTGCAGTTTTCTCCTTTTTTGGTAAGCAAAATAAAAGCGAAAATTGTTTAAAAAATACATTCAGTTTGGCGAAAAGTTGTTTAAGAGGCATCGAGTGCTATAGAAAATTAAGAGCACGTACGCTTTTTGCATACGTAGGTCAATTAAAAACTATATTTTGATTTCTTACGTCACAGTTTACAGGGGATATTTTGTCAGATTATAAATATGAGGTCAAATGACATCATAATCGACCAATCAAAAGTGTCGGGCTTTGCGGTGGCGCGTCGAGTCTATATATACGCCTCGTGAAACCAGTTTGTCAGGTTCATTCGAGACTACAAGAATCAAGAGTACTAGTACCAGTCAAACTGGTTTATCTGGTCGAACAGAACGGACGATAGTATGACTAACAATGACGAGAATATGTTTTCCACGTTTTACCAAGGTTTGTTTGACTATATTTTGGATGTGAATGTTTTCGTTGTGTACACAACTGCCGTTGAAAATCTTGTATATTGTCTGTGTTATTTGAGCCGTTTCATCTGTCAATTTTACTTGCACAAAAGCTCGGATATTTATAAGAGCAGTTTTCGCATGACTGTGAAAAGCTCACGACACAAACACGTTCTTGACACGGCTAGGGATATGCCCAATCACATTGCTCGAGAATTCACTCTCCCAGTATCCAATCACATACCCAGAACACGGCATAAACACGGCGCGGACACGGTCATGCCAAAGTCACGGCACTTGCGCGAGAAAAAAATCAGCCAATTAAAATTCTAGAAAACATCACTATCACGGCACGGCACTGAGCTTTTCACAGTCATACGAAAACTGCACTACCCCTTGTAGGCAATCGATGGAAATCGATCATCGAAAACCCAATCGATGACTCGATAGATATAATTAGTTGATTGATATCGATTGGTATCGGACAATCGATGACCAATCGATATCTCACAAGACGGAATGCCAATCGATGAATATCGATCATCGTTTGATCATCGATCAATATGATATTTGGTTATTAGATTTGATAGAAGGTCACAAAATGATGCTCGTGGCATCGATTGGCCATCGATTTCCGATACTAATCGATTAATTAGTATCAAGAGAATTTTCTCTTGTTAGTATCGATTAAATCGATTGTCTATTTTTTAGTCATTTTTCTACGCCGGGATATTAAAAAAGGAATACCTTCTAGACTATTATAGCTTAGTACTGTTTTATCTTTGTCGTTATAAATGTTTGGAGCCGAGCTTTCCGCTTCACGATAGCGATTTTGGACAAAGGTTTTTGTCAATCCTGACCTCAGAAGCAGTCTCCAGAAGCTTGGAGATCAGATCGTACTGAAAAACAGTATGATTTGCTTGACTAAATTCGCGTTTCGATCCATGTTTTCATCAGTTCTTCAATGTATTAATATAATGCTGAAGATTATATTTTGTATATTTTGATTTCTATCAGGCTTTTAGTCATGGACACAGTCTAATGTATATTTCGATTTTGGTTTCAATGTATTAGTCTGGGATGCATCCTTGATGTCGTATTTTTCTTAATGGTTTTTATATATAATGGTTTTCTGTTAGTTGGCCTATAAATAGACGTGTTTTGATGGGTGGATGCCACTGGATTGTTCGGGATGTACAAGTTACATTAAAATCTTTCGTTTTGCATGTGCCCTGTACGTTTTTCATAATGCCATATGCTAAGCTAAAAGACATTTAAAATTAATTTAAGTTGTTTAGTCATCTGTCAAGGACTTAAACGACAGTTGTCTACCGCCGTCTAGAATGCATTCTAATTTCTAATACATAAAAAATTACAAAATTTGCAACGTGAAATGAAAGTGACTAAAATCAATTTGGAAACGAGAGGAATGTGTTAAATTTGATACCAAAAAAGGATGTAAATAATTCCACTCCTACTCATCCAGACTGACCGGTTGCCTCGTGTCACTATCAGGTTTTGTTTCATCGGACTCATCGACAGATGTTATTTTCACCAATATTTTTGACCATCTATCAGTATAAAAGCTACTTGTTTTTTTTAAAAAAATGCATGGCATGTCAACCTCAAAGACATATATAGCGACAAAAACGATCGTTTTTCAAGTAAATCAATATCTGAAAGGTCTTGGCCTGACATCTATGTCCATAATGAATGCCATGAATCATTAACGTGTTCCAAAAACAGGCCCAGCAAGTAAATACAGACAAAAATGAATTCTGGGTATTTCTTCCTTATTTAGCATATATGACAGCTAGCTGTCAAAACTGACCAATCAAAGAGCGGGGGTGTGTATGAAATATCCCGGGTTGCCACGCGGTCATTCAGTTAGCCTTCAACTTTGGTAGGGTAAACTTACGTTCGTCATTGTCTTACCCCAAAAGAATTTGACAAAAATTTTCATTTATGACATTAGAATTACACGTTTTTCGCTTAAGTAAAGCAAATACAACACTGTATTATTGAATTCAGTACTTTTGACTGAAAATGACAACGGAATACAGCGAAATGCAGAAATTTTCAGGTATGTGCTTCGAGTGTCAGCAGGTTTTGGCGGCCTTTCATGTTGCTTGGTCAAATTGAATTAAACTATTTTATGGTGCTTCACCAAGAAAATTGATTAAAAAGAAATGTTTTACAGTTGTTTACTCTTAAAGCTAAGGTTTTTCTTTTGCGTTTAAGGTTAGACTTTCTCGTAAGGCATTCGTAAACCACAGTCGCTGAAACGGCACCTGGTAGACGAACTCTTGCATAAATTACGTCCTTTCTCGAGCCGGAATGACATTTGTTTGCTTTCTAATTCCAAACTATCGCCGACAAAGAATTTAGACCTTTCAATCTGTATCGTATGCTTTAATACTTGAAGCAGTTTGCGTAGTTTCGATGCGAATTAATGAATTGTGTTATAGCAAGATAGATAAATCAGATTTATGAATTTAAAATAGCCTATATCTTTGCGTGATTTCTGTAGATTTTGACGTGTACTTTGAACTGATATATTTGTTTGAATTCAAATAGTAAGATCACGGTTACAAATCTTATGACTAAAATTATGCAAGCCATTATAAAATTGCTCACAAAACAATAGCCATTTAAATCGACCACAGTTATTGTAATATTTTAGGGTGTAGCTTGGCTGTAGACCGGTTTCATATTACGGAAACTTAAAAACTATTTATTTGTTTGTTCAGAGCCGATTATGACAAGTGATGAATCAAACCTTGCGACACTCCTTGGACCACCTTTGACAAATGAGGGTAAGTCTTGCAAGAAGTTTACTAGAAAATTCCTATCTTAAGTTCTGAATGCTTTCTTTATACTTTTCCGTTTTCTATATTGCTGTTTTTTGCAGACTGTGCCTCTAGGCTTGCAAGAAAAGACAAACTAACTTCTGTTTTCCCTTTTCTTTATTTCCTCATACTCTTTTGTATTTAGAATTTGCTTTTATTGCAGAGATGACTATGGACAAAGAGGATTTTGACAGCTTACTATTTGGCAATACAATAAATATGGATAGCTTGCCAAATGATGACAGGCTTCAGTCCATAGATTCTGGGTTTTGTGAAGAGCAGACTGTAGTTTCCAATGACACAGACTTTGAGAGTTTTGCAACATCTCCTTTTTCATCTCATTTCTCAAATTCTCCTTCTTCTGAATCTGGCATTGAAGATGGTGATGAGGAGTTTGATGGAAAGAGTATGGGGAGCCTGGATGTTTCCAGAGATGCAACTGATTTCCTTGCAACAACAACAGAGTCTTTATTCCAAGTTCCAGTTTCAACTCCCATGGATATAAATATGCAGCCTGTGCAAACAGATCAGCAAAAGTCAGAAACGAGTGTGGTAGCTGCTTGTGAAGAGCTCAAACAGCTCCTCTATACTTTTGTGTCATCTTCATCATCAGCACAGACCTCTCCATCTTTTGCTGACTTGAAAACCATTATGTCAGAGACTACAGGGAATACCTTGACAACAACAACATTGCCAGTAACACTACCAATGCCCATGTCCATCCCAAGCTCTATTTCTGGAATACTAAATGCACCCGTCTCCACAGTTGGCTGTAATTCAAGTACAACTATTCAACCCTCCATTCAAGACATAGTATCATCTATAGCAGATACTGCGAATCTTACAAGTGCATTGAATTCTCTTGAAGAAGCCAAGTCCAACTCTGCTTCAAGGTGTACCAAGAAAGCCAGAAAAGGACGGGAAAAGCCTAAACTTGTAATCCTCGATGAGCCAGAAGAGGTATTGATATGTGTGTTTGTTTTTTGTTTTACCTAAAATATGTAAATGTTTTAGAATTTTATTGTATTATGACGATGCTAATGCTTGGGTATTATATTTAGAATTATAGAGCTCGATATGAAAGTGAAGGGTGCAGGGGACCAATACATGGTTCAAGTGAAAACACATACCCAACAATTAAGGTAAGGATTGTGTTAAAAATAGTTTCAAATCATAGAACACAATCATGTGAACTGTTCTTATCTCATTATTAGGTAACTGGTCACAGTGGGCCAGTATGGATCACAGTTTATCTGGTGACAAGCTCAGGTCAGCAACACTACCATTCAATTCATGGACCAGGGTCAACTAAGGTCCCTTGTAAAGAAGTTACGCTTCCAGGAGGTATCCCAGCAGTGCAGTTGCTGGTTGATCCTGACTCTAAAATGACTGCTGTGTAAGTAACAACGTCTGTCCTTGCTTTACAGATTAAAGTCACCTAGGTTAGACAAATTTTAATGATTACCTTTGCTTATTTTCTTTGCTTTCATCCCCATAGACTTGATTCGTTGAGCATAAGAAGGCTCAGAAATTGGGAAGGAGACAAAGAGTTACGAAAGAGAGGGATAGACCCAAGAACATGGAAAAGAGAACGCAAAGAAGCAAGGTTGTTATTTCAGGCTGAAATCCCAGCAAGTGATGGCCAACCTGAAATTAAGCTAACATGCAAGTCCAGAATATTCCAGTGTAGTTCATGTAAGTACATGCATTATCATATATATTGTGAAATTTATGATCAATTAAGATATTTTTTGTAATTTGTTTTAGCTGGTCCGACTGGCAACCCTGAAATCTGGTGGACTAGTAGAACTGAGGGTTCAGTTGAAGGAAATGAAGAAATGGGCCTAATTGGAAAGAAGTTTCCATCAGGTAATATTGTTTTTTAATTGAACCTGCTGTTAGAGAGGTACCCATTACTACTATTATCATTGCAGTGTGACCTATGAAGTTGAAAGTCTCGATGCCGACTAGCATTTCAAGGATCATTAATCAAAGAACTGCAATTGAAAAACAATATCTTGATGGAAATTTTAGGCTGAATTAGAGATTTAAGAGGATTAAAAATTATCTTTAATTCAGTCTAAATTCTCCTTCAAGATATTGTGGTTTTTATAAATGGCAATTATTTGATGGTCATTGAAAAGCTAGTGGGCAAATGAGACATCAAAAATTCGTGGATCACACCTCAGTGATAATCCATGGTAACAATTATTGATAAGTTAGAAAACATCAAGCAGTTTTAATCCTTGTTGCTTATATGGATTGCTTCTGTTTTTATAGGCTGCAAAGTAAGGTTTTCAGTGGATCTACCTTCTGGTGAGTTTTCCATATTCAGTTGGATTTTAATGGATTCAAATAATACTATGAATATGCAGTGTTGTGTCAAAGTTGTTTTACTGATTGGGTCGTATGTTCAAAGCAAACAAAAGCTCTAGTTATTTTTAGTAGTACATTAGTAGCCAAGTGCTTTCTTTTTGGATTCCCTACAAGTAAATTTTGTAGTTTTTGTAATTTTTTTTTTGGCTAATTTCTATTGTTGAGAGAGAAAGGACCCAATCATATAAAACACTTGCTTTATTGTGTATAAGCAGAACCATAGCTTCTTTATATGTAATGGTGTGATGAGTGGGGAGAGCCTGATAAGAAGTGGTGAAAAGCATGAACTAAAAAGTAGTAAGTGAAAAACAGAGTGCTATGGGATGATTGCTAAACATGTGTGTGCTTGAGTTGTCATGAGGAATTTGAGTGGTGTTGAAGAATGTCAGAACAAAGTGAGATAGACTTGAAAAAAATATGGGTTCTCTAGCTATGGTTCAAGCTTGGAATTGATGCATTAACACTGTCACTAATATGCCTCAACCAAATTTGTCATTCAGTAGTGTTTTTTTTTTCAAATATTGGATTTTGCAAAGTCATGCAAAACTAAAATTGAAAGGTATTCAACTCATATCTCATCAGTAAAAACAAAGCGTCAGATGACAAAAGGAAGGTCAGAGGTTGTTTTGTTATTTCTGACCATTAAAAAATTCTTTCCATTATTATGTTTATTCAGAGATGTCTGAAATTTTAAATAATAAGGCAAATGTTTTCATTTGAGAAAGATAAAAAAGCAAACTTTTGGCCAATCAGATAAAAATATCTTGTTAAATAACATTACATTTTGATTTGTACTGTCACAGCTATTGTTACAAAATTGTTTTTTCCTGTTTGGGCTGAAGAACGAAAGTTTCGGCTTGCTCGGCTTGCCAATATTTTGACCATTGTTTGAGGCATATTAGAACAAATATTGGTTTGAATGAATTGTTTATTTAACATTTGGAATAGTGGTGCTTGCTGTCAAAACATGTCAAGAGAAAAGAGAGTGAGAAATTCATTATATGACCGTTAATAAAATGATTTGTTTCATTATTGAATGCTGCTGTGTAATAGTGAGAATTTTGACTTCAAGCACCACTTTCAATCTGGATGGGACTGTAATGTTTGATGTTTTGCTTTGGAAGACAGTTAATTGAGTGGGTGAGGGGGAGGGGGATCAAATTGTTAACATTCCTTGCAGTTGCACTTACAGAGTTGGCACTGCATTGAGACCACAATGGACATTGCTCACAAATTAAAAAATGTCAGAACAGAGAAGGAATTTGAATTTCAGTCAGGACAAGGTCTCTGCTGCTTTAGTTCTTAGATGCATAAGAGGAAAAACAAACAGTACGAAGAATTTCTTATTAACTAAGAGCTTAGGCTTTAGACATATTGTCCTTAAATCATATACCAACTTTTTCAATAATCATGAAGCAATTTAGAAATCAAAGTATTGCTAGCAAAATGCAAAGTCCATTTTTAAATATATTTTTTCTCATTTAGTATTTTTCAGTTTTATATTTTCAAGCAGGCTGCATTTACAACGTTGACAGAGTAATAAAAACATTCACTAAATCAGTCAGTCTTAATCAAACAATCAAACATGTCACAAATGCATTATCATGCCACTCACCCAATAACTACACAATGCAAGCTTTATTGAAAATCTAGACCATATTTATATAAAAAAAGATTTAATGTGTGAGCAATCCCTTTGAGGTTATCTGCCATCTTGAGGAAAATTATTCAACAGTTCTTTACAGTGGAAGGCAAATTCCGCATGAATTTTAACATCACAACAGTGAGACAAAGTTTTGTCTTTTTTTGCTTTTACCTCGGTGAAAATGTCAGCATACAGTAAGGAAGTCAATAACATTGAAATGTTTTCAAAAAACAATAACATTATTTTTGGAAAAAATTGAACGACATCTCCCATAAATACAATAATAAGAATTTGAGTTTTTCAGTGTATTTATATAATTCCTGTCTGGTGCTGGCATTATCAAGGTTCTTACCATTTAAGACTTTAAGATGTCAACTTGTCAATGATGATCAGCAAGTATTGCATATTTTTTTATTAAATAGGCTATCATCATTGATACTAATTGTTGAGTGGGAGCTGAAGTAAATTTCTTAGTCAAAAATTACTTAAAAAAGTATAATTTTCCCTATCAAGTCTTGGTTTATTTGGCACTCAACCTAAGAATTTACTTAGCTAATGCTAATATTTGTTAAGCTTTTGAAAATAAAATACAAGTAATGGAGCAAATATTTTTACTAATAACTAATGGGTGTGAGAAAGACTGCTTGTACGTTCAGAGGATGTGAGAAATTTTTTCGTTGAATGTATGTCTATGATTCCGATTTTTTTTTTTTTTTTTTTTTTGATACAGTACTTGTATTTTAGGTTTCGAATTTATAATTGAGTGAGGATGGGGAGAGCAAGGGGGTTAAGTTACGGGGGCAGGATGGGAGGGCTGTCTAACTTGGGATGGACTACCAAGGGCATACTGTCATTTAAATCATCAGTCAAATCATACCAAAGTACTGTTTTCTTTTCATGTAGTATGCCCTTGGTCATTTAACCTATCAACATTAGGCACACGTTGAATGTCTGTTGTTTAGAGTGGAGTGGAGTGGAGTGGAGTGTGACTTATAAACATGCATGATAATCAAACGAGCTGTCAGGTGTTGAGTGACCTTTCGTTAAGCCCCACAGATTAGATGATGATCAACCTTCAAAGTAAGGGCATACGACATCTTTGCAAAACCCACAATTGTTTTTATAAAATATTTGAGATATAACGTGCGTGCTGATTGGCTGGCTACCGTGTTTATATCAGAGGACAGAGACACGCTCGCGCGAAATAATTCAAAAATATTTTATAAAAGCGATATAAAACGTCTGCTTGTGTATATGTACTGTGATATAAACACTCTGGGAGCTGTAGAGCACTCGAGAAATCAAAGAAACTCAGCTACGCCTCATGTTTCTCTACAACTTCTCTCTTGCTCTACACCTCCCATCGTGTTTATATCACAGTATACAGACATGCGCACCGTTTTATATTCCTAATGTGAAACATTATGTTGAGCATTGGATTGTTTATTGAACGTTTTAAAAATGCAAAGATGTTGATATGCTGGGCAAAGAAGGCCATGTTGCTGGAATTTTTAAACCAAAGCAAATTTTTAGATTATGGAATGGTTTTTTTAATAGACAACCAAATTTTTTTTCGGTAGAAAGAATAAACAGTTGAGGAGGTTGATCATTTTTAAGCCTGTTAGTGAGTCATAAGTGGTTGAGAAAGTTGTGCAAGTGTGTTACTTTAAAGTATGTGTCTGTCAGTTTGTGATGTCACATCAAAAGTTTTACCTACATAAAAATTACACCCATATCTCCATATATATGGGTCCAAAATTTATCACTTGTACTTACTTGCATACACCTCGTTATATATGTAGCCATCCCAATTTAGAAACTATTGTGTGTGATTCTTGGCTGTTGCACTTTTACCCTGACAGATTTTATCGTAGAGTATCAAAGGTAATGTGCTTTAGTCTGGATCACACACAAGTGGCTCAATTCTCTTAAAGGGAGGGTTTTTGTCGGGAAGTTGAGCCATTTGGTATGGGAAACTACTGTAGTATTTTAGCATGCACGGAAATGTGGTGGCCTAATGTATTTGCATTTCACTTCTTATAGGAGCAATATGGGAAAAATTTGCTGATGTTGATAAGAGCAAATCCCATCAGGTATGTTAAACTTTCAAACATTTATCTATTATGGAATGCATGCAAATGAGATGCAAATAAGACAACGAGCATTGTATTGCCCCGATAGCCTCACTTCTATGATTCTTAAAATGAAAGATTATCTTATTGCAAGCTCAGCTGTAATATAGCTATTGAGGGCGATTGGAACTAAAGAAAATATGAACTATCTAGGAGTCATGAGATGTTATAAAATTTGTTTTAATTTT
The DNA here is from genome assembly GCF_029948245.1 of Actinia tenebrosa. Lineage (NCBI taxonomy): Eukaryota > Metazoa > Cnidaria > Anthozoa > Actiniaria > Actiniidae > Actinia > Actinia tenebrosa. The sequence continues at coordinate 15,259,930 of NW_028292583.1, forward strand.
AATGCTTTGGATAAGATTGTTTTTTTTGAGGTAAAGTATTAAAAAACAACTTGAAAGAAGAAGAAAGAAAAATGGCATCTAGGAATGTAGGATAGCTGTATAGTCTGCTGACAATTAACCAAATTAAACTTTTCTTTTAGGGTGCCGCAGTTATTATTACACCACCTTACTGCGACCAGGATATCCTTTTACCTGTTACAGTCAATGTTGAAATTGTCAATGGAAATCAGGTTAAGAGTGGGAAGTGCAGTGAACCCATAGAGTTTACTTACAGACCTCGCAAAGAGATATTGGCTTCTATTATAACAAATGGACAGAACATTACAACTCTGGGAGGGACTAACACCAAGACCCAGGGAGGGACAACCATCACAGCACCACAGACTCTTAATTCTTCCATGGCCCAGCCTATCGCACCGGCACCTGTTTCTACTGTCGTACCTGTTGCATCAAAGCAACCAGATGATAATGGTGAGTACTAACATTGCAGGAAAATAATCTAATAGCTTAAAAATATTGTGCTTAAATGTATTTCATTTTAATTGCAGACTGGCAAAAGCTTTGTGTACAAATAAAAAAGCTTCAGTTAAATGGGGAACTCAACTCTGAACAAATAAAGGTAAGCTAAGAAGAGTAAGACTGTACTTCAAGTATAATTGCAATTCTATTGTTTTTATTATTTATTCGTTTGTTTGTTTATTTATTTTTTTATTTATATTGACCAGTAGTAGTTATTAAGTTAAGATTAAGATTATTTAACAAAAAAAGTGCTCCTGGATCTATCATCCTGGATCTAGCATCAGCACTGTGCTCCATTCAGTAATAAAGCACAGTTTTCAACCAATCAGCATGCACGTACTATCCTAACTATACAATAATGAAAATCTTGAAATTGTAATAATATTATTTTATTATTTTATTGTTTCAGAAACTTTGCGTATTCATCCAGAGAAGAGACTTGCTTCTTCTGCAAACGTTTCGCTCAGCAAATAATGCAGGTACACAGGAAGAACGTTTGACAAAGCTTAAACAATATTTAAGTGGATTAGTTGGAAACTAAAAATAGTAATAATTATTATATATAGCTATATATTTATACTCAAAAATAAAAAGTTGAAAAAATTGAAATAATTTTGGAGAAAAGTATACAAGACTGTTGTCCACTGTGTTGCATAGCATTTACAAAATAGAGAAAAACTTCAATTGGCAAATGATTCCAAGTCTGGTATCCTTTTCTTACACATGTATAGATGCTGTGGGGAGAGGGCTGTCTCTTGTAAACAAGCTTGTACATTTGCTTGTAAAAATTGTTTATCTACAAAACTAGGGTATTTGCTAGAAAGAGAGTGTAATTCGTGTAGTTTGTAGGTTACTAGTAAGATCCGCAGAAAACATGTACAAACTAGCTCAGACAAGACATTGAAAACAAGTGTTAATATATCACAATGATAAGTTATGTAGCTAAACAGGTAGCCTACTTTGGTGCAACATAGTGGTCTTACCCTTCGATTTCCTCTGCTCCTATAATATTACTAGGAGCATCAGTTTGAAATCAGGGATTTAGTCCATGAAACTGTTGTGGCCAAGGTATCCCAGAGTGTTATATACTCAACTCTCTGTTACTAAGATAGCTAGTGTTGATTGATTGTAATAGTCTTAATCATTCTGACATGAATGGAATGCTAGGAATATTATGGATGCACTGATAATTTATTTATCCATATATATCCCAAGATATTATGTAAACCCCCCCTTTTTACCTATTCATTGCCCTCTTTTTTCTTCCCTTGCAAACCACAAGAACATTATCAGTGCACCCATAAATTGATTCATTTGCAGTAGAAGTAGTCATGATAAACCACTAGAAGTTACGTCGATTTAAGAAGTTATAGAAAATAAGTTATTGTTAAGTATTTATTTCAAAAATTTGTAAAGAGTTTTTATTAAAAATGTTGAAAAATCTAAACTTGTTTTTAGTCCTGCCATACTGTAATATATTCATAGCCTAAGGCAATAGATACAAACTATGCATTTTTCTAAAGCACATAAACAAAAGACTTCCTTTGAACGATAAATTAGAAGAAAACGTATATAAAAGAAAAAATTCCAAGGATTACTCAAAAAAGGCTGTCTGCCATGATGACTGCATTGATGTTTGGGGGTTTTGGAGTGGAAAAAAAATTGTTTTTCAGCATAGTTATTGAGATGACGAGTAGCTTCTCCCTTGCACGTCATTTCTTATGTCTACTATGTCGAAAAAATACTACATATAGCAAAATAACAGCTAAATTGCAGTGCCATTTAACCAGCTTAACACTCGATCAAGCGCGAAGTTATACTCGCAAAAACCTATCTTCTTGTCACGTTTCAACCTGTACTATTAACCTTATCGTTTAACCTACAAGGATGGCTGAAATATCACCTTATGCTTCCATGCCAATCAATCATCTTTATAAAATACCGAAAAATATTCTGTAAGCTTTAACATTTCAAGTTCAGCTTTAATTAAGGAATTCATTAATTGCGAAGCTATGTAAATGGTCAATAAACCCCTGCATGTAATTAGATATATTAATTATATATATTTATAAAATAAATTAAATAGTACGCACGCTGTGATTGGTTGATAGCCATGTTTGCATGAGGGTATGTAAACACAGTTGTGACGTCACAACTTTCGTGTTTTCCCGGTACAAGTTCAAAAATTAAAAATTTACAGTTTCTTTCGAGGAAAAAAACGCCCCCAAAAATGTATTTTGAAGACGAAGTTCCAAATTTTGACTTGTGTCAGGGCCACAGGCATAACCCTATGGTCTCATGCAGGTCTTTCTGATCGTAATATCATGACAATCTCTCGTTGGTCACCGCAAAGAGAATTCCCTCAGGAGCTACAACACACGTCCTCCGTCAGGACAGCTTCGGTTGTTCAGCGACGTGCTTTCTCATGATTTAAATGCACCGCCCGATAAAGAATACAAGTATTTCAAGGAAACAGTCAGCAGCTTCAAACGTTTTCCAGCGATAGCTCTTCAGCTCCACAAAATATCTTCTCGAGGCAAGACGAAACAATCAACTTCGCTGCCATGTTTTCTCGCTGTCAAATTGAGCAAAACCACGTTTCTTTCAACCGAGAATTCCATTCACAGTGACACTTGTTATCCACTTTTGATCACTTTCGTAAAGATAATCAATTCTGAAATCTTTTATTAAGATTTCTATTCAATCTTTGGACATTTCTTTGTATTTGTTTTAAAGTTTTAGAATGATAAATGTTTAAAATAGCTAGCGATTCTTTCTCGCTTCACATTTGCCTCCTCGTCGTTTATTACACAAAATTTGATTGGCTAACGATCGAAGTTCGTGATGTATGGAGAATTTGTATTTTGAAATGAGAATCAAATTCAAATAAAGATTTATTTTCTTGCAAGTGGTAATGTTTTCCGTTAGTATTTATTTTATAAAAGCAATAGAAAACTTTTTTCTCTGTGTTTACATAGCCTGATAGCAACACTCGGGGGGTTGGGAGAATTCTCGACAGTTATGCAAACCCTCGACTACGTCTCGGGTTTGTATAACCGTCTCGAATTCTCCCAACCTCCCCTCGTGTTGCTATCAGGCTATGTAAACACGGAAAAAGTTTTCTATTGCTTAAATATATATATATATATATATTGTTGTCTTTTCCTTCCATTTTTCAAGTTCATTCATTCAAGTCCATTTATTTCCATTGTTTTTGTTTTGTTTTCTTTCTTGCCTCCGTCACTTTTATTTTCTTTCTTTACTTCTTGCCTTCGTTTTTCTTCTATTTGTCACGGTTTGCAATTTTTCAATTGTTGCTGTCAAGAAATTGAAAAAAAAAAAGCATTAGCCATCTTTTACATACATCTTTTACATCTATTTTGACGGACATATTTCGGAAATATGATAGTCTGAGAAACACTTCTGTGGCCATCCTTTGTGCCCTTTGTACGACATTTGGCTTAACAAAGTTAACCATCTTTGTTCCTGAAATTTCGAGTTCTTTACCCTTCACTCTGCACTGAAAAAAAAACAACAATGTCTAGTTAATGAAAAATATATAACAGTTGTCACTGTTTGGAATTTTTATATTTTTCATTTATATGCCTAACTGCAACAGCCTTTTTGATTTAATATGGATTAATTAAACTTGAACAAATTTTACTGAAGAACACCGATTCAGTTTAACATATTTTTATTGCTATTTTGTTAAATTAAGTAGAAAAGTTAGGTAGAAAATGTCAAGGTATTTTAATCTCACTGAAAATCTACCAGATGTCTTTTTTTTCCTCGCCTTTTAAAAAACTTTTTTGGAGATTTTTTTTACTATGGATGTTGCCGTTCTTAGTTAAAGCATTTTGCTTAAAAAGATTTTGACTTTCTCATTCAATACTAAAAAAACCTAGCTAAAAACACTTTTTTTGCGCGCGCGTGCTATGGGTCTAATTAGGATACACGGACTATTAGCCCTAGGGGTAGAAACTTGGACCTCTATTTGCCCAACTTCTTGATTTCTCGCAAGCCTAGCCATATAGCGTGCTAGTCGACCATCAAAACTCAAGCCAAAATAAGGAAGTTTATGTCTGGCTTTTTCATATACTTGAAATATCTCATTACACTGGAACTTCCAAATAATTTCCCTGACGGAAGAAAGAGCATTGTCATAGAAGTTTATCTTAAATATTTGAGTGTTTAAAGTACGCACCTAAAAGGAGTAATCAATCAACGGGAAATTACAATGACATGTCTAAATTACCTGGTAATGAGTACTAAATGCAGCAAATTTTAATCTAAATTTATGATTTAGTATTATAAGCAAGGCGTCTAAATGGCGGCCGTCAGCTTACATCGTCTGTCGAGGAGAAATAAATGGCTTAATTTTTATACCAACATGTGGTCATTGTACAGGTATCTTGCATTTACATAACCATTGTTCTACCATCAAAGCGACAGCTGGCTGCGAGATTATCTGGTGTTTTTAAACATTCTAATGGACATTGCTTTATTACCTATTCTAATTACAAAGAAATGTTCTTTGTTCTAGTTTATGCGGTCTTATTTTTGCTCGGCGCTTTTTGTTTTTAATCCGGCATCTATTTTCCCTATCCGTCTCGCCCTTTCCGCTTGTGAATAGACTAGAACAAGAATCGGGCATATCGTATATGAACAATTCATTCTATCTTTCCTGTACGATTCATTTTACAGCTTAGAATGGGCGTGTATGATACGATGGAATTCACGCAAACTGTATTATAATTACGTGGAGTTTATAAATTTTATTTTTAAACTAAGTACAAAATTAAGTGTGAAATCTGACGGTGGAAGCGACGATAGAAGCGATCGATATTTGCCTAAACGTATGCTTTCGTGACTTCTTCACTATCTAAATTATCTTGTAGATTCTATCACTAGAAAACTGTTAAGACTGGCCAAGACTTGAACTTTGCAGAATGTTTACATGGCCTTTATGATACTGTGTCAAATTCCATTCGAACAGATAAAATAAATAAACTAGAATTTCTCAAATTAGTGAAATTACTTCGTCTGTCTTGATTTTTAAGTCATCTGTCGTTATAATCACATCAAGTCAACTAGCAGATTGATTGATGCTAACCATTCGTGTCGTACTCAACTTGCGCGCGCGGCGTCTGAAGCATTTGTATTTATGTATGACAGCATTCAGCAACTGTTTAAACCCGATACCCCCGGCAGTGAGATTCAATTTTAATTGAAGGCCAATTTTCTTTTCCATACAGTCCTCTGTTGCTCTGGCTGATGTTGAATGACCAGGTGCAAAGGTGACGTATGATAATATTTGTCAAACAAGTTTTTGAGATTTGGTGTGAAATGTACTGTCAACCAGCTTCGGCTCGATAGAGGTGTAAATGAACCTATTGTATGCTGATGTGGAGATACCGGGCAGTATAATAAACTACTGCAGCGTTACTGGTGTTTAAGCAATCGTGTCGTCAGTCGGGCACTTTGTACCAACGTAGAAGACGTCCGCGTCACTCAAGTTCCAATACCTGTTTGTATAACTCCCCTACGATATTGAGTACACAGAGATTTGCGTGAGTACTCGACAGGAGCTGAAATGATAGCAGTGAAAATTTCTACTGTGGTTTTGGCGTTATGTTTACGTGTTGTATATGCTGATGAGACGATCGTAGTCAACACCGTACCTATACAAGTGCCATATGGGCGATCTGTCTTCATAAACCCAAACACAAAACTAGTCATAAAGAACCCCTCGAATGGTCACTGTCGAGTGAGAGTTCTAAGGGATAATCCATTGTCACAACGTAATGGATTTCTCTTCCCTGATGTCTTTCCTTGTGATTTTAAGCTCGGAGATGTACGGTATACTCATCTGGGTTCAAAATTTCACACAGGAGATTTCATCAAGTTACAAGCTCGTGTCGATACCCAGGAAAGAACAAAGATTGTTCCTTTTGTCCTGAAAATCTTTGTACAGTTTACTCCGATGGAAATAGTGCAGAAAAATCTCCCCATCGTGGTTCCTGAAGTCGGTGGAGTATCGTCTGCTATCAATGATGAGGTCCTTGGATTTGTTTATGCTTCGGAGGGTCACATTTGTCATGTTTCACTGCTTCGGTTCCATGTAGTTCAAGCAGCTCCAAGATATGGGGATCTCCTGAACGTCACGACAGACGGTTCGTCGAGGAATCGTTTTGAGTGTAACGACTTTCTAACCTCGGATATTCGTTACCATCACCGTAATCTTCAATCATCGAACCGCGACTATGTTTCACTGGTTGTGGAAATATCTGATAAAACTTTATCAGTAATCAAGAGGAGAGTACTTTCAAATTATTATCCGCATTCTTGGTGCGCGCGTTAACTGAAAGGCCTACTGCATCTTTCGAAGCCTCGAATACCTTAGAAGTCAAAGATCACGACCTTGGAGCGATCACTAGCAGTGTTCTCGCGGCAGTGGATCTGGAGACAAGACCAGACTGACATCATTCTGAATATAAGCAAGCCTCTAGGAGCAGAGGAAGGAGAGTTGGTAAGTCTGGATGATCCTTATCGTCCTCTCACAGCTTTTTACCAGAAAGATATTCGAGATTTCAAGATCGCTTATCGACCACCTGCGATCAAAGACGCTAAGCCACACATGTTTCAAGTGGTGTTTAATGCCATAGATGGCGAGGGCGCGATCTCTGATCCCATCCTTCTTCTTATCATGGTCAAGATGACTGATATAAACGCTCCGATTGTTACCAGGAATGCGGGCTTGAGTCTCTTCGAGGGGCAATCACGGCCTTTATCGAGCGCAGCAGAGTCTTAAAATCGCTGATAAAGACAACATGAATGACGTGAGACTCCAAGTTGTTGGGGGACTGCAAGCACGGTGACCTAAGGATTATGGGTATTAGGATAACTATTTTCATGGCGACGGATTTGGATCATGTTGTGTATCATCATGATGGCTCTGAAACGTACAGTGATAATGTCATCTTTCGCATGACAGATGAGACACATGTTGTGGAGTTTGTATTCCCAATCACTATCGCTCCGGTTGATGATCAAGCCCCGGTGTTGATATACAACACTGGACTAGTGCTAGACGAGGGAGACATGGCAAGGATTGACCAATATATGCTAAGCGCGATCGACGTCGACTCTGATGACATGAAGATAAGTTTCAAGGTCATGTCGTTACCAGTTTCAACTCGGTCACCAACCCCAAAGCCAACCCAGTCGTATGAACAGGTTGGTATGCTTTGCCTACGAAGGAGAATTCTTGAGAGTAGTGAGACAAGGGACTGGGTTCTTCAAGCAGATGGTTTCTACGAGAAAAACACCACGTTATTCACTCAAGAGGATCTCATAGAAGGACGAGTGTTCTATAGACATCTTGGCGGAGAGGCGTTTCAGGACCAAATCAACTTCGTAGTTTTTGACGACGCTAAAATACCCAATATCTCTCCCATCCAGGCGTTCAACATCATTATCACCAAGGTTGACGATCTGGCACCTAGATTAATCCCCGGTAGCACTTTAGTTATGTCAGTTAATGAGAATGGGTGGAGAGTTTTAAACAAATCTGTCATACAGTACACTGATAATGATTCTGATGACTTCAAGCTGATTTACACCATTTCCAAGCCGCCCTACTTTGTCGACCGAACCAACTCCACTCTCAAAGCGGGGAGTCTCTTCCTGGTCGGCAGCGGTGTGGAAGTATCCAAGTTTACCCAGATGGAATTGAATCATGGGAAGGTTGGGTACCGCGCACCTGATATTGAGATAGGTGTCCTTCCAAGACATGCGCAGTTCGAGTTCTCCGTATCGGATCCCGCGGGTAATAAACTTACAGGAGAGGTGGTGAGTATTACTTTGAACCCTGTGAATAACCAAGTTCCGAGCGTGACTGTCAATCAACTACGAGTACAGGAACTGAACGAAGTCATTATCGATGAAGGAATACTCATGTTAAAGGACCAAGACACGCCCATAGAGCAGATCCGTATGTCTTTGACAGTGTTACCAAGGTACGGTGTGTTGCTAAGGGACTTCACTCCTATGAAGAGACATGATTGGTTCACGATGGATGACGTCAGAGGGTTAGCTCTCTCATATCAGCATACTGTAGCAGGCGAAGTGAGCGATGAGGCTGGTTTGTTAGTAGATGATGGGGTCCACAAGAAGGCGGCCGTGCTAGAAATAGGTAAGTGGGCTTTGTTAAACGTGCACTACAGTCGTACTTATTTGTATTTCTACACGACCAAGATATTCCAGAGCCCTGACATTCTTACTACGCATGCTCCGGCACCAAAATGCCATTTCATTGAGCATGCGCTATAAAATGAAAGGCTCTTGTTTGAAATTTAAAATCGCTCTATTCCATTCACCAATACTTGGAATTTCTCAAAGGTAATCTAGTAAATCATAATTTAACGCGGCCACCAATGAAGGGCGTCATCAGTAAGCCCTTTGCGTACCTTTACCTGTATCAGAGAAGAAAATTTCACTTCACTACTGCACAAAGAAGAAAGACCGTTCTTAATACGTAGTTCAGCTGGCTTCATTGGAGTCCATCCTAACACTGAAATTGCTTTCCATGTCTGCGCGCGCCTCATTCCAGCATGCGAGATTGCGTAACTTTAAGTTTTAAACCCTTGAAGTTGATGGTCTTCAAAGCCGCCATGTTGGATGAATTTAACAAAAGAGTGGTCATTAGTTTCTTTTGTTATATCAACAACAACATCCAACATGGGCCGCCGTACCTTTTGTTATTTCATTCTCTTGGTAATGATCGAAAACCAGAATTGATTGATTACAAAACAAATACTTTTTGTTCTTTTATTTTCTGCTGCGTGATGTTGACCACCAGCGAAGGGTCGATTGGTGTGAGAGGTGAAAATACAATCTCTTCATACCTCGAAGTACAAAACGAATCGTTTATATAATTCGAGTACTGACACTCAGTATGTGTAATACACGGCATTCAGTTGCACTGAAATGGATTCCTGTTATTCTACTTTGTTTCATCCAATCACAGCATCGAATGGTATCCGCTTCGTTCAAATACGGTACGCCAGAAATGCTTACAGAATTCTTATACATAATTTAGCATTCATGTCTGGGATTAGGCCAACAGATTACGATACTGAATCAAACATATCTTAGTAAATGACGTCTGAATGCATCCTATCTCGATAAGCAAAAAACATTGCCTTTATCCATGTTGCCAATTTAGAGAATTTTGGTCATTAATTTATAAAATCAGGCGGTTTTCTCTTAGAACTGCGCGGGAAATGATAAGATACTGGCGTATCAGTTACGTATGGATCAGATAGTATACTTAATTTGCTGCATACTTGACTTAGCTGGAGTGTTCTTTCATTGTGGTTTTAAAACAATACCAAGCCCAGTTATAAACACAATCGGTTTTAATCTTGTTCCGTTAAATATTTATGAGATGTAGACTTATTAACATATCCACACTCTTCTCCCCTCGGGGAAGGTCTTATTTCCCCCTCGGGTCAGGGGTGACCAGTGTTCACCATTCTATTTTATTTTCAATTTTCGAAACTCAAAGGAATCTTGGTAAATTTATCCTACATCAAATTGTATTGCAAAACTTAGGCACACACAAGAGACTACTCTTGCGAACTCCTCACCGTCCCAGAGTTCTATGCGGAAGGCGTTCGTTACTAAATGCGCTATATAAAAACCCAATTATTATTATTATTATTATTGTTATTATTATTATTGTTATTATTATTATTGTTATTATTATTATTGTTATTATTGTTGTTGTTGTTGTTGTTGTTATTGTTATTGTTATTATTATTATTATTATTATTATTATTTTCCGGTAAAAAAACCCCTAATATTTAACTAATCCAAAGTTTTTTCTCTTGCTCCCTAGTCATCACCCCAAAACCCCAAAACCTGTCCACCGTGGTACTGAATGTCACCATTAAAGTCAAAGAGCGTTCCAAAGAAATCCTCAAGCTTCCACACTGTCTAGAAGAAGTAGCCACATCAAAGGACAACGACTCGTCACTTCGTGTGACCAACCCTCCCCGTGTGGGTAGGATTTTGCTCAATGAAGTCACAAGTGAAGAATTTCGCGTGCAGGATGTGATGAAGGGACTGGTAAGCTATGAACATATCGGTCAGGAGACTGGGATAGATGGTGATGAGGATCATTTTGATCTTGCTTTTGTTAACAAGTCGCTCGTCATGGAAGGCAGGCTGTACCGAGGTCAGTAATTATTCATTATACGTCTCTTGGCTGTTGAGTCGCTGTTTTCTTAAGAAACATTTCAGCGTCATTTGTATGTAATAGACCATTTTTGAGTTTCAAATTACCGCTGTGTTCCTTGATTACAGACTCAATTACTCAGGCTTAGACTTGTATCAGATTCTAAATATTACAAATACCAACGCTAAAGTAGAGAATGCACTTAGAAAACAAACACTTTACGAACACTTTGAAATTCTAAGGACTTTCTCTGGAACACATACCTAACATTCTGCGCAAAATCGAGGCTAACCCTGAGCAACTAGAGACTCGAAACTGGAGTATTGACATCATAATTATTGAGTAAATTGTTTGAGTACAGCTGCCCAGAAGAAAGACACTTTGAACGCGCATGTCAAAACAACTTGAGACTTGGAGCTTCAACACACGGTTAACGCTTATTTATTATTTATTTTCTGGTCACAGCACTTGAGGTGATGACGCTGATCGTCCCAGTCGATAATCAGGCACCACAAGTAACAATCCAACGACCAATGACGTTACGCGAAGGAGAAAAGACACGACTCTCGCTACAACACGTGACTATCACCGACGCCGACACACGTGACACTGACGTCATATGTATGATTGATGTGCAACCAACGTCGGGGTTTTTCGAGAACGTGTTGCCGTCACCAGGGTCTGAGATCAGTAACGTTGGTAAGAGAATAACATCGTTCACTGCGCAAGACATCAAGCAAGGGAATGTTAATTATGTACAGAGTAAACACGAGGGAAGCGAGCCACGTATTGATTGGATGGCGTTCTCGTGCATGGATACCAACAACACGTCATCTCGATATCTGTTGAACATTATTATTTTACCAAAGAATGACGAGGTATGTTGAGTTATTTGTTCAAAACGCATCCCACATGGAATAAAGTGACCATGCGCACATAGTCAGCAGCGACACAAAGTACAGTTTAGGTATTCTGGTCATAGCAAGGGGTTCATCATTTACGGTCTAGAGGCCGACTAACCTCTCCCATAGGCTTTTGCTGAGCTTCCTGATCAGTCTGTAAGTCCTCCCGGGGATAGCGGTGTCGGGGTCGAAATCTCTGGCGTAGCCGTAAATGCTTCGCGCTGCCATACGACGCTTCAGCATTCGGGTCTGGGAGTATGGTCTTCGGTTATTTGTAATAAATAATGATAATAAAAATCGCTTTCAGTTAGTGGAGTAAATAAAAAACTTTTGAAAACTTTATTTTCTGCAAATATCATCGAAACACTGATTGAAGCTAGTAATTTGTCCAAGAAAAGAAAAGATGTCGTTTCAGGTTATCCCTGTTGAATGTCCTCAACAGTCAGATAACTTGGACTGACTTTTGATGTTCTGATAAGTCCCAACGGCTGCAGGTTTGACTGATGGGGTGGCGCACTATCTTGGCTACCTCGTCTGTTGTGGCCCACAAGAATGACAAACAAACTCATTAATAGCTCTTACATTCGTAAACTTCCTGGTCAGTCTGTAATTCCTCCCGGGATTGCGGTGTCGGGGTCGAAATCTCCGGCGTAGCCGTAATGCCATACGACGGTTCAGCACTCGATGTCTGGAAGTATGGCCCTGGTTATTTTTAATCATTAAATAATATCTATAAAAACTCAAAAACTAATTTCCTTAACAGATCAAAATATGTTCTCTATTCAAAATTTAAAGGATATTTTAGAAAATCATAATGATGGAGTGAAGGTATTTAACCCGTGAAATAAAAAATACTAGTCAACGTGTAAAAGTCAAATAGACACAAAAGAAGACAATGGAATTAGGGTCTACTAAAGTGTATTAGGCTAATATCTATTTCATGGGTTTGATAACTTCACTCTATCTTGGTAACGAACACACAGCTTTTAAAAACAAATTTCAATGCCAAGTTTTTTACTCATCTAACGTCTCCTACAATCAATCTGTTTTCGATTCTAGGCTCCACATCTATATTACCGGGATTTCGTAGTCAACGAAGGTGCTGAACTAGTAATCGATGTAACGTTACTTAACGCCATGGATGGCGACGCACCTCTCGATGAACTCATGTTCTACGTCATTAATGCTCCTAAACATGGCATCATCACAGACACGCGCATCGAAGGAAACATTCCAGTGGATAAGTTCACCCTGACGCAAATAAGAAAATCGACGTCTGTTGTCTACCAGCATGATGGTAGCGAGACTTTGGAGGATTCTTTGACGTTGGCTGTGTCGGACGGTGTTCATAATACGACGCAGACAGTACCGATAAAAATCGTGCCAGTTGATGATGAACATCCGAGATTGGAGGTGAACAAGGGGTTACAACTTGCGGCGGTTGGGGAGAGTTATCTCATCACTTCACAAAATCTAAAAGCCACTGATATCGATTCTACGGATGAAAATATTACTTTTGTCGTGCGCGCTGTTCCTGGAGCTGGGTTCTTGCAGATGTTGCGCGAAGATGGGTCGATTCGTAATCTGACGCAAGGAGATGTTTTCACGCAACTGGATATCAATAGACGTCTAGTGATTTATACGCATATTAAGGGCATACCTACTCCTAGAGATGAGATGTACTTCGACGTCACTGACGGTCTGAATAATCTTCTTCATCAGGTATTTTATGTCTTCATCAAAGCCGATGATCGAACACCCCCGACTGTAATCAACGAAGGAGCTCGTCTAAGACAAGGCACTCGCGTTACCATAACAACAGATTTCCTTTCTGCGCATGACATAGGGAGCGATAACACACGGTTGCGCTATACGGTGACGAAAGTTCCCTCGGAGGGGCATTTAGAGCTCAGCGACGCACCTGGAGTCTCTGTAACGTCGTTTACTCAGAAAGACATCGCGTCTAACAAGCTCTTGTACGTCCATACCAGTGATGAGGAGAGCGCTGGCGACAGCTTTGATTTCGAAGTCACTGATGGATCTAGTACGACCATAACAAGAAGGTTTTTGATTTCAATTATCGATGTTAATAACAAGAAACCAGTCGCATTTCGTAATACGTTGAGAGTCAAAGAAGGAAGCAGCGTTGCTGTTAGTCCGTTTGAACTGCGCGCAGAGGATAGAGACACGACACCTGAGTCTTTGGTTTTCACGGTGACGCGCGTACCACTTCACGGAAAACTGTACAAAAGTGGTATTAGCGTGAGGGAGTTTTCACAATCGGACGTGAATAAAGGATTTATCACGTATCTTCACGATGGAACTGAGACTACCAAGGATAGTTTCTTTGTGTCTCTTAGCGATGGAAGTCATAAAGAGTTCTACCTGTCCCCAAATACTAAGCTATCGCGCAGTAAGCCCTTTGAAATGGAGATTGAAATCACCGCAGTGGATAATAGACCGCCATTATTGATCCATAACCGGGGCGTCACAGATCTACAGGTGCTTAAACAAGGTACACTGGGTTTTGTCTTGGACAACACTATTTTAAAGTCAGAGGACCGCGACAGTAACAATTCAGCTTTGATTTATAGTATTGATGATCATCCTCTGAATGGATTCCTGACTACTTCGCTCTCGACTAATACAAGCTTAGATACATTCACTCAACACGATATTGATTCTTTGAGGATAAGATATGTCTTGTGCCTAAACGTCACGTCAGATGTGTTCACATTTTCGGTGATCGACCCTGCCGGGAATACTCTTCCACGACAACAGTTTAGTATCGTTTGGGCGCGAGTTTCTTTCACCATTGATTCCTACAAAGTCAAAGAGACAGAAGAGTCGCTCGTTGTCACCTTACAGCGCGAAGGCTTTCTCGGAGATTCCTCATTTTTGCGCATGGCAATGATAGGGAACACTGCTGACCTGCGCGAAGATTTTTCTGCCTCGACGACGAATGTGCAGTTCAGTCCGGGACAAAATAAGGTCATGTGGAAGCTGCGTATTATTGACGACAAGAAGTATGAAGCTAACGAGACGCTAAGCTTGCAGCTTACTAGTCCAAGGGGATGTGTCATAGGAGCTAGGAATACGACACTGGTCACTATAGAAGATCCTGAAGACTGTGAGTATAACTATGTTATATTTAATAAGTTTATCTCTTCATTTCTCTCCTCTCCTCTCCTCTCCTCTCCTTTCCTCTCCTCTTCCCTTCTCTTGCTTTATTTCCTTTTCTCTGTTTTATTATTTCTCTTTCCTTGGCTGACTGTTCCATGTATTTGCATCTGTTTCATTTCATTTTAGTACCCATGCTTGAGATGGTCACTCCTCATCGCGTGGTCCAGGAAGGAGTGGGACGAATGAATGTGGAGTTGAGAAGGACTGGTGACTCGTCAACAAGCCTTCAAGTTTTGTGTGTTACTCGCTATAAGAACGAACCAGGTAGGCTTATATCAGAAGGCAGCCAATCTAAATTATTTCATAGATCTATTTACTTTTAGCGCAGTGTTTACCTATTTCAGATCACGTGTCATTCTCTTGAGTATAAGATGATATGATGAAGAGTAATATGTGTTTTCTCCTACGCAACCGTTAAAAATAGATACTCTAGAGAATGCCACGTGGTCTGAAATGGGCAAACATTACACCCAAGGTATAGGGGTCTTTTTACTAAGTTCAACTGTTTTATTTCTCTCTAGGTTGGGCTATAGGTAGTTTCCCGACCAGCGTTCTTTCTTATTCTGACTTCATCGTCCGAGAAGACGAACAAGACAGTCTCATAACTCTAGAAAAGGTAAATCAATATTCATTGTACAATAGATTTTTTTTTAAAAACACGAGTAGTTCTCCTACGACTGTGAAAATATTAAGACGCATTACATGGACACGGTATGGAACTGATCACATCCACTGAACCAATCCGGTATAAGCATCAACACAATACCGTCACAGTTACAGCGCAGCCCTCCGTCCACGAGTACGTGCTTACACAATGGCTGACTTTGACCACGAACCATTTTTTACTGCGTATTGCTAGTCATCTCCACTTGCAGACGCGATTTCCAAACCCGACACAAACATATCAATCAAAGTAAACTTAGAATGTTTTGTATGTTGACAGGGAGAAGTACGAAAGCTCTGCCCGGTTGTGATCATAGACGATACGTTATACGAGGAAGAGGAAAAGTTCATTGTTGAGCTGATGTCATACAAGGGTAGTCACGTGAACAGTCAGTATAACACTACTGAAGTGGTTATCTCTCCTGATAGACAAGACGGTAAGATAATAATAATAATAATAATAATAATCATCATCATCATCAACATCATCATCAACATCATAATCATCATCATCATCATCACCATCATCAACATTATTATCATCAACATCCTCATCAACATCCTCATCATCATCATCATCAACATCATCATCAGCATCATCGTCATCATCATCATCATCAACATTATTATCATCAACATCATCATCATCATCATCATCAACATTATTATCATCAACATCCTCATCAACATCCTCATCATCATCATCATCAACCTTATCATCATCATCATCATCATCAAGCTTATCATCATCATCATCATCATCAACATCATCATCATCAACATCATCATCAACGTCATTATCATCATCATCATCATTATCATCAACATCATCATTATCATCAACATCATCATCAACGTCATTATCGTCATCATCATCATCATTATCTATCATCAACATCATCAACATCATCATCAACGTCATTATCATCATCATCATCATCATTATCATCAACATCATCATCATCATTATCATCAACATCATCAACATCATCATGTAACGAAACATGGTCACCACATCTTATCTTTTATTTCCTTCACTTCCTCTCTAGCAACTTTTTTCCCCTCAAACTTCTCTTTTATTTAGAGCCAAGAATCAGTTTTGAACACGCTGTGTACTCGACTGATGAAAGTGATTCGACTGTGCAAGTCACGATCAAGAGGACTGGAAGAGACTTGTCGCAGTCCTCCTCGGTCTACATCAGATCGAGGCAGACGGATCCTGTATCCGCTGAAGGTAAAGCAACATGAGTGTTGAGTTTTAAGTAAAATTTATCATAATAACTTTAAAATAACTTGCGACTCCTTCGTTGTGACAGCCGGTAAAGACTACGTTCCTATCGCCGAAATTGTTTACTTCGCGCCTTACGTCAACAAACAGACAGTCCACGTGACAATCCAAGACGACACAGGGCTCCCAATAGTAGAAGGCATAGAAGAGTTCCAGCTTGTCTTACGAACCCCTGTGAATGGTAGACTGGGAAAGAAAAAGAAAACAACTATTATGATTAACGATACTTTATCGGACTGTAAGTATTTGAAGAGGAATTTCCGTTGGGGGTGGGGTGGGAATAGAGATTTATTCCCAAGGGGGTAGGATGAGGAAGTTTTAGTATTTATGGTGGAGGTTGAGTAGGGATGGAGATTTATTCCTACTGAGGAGGTTGGGGGGGGGGGGGGGGGGGGGAGGGGGAGAGTTTGAGTGTTTGCGTTGAAACGTGTGGTAAAGATAGAGATTTGTTCCTAAAGAAGGGTGGAGTTTAAGTTTACGGTAGCAGGTGGGGTAGGGATAGAGATTTAGAGTATTGAAATTTTATTCCTAAGGAGGGAAAGGCTTTTCACACTTTACCATCTTGTCTTTCCAGTGCCAGTTGTAGAGTTCAAAAAACAAAGCGTCTCAATTAAAGAAGACGTTGGTCTGTTGAAAGTCGAGTTGATTCGCACTGGAGACCTCAGGTACTCTTCTCGCGTGAGATGCTATACACGACAAGGTACCGCCAAAGCTGGCGAGGATTTCTCCGAAAGAACTAACACAGATCTCTACCTCGTAACGTTTAACCATGGGGACGCCACCAAGAATTGTGAAGTCATGGTTACTAACGACTTGGTGTATGAGGGTGAGGAGCGATTCCGATTGGTTGTCGAATCGACCAATCACAATGCTCGTGTCGGAAGCAAGAACACTACGATTATTACTATTGACGATCCTGAGGATGGTGAGTTACTCGAGTGACTGAATGTTTATAGCTAATAGTGGTTTTGCGCACCATCATGTGCCCTATCGCATAATACTGCTTAGGCTGCCTGTGGTTAGATGGCAGAACAATAAAATCCCTTTGCGCTTGTGAAACTGAGTGGGACCCCATTACCACTTGCCACGTATCTGTTTTTTACCCAATGATGGACCATCTTATAATAAATTAATTGGTCTCCATATAAGTGGATAAGTACATGAGTGTAAGAGTGCTTAACCTTATTTGTGGATATCCTCATATTTGACAGAACCACTCATCCAGCTAACAGAAGACCGCATATTTGTCGATGAGCCCGCGAGCAAGAGGCAGAATACCCACGTGACAGTTGCTGTGCAACGTACAGGAGATCTGAGCCAAAGGTCTCGCGTAAGGATCTTCACCGTTGACGGGACAGGAAAAGCTGGTCAAGATTATCAACCATTTACGAAGGTAAGGCAAGTTTGTAGGCATCAGGACGTGCAAGATTTTAATGATGTAGAAACTCACGGGTAGAGGGCAGCGGAAGTGCATTCACTTCTCACCTTTGGGGGCTCAATCAATAAGTTGTTCAATAGAAATGTTTTGTAATTTGAGCCTTCACTCACTTCATGATTTCTTTAACGTTTTGAACGCTCTGTATTTATCAGTCCCCCACCCCTCCCCCATTCCAAACCCTTCCCCCCAACACCACCAAGGTAGTGAAATTTATTTTGTACTTACAGGTTTTGTCGTTTTCTGGTAACGAAACGAGCCACGAAGAGCAAATAGAAATACTGTTCAACAAAAACCGCCAAATGCGCCGTGCCTTCCACGTGTACATATCGTCAGACCTGACACGGTCTAGCAGCCTGGGACGAAAGAAGACAATAGTATTCATCGACAAAACAGTCATGACGTCATCAGCTACCTTCCCTTTGATGCCCAAAGTCGTGTCGCTTCGTCATTATGATAAAGTTAATGGATTTGTTGAAGAGATCCCGCTTGGGTATCCTGTGGTTTGCGTAACGGTAAGAGAGCTATATAGATGATCTCGCTATGAAGCAATGAATTTTCATTTAGTCATGTTAGCATTTTTGTTTTTCAGGCTTGTGACCCGAAATTCTCTCGCTACTCAGAGACAGGGTCGATGTGCGCATCACAGAACATCGACAACACGTTAACGCAATACCGTTGGCAGATCGCTAGGTCAACTGAGCATGCGTTTATGGATGTAACCGCTGACACTTTCTTCACCTACACTGACCAAGTCACCCTGGACAGTATATACTTGATACCGGGATCTCGCGTGCGATGCGTTGCTCGTGCGGTGACAGCAAATGGGGAGCCTGGGCTGGAATCTACGAGTGTGGCAGTTACTGCACAAACAAAGAAAGGGTTATGTCAATCACGTGATTCGAGTCACGTGGGATCTGAACCTTTTACAGCGAGTATTGCATTCACTGGCGCAAGGAATGATGGGAAAGACAACATGGTGCATATCAAGATACAAATCCCCCATACTGACGGGCTTATTCCTATCATATCGACACAAATGCCGGATATACGGGAAATGATTTCCCCCGGGGCTCTACGAGTTGCGCAGCATAAGTGCTCAAATGTCCTTGACAAGGATGAAATTACCACCTCCTTTGGTTTTCTTCATAACGGCATCAAAGATGCAGGGGTCATCACAGAAGCAGAACCTTACCAGTTTAGTTCACAACTGCGAGGGAACACCACGGTGCAATTTTACAAGAACCTCAACCTTGAGTCATGTGTTTGGAGTTTTGAAAGTTTTTTCGACATTTCTGAATTGATTCAGCTGTGTGGTGCAAGCCTAATCACTGGCCGTCAAGTAAAAGGCTTAACACAGTCACAGCTGTCTTTACGAGTTCCACTCTACGTGTCTTACGTTTACCGCTCACGAACATCACACACCGATTGGCTGCACTACGACCATGCTATGTTCTTGCGCCTGACTTTGGTGTATGATACCGCTGTACTTCTTAAAGATGGTGTGCAGACTCCTGAAGGCTCGATCGTAAGCGGAAGTCTTTGGCCAACGAGCATTGGGATAAGAGAATCTGATAAAAATTTGGTAGTGAAATTTAAGACTAAAACAAAATTCCGAGGAACATTTTTACTACAGAAAGAAGGTGAGACGAATTTCCATGTTTCATAAAAAAATTAATTTAAAGTTGCTGTAATTTATGAGTTTTAATTTTTCAATCTTTTTTTGTAGATTTCACGGCCATGATCATATCACGTGATCACCCCCAGCTGACCTTTACCCTCACACTTCTGTCGAGTCAGCAGTCATACGATAACCCAGTCCAGCGATGGCAGTTTACGTCAGACTACTCTGCAAAGGACTACACTGGGTCATACTACATTAAACTAATACCATGCGTTGCTAGCATAGTAAGTGAAGTCATATTGGTTATTGTTCTGTGACGTATTAAAATCTAACCAATTATCGAGAGGCAAAGTAGTTTAGGTTAGTAAACATTTCCCTTTTCACAGGACACAGTTTACTCGAAGCCATTGGTCTGCAATCCCAAGGAACCAATCACTTTCAATCTACCAATCAGGTTCCAGCAGATTCCCGACCCAGTCCCTGCGCGCTTCACCCTCTCCGTCAACTTCGATCTGATGAGTGAGAAAAGCTTATGGCTGACCGGCAAAGTACTGAATGCCAGCGAGAGGGAACTGGATACTGCTTTCTCTCGAGGTATATATATCTACTATACATATCTTAATGTTCGTTCAGTAGTGTCATAATAACTGTCTGTTATGTGATGCATCATGGGATATATTGGGGGCTTCAGCTCAGTGGTGTCATAACTGTCTGTTATGTGATGCATCATGGGATTTATTGGGGGCTTTCCTAAATATAAAGACTTTCATGTTGATTGAATAAAGATTTTTTTGTTCAAGACTCTAAGATCTATGGTCGTATCATGCTGGATCAAGGAAGAAGGAATAGTGGTGTGGAGTCTGGGTATCAAGTCTTCACAGAGAAGGTGTTCCTCTGCAGTAGTGAGGGGGAATACACACCTTCTTACGACCCGGTGAAAAAACAGTTTGGGTGCCTTGAAGACTCACATTATCTAGTACATCGTATTAAAGTCTTGGTACGTATATCTAGGTCTTAGTGACTTCCCATAATCCATTGCAGATACAAGGAAAAAACCTAAGTGAAGACTAGGTACGAGTCTGATCAATAGAGCGTTTTCATTACGCGACATGGCAGTCATATATTTGGTGTACCAAACAATAAAAACTTTCTGCACAGTTTTTGCATAAAAAATTTAATTCCCGGACATGGTCGCTTTGACGTCACTTGAAAACGCATTATCCTACAGATTACAGTATATTTCTCTCTTATTCCTACAGGACAGAGAGTCACCAAGCTCAGTGTCCAGTAAACTCGGTAAAGCAGCTTTTAACGCCAAATTTGTGTCAGACGATGCTGAAGCTATTGAACTAGCACAACGATCAGATGCAGATGGCTTCACATTGAATTCTGCTCCGCTCTTTGAGGTAAATATAAAATACTAGGAAATCTCTCGTTAAAATGTTTTCTTTTATTGAAAAAAAAAATGTATTTGTATTTTTAGAATTTCCAACATTTTTTTAACGTTAGTCTGAATAAACTATTAGCCATTCTGAGATTAGGAGTAAGACTGGGTCGAGTCGGCACTGCAGTGCATTGTGGGGCTGTTACACGCCATCTTGGAAATATGTCTTCTAAAAAAGCTCCGCAATGCACTGCACTGCCAACTCGATCCAGTTTTCCATCCACCTCAGAATATGGCTAATAGTTCAGTGTTTTGGCCTCCGTTATTCAAACGGTCCAATTTGTATTCAAAACTCTCGAGAAAACGTCTCAGAAACAACTGAAGAATATTTCTTCCTTTCCACCTTATTTATTGATAATTATTGATTTTCAAGGTCCCACGACCACAGAAGTGGTTCATGCACGCGGTGTATTCAGTCAGCTCTCATCCTCGCAAGAAACAAAGAATCCCACGTGATACTCTTGATTCCCCGCTTACTTATCACGTGATTGATCAAACGGATTTCGATCTCCATGGTTCTGAGCCTGCGCAACACGTTGGTAGTAGTCATCAGTCATATAGAAAAGGTATGCGCGTGCGCAGGCAAGAGAGCGATGGTGCCTCGTTAGGAGTTGGAACAGGAACAAATATGAAGATGATACGATTGATTTACGAATCGATGGACGAAACGAAGTCGACGGGCCGCCTGGCCAAAACGAACGATTCTTTGAATAAAGACAATCAGGGTCTTGTGAACCCGCTGGTTATTGGTATCGCGGTAGTATGCGTGGTTCTTCTCGTCGCTCTTGTGGTTGTATGGACGTTATACAAGCGAAAGAACCGACGGGAACTGCCTGTTGAAACAAACACAGATAGCGTGAGTACACCACAAAGTAAAGGTACCTTGGTATAGATCTATGGATGTTACTATGACGACTGTCAATTTTGTATAAAATATCGTAACCTCATTTATCTTTAAAGAGTTAAGACCTTTTGAGAGTGGGCCCCCTGTGGTAGGAGAATAACTGGCACAGGAAGCCCAACCAAAGTAAATCATATAATACAAAAGATACCTTTAATGGAGCTCAATGTTGTCATGACGATTATGTATGTTAAATAAAACAACTTAGGTAGATCAAAGCTGCATTTGATGAATAAAAACATACTCAAGATAATAGAAGTATAGGCGAAATGCTTCGGTGGAAAATTACTGGTCAAAAAACTGAAAACATTTTTTCCTTCGTCGTTGGAGATAAAAGTGGGTTTGAGCTCTGAACTAGGCTGCCCCGCCCTCAATCCCAGAGCCTTATCATTTTACTGCGCATGTTCAAAGAAATGTTGCTTTGTTGAGCATGCGCAGTAGGGCTCGAGAGTGAGGCTGCCCAATAAGAAGGCAAAGTGCACATGCGCATTTTTCGTATGCATCATTATAGAGTCCAATATAGAAATAACGTAACGGCTCTGGAGGGAGATTGTATAGTTCCTTACCTGGACGTGAATATAGAGAATGAAAGCTGAATGTCATCTTCTTTCTCGCTTGGGTTTGTAAGCCAGAGTTTTGATGATATCAGTTTTGTACATGTTCCATGCTTGTTGACTTTGAATTTGGTGCCGGGCTTGCTCTACTGAGATGTACTCTTCTCGCTATGAAAACAATATCAATGAAAATCATCAAAATTTGCTGGATTACGCATGAACTTGAATAAGTGCCCAAAGTGTGCAACCTTGAGAAATAGTTTGTCCACTTAAATTTAACTGCAACATTATGATATTGTGCCTTTATTTCCCTCCATCCAATACATGTAAACTTACGTACCAATGCTTTTAGCTGGACGAGAGTCGTAATGCTAGCGTTCAGAAGAAAGAACCTTTTGTTAATCATCACGCATTCAGCTCCTTCGCTTATCTGGAATGAGAAAGGAAAAAAATGAAAAAAACTGCATCTGCGCGTGCTCGGGCTATCTGCAGCGACATTGAATGCGGAACCCCATATCAAGCCATATTATGCTATAATCAGTGCTTTGTTGATTTAGAATTTAAAAATGGGAAGCCTGCGGCAACATTGAGTGCCAGCCGCATATAGCGCTGTTTTGATGCCATAATAATCGTTCAAACACATGAACAAAACACATTTACTCAGAATACCATTATAACTGGACTATTCTACATACCAGTATAATATTTTTTGCCGAAGGATCAGCTTTTTCTTGGATAATCTATAACGAAAACAAATTCGATTGCATTTAAAAACGTTTTTGCTTCGCGCGCGCAACTTCATTCCCTCTCTCCTCTCTTTCGTTCTATACTTCGTTTGCGCGTTACGTCACCGCAGCCATTGATGGTATTTAACAATATATTTCTCAGCTTCTATTGTTAATATCACCAAAATCACCGCTCTTGGGAATGCTTTGCAGACCATAAGTTGAATGTATCCTTACCTCAGAACTTATTTTGTTTGCAACTTTGGGCATCATTGACTCCAGACCCTGGAATAAAATCAGAGAGTAGATAAGTGTTAAGCTATAGACTGGCAAATCATGGTTGATGGCTTTCACATCTTCCATAGAGCAATTCGGGCTTGCTATGCAACACGACATACAACATGCAACGAAACCTTCAATTTTTTTCGAAATAGCTATACTTACAAACAAATCTCCAGGTTTGAGGACAGCGATCTGTAACAACGCTCTTCTTGTCGGTGTAACATTCATCGGATCTGAACATTTAGTCATTTTAGTCTTGTCATTTTCCGCTGCTCGTCTAATAAGATCCAATTCTGAAGTTCTCTTGAAGAGATCTGTCTCACATGCTGGCCCGAGTAGCTGCGTGTAGTAATCGTCTGGATTTCTGTGTATTTTCTGTTCGTCGTTTTCTGTAATTATTCCATCCTCGTCTACTCTTGGTTGGGATTTGCTTCGTTTTTCTGAAAAAATAATAGCAATCAAATAGTGCGAGATTTTCAAAATGAACGAAATCATTATTGTATTGGTAGACTGAATGTAGCTGTAGTAGTGAACTCGCCTCTCACCTCTGGTTTCTTAGATTCGATTCCTAGACTCAGCATCATACATGTGAGTAGAGTTTGTATAGGTCTCTATCCCTTGATTCTAGGGTTTTTCTCCAGGTTCTCCGGTTTTCCTCCCCCCGAAAAATCTAACATGCTAATTTCAAATTGTAACTGAGTTAGCCGTGCCCTACGATCTGTGAGTAAGCATGCCTTGTCTTTGATCAGCCCAGAGATTGTATCAGGGTTCGATTTATAAGTTAGCCGTGTCCTGTCTTTGACTGGATCAGCCCATAGGGTATCCGATAAGATTTGAAGGTAAACCATGTCCCTTATGTTGGAATTACGCAAGAAATACAAGATTGAATGAAGCCAAATAAAAATACTTACTGCGTTGTCGCATCTTCGCTTCTTCGAGAATAGCATCCTTGGATCCAGATATGGTTTTGGTCAGCTAAAGAAACGACGAATAAACTTTAATATTAATCATCAGGAATTATTTGCAAATATCTGTTGAAATGAACCGTACTAACCTCTAAGAGGCTTGTTGGATTCTTTCCTGGAGATGTCCCTGTATTGCATGGTCGTAAAATGAAAAAGAATAAACCAGGTGAGATGGGGAATTTGAAGGCGATTATTTAGAGCACCGTTAGAGTTGGTCTCCTACACAGCCGCTATTGGTGTCGTCACACAACGCTCACTTCCTTAGGGGAGTGAGCGTTGCGTGACGACACTAATAGCGGCTGCTTAGGAGACTACGTTAGAGTACGGGTCGAACAATTTGTTTGTTTTGCGCTAATAATAGTCTATTACTGGGTTTCACTTGACGTCATTTCCTGTCTCGTGCGGAATGTTCATCAGCTGAATCACAGGTTTTCAATATAATTCTTTTTGGCTGACAGCAAATGGTGGTCAGTGTTTGAGCACCATTTGGAGCAAATAATGAGATTCAAAGATTTTCATCAGCTGAGTCACTTTCGCAACTCATGCTATCTCGACTAGCGCGTAGTAATGAAAACAATGATAATAATGATGTGCTGTGACCAATCATCTTGGGAGTTTTAGGGTAAACTTGACTTACGTGACGGTGGTTTGATGACTTTTATTATGCTCGGTAACTTGGAGGATTTCGTTACATCTAATACTTCTTGCTGTCGGACCACTTTACAACGACCCTGTTCAATCAACAATAATCATATCAATCTTAATCACCACCATCATCAATCCCATCAACGACACCAGCATCATGCATCATGCATCATCACATGATCAACCTCATCATTAAATATCAATATCAACATCATCATCATCCACATTACCATGTATCATCATCATATAAAAAACATAAAAAAATACACTCGTATTTTAGGAATCACTTACTGATTTTATAATGTAAAAATAAGGGCTTTCACTGCTGTCCTTCACAATTACAGAATCTCGCCTGAAGAAAAAGAAAACGAACCGTTTGTAGCAATAACACTTTGTATGTGGAGGGTTTGCGCAACGCACTTGACGGGCAGTACATCACGTGACGCAGATAACTACTTACGCGAAGTACTTTTGTTGTTATGGAATCTTTATCTTCCTTGAATTTTTCTACAGGAAAAGATCGAAACAACTCGATAGATCTGTAAATTAAAAAGAAAAAGTGTAATTTAAATTAAAGAATATATATTTTTGATCTCTAAACAGATGAGCAACAGACAGTTTATAAAAATTCGTTCACTACTTTCACAAGATCAGGACTCATTTCTAAGTTGTACTGTATTTGATTTCCAAAATCAACCCTTCCCTCCCAACCCCTCTCCTAAGCCCTCCCCCCCCCCCCCCCCCCAGACAATTCATTTTTACCTCGTCTGACGATAACTTACCTCAAGAAGTCTATAGGAAGACCCTGGTCTGGATTGGTGGTCATGAGATCAACAAAATCCTGGAATTTATTATTAGACGTTATTAATGACTATTGATAATAGTTTACTAATAATTTAGGTCAAGGTAATTACCTCTCTGTCAAGGACTAAGACTTCTACAGATCCTTTACACGTCAACGAGTAATTCCTTAAGGTGCCTTCATATAACTCGTGAGGCTGGGGGAGAAAATAAATGTTGATCAGTTTCAAATGGTATCACGTGGCATGGTAATACTGTGATACTGAATACTACTAGTCTGTGGATTTTTGATGATGACTCTGTAATTTGTATATAGCGAGAGGAGAGTGGCTGGTGATGATGACGATGATTGTGGTGATAATGATGGTGGTGATTGTGACGGTGGTGGTGATAGTGATGATGGTGGTGATGGTGATGATGAAGGCGATGATGATGATGATGATAATGATGGTAGTGATTGTGACGGTGGTGGTGATAGTGATGATGGTGGTGATGATGATGGCGGTGGTGATGTTGATAATGATGGTGATGATGTGGTGGTGAAGAAGTTGTTGTTGTTGTTGTTGTTGATGATGATGATGATGATGATGCAGATGACGTTGAGATAGAAGAGAGTCACCTATGAATCTAGCCTTCAATACAACGATTAATAACAGCATATACCTTAGAATACCTTTAATATAACCATGTTTATATAATATGGGTGCAATATTTATACTTACATCTGTGGTGGTTCCTTGCATCAGTTCGCCATACGACATCTTCGTTACTCCGGCTGCCAATTCGTACGTGCATATCTTACTGACTAAGACACGAGAAAGAACAAAACAAACCCTTAATGCGCAAACGCAAAAGAACTACTCTTTAAAACATGAAAAAACGTAGCTTGGAAAGAGGAATACTAAAAACAAAAGTAAAAAAATGCATATCTTTTTCCTCCATCTGATGATCCTGGAACGAGTGCGAGTCCAGACTTCTCTCGGTACTAATGTCACAGGGTTCCCAATGACATCTATAAGGTGGTCGTTACACTCTGATTTAGTGAGGGATCGAGAATGGGATGTTACCATGCTAACTGACCCAACATAACGAGGAGAACCTAACCCCTCCCCCCCCCCCCCCCAAGACTATTTTTGTCAAAAGTATCTAGTGAGTATATAGACTTACTTCTTCCAGACAGCACGTAGTAGAACCGTTCTGGTGGACGCCCTTGACATGCGATGACTCTACCGTTATCATACCTGCGCATTCGTGCAACACAATAGTCACGTGAAAAAGTGTTCAGTTATCAATAGTAAACAATCTTAGGAAATAGGGTTTCAGTGACGAAGCCACTAAAAAAGACTGATAAGAGTTTTACGTCAGTACCTTTCGTATCCTACATTGCGTGCCAGATCCATTTCACGTTCTAGAGGGAAAATCATAAAGGCTCGAGTACTGCGGCATAGCCTTTGAACCTAAACGAACAAAGAAAAACCTCATGAGAAAAATCTGATTTTCCCCCGTCCATCTATCGATTTCTTCCATTTTTCATTCAATCGTACCTTCTTGAGCTGTTCCGTGGATCGTACTCTTGGAACTGACGTTAAAATTTCTCTCAGTTCTTCGGAAATCTTAAATTAGAGAGAAAAGGAAAAAAAAAAAAAAAAAAAAAAAGGAATTTGGGTCACCTTTGTCAGCACATCCCATCCCATCCAAACACCAAATGAGATACCTGTGGAATAAAACTTGGTCGAACATAGTTACAACAAGAATCGCGAATGCTAGTCTTTTCATTGATCGAAAAACCTGCTTTTGCAACGATTTGGTTCATTCAAAGTTGGATTTTTATGGTGACTTTATCAGGAAGACTTTTTACTGCATAATAAAGCCTTCCGAAGGTACAAAACCTGCATGATAACGGTCCAGAAGACTTTATGTTCAGCCGACAGCTCGACAGCTCCAATGGCGCCGAACATTTGTAAGTTTGCGATTGACAACATCAGGTTCTTGGTCTTCAGGTATGAAATTATTGAATAACTATTAAGTCTACCTTGCTTTTTTCTTTAAATGTCTTGGATTCAAAGCCAATACCACTGTGTTTTCTCTTTGGGGTGCCATGACTTCCACGTTCTGGATTTTTCTTTGAATTCTCAGTTGCCTTGTACCTGAAGAAAGAAAATATAACCCTTTCTTCAAGTGCCGGTAGTATTTTAACAGTTAGTTTTGCTTTGAATTTAGCATTATAATCATGTTTGTAAAACCCAAAACTAAACGTTGCTGTTAGAAAATTTATTTACTAGCTTTACCACAGGAAGACCGATGTAGCAATCTCTCCGTTCTGGGATAACACTCTTTTATAGCTTTTTTACATAATTTTTCAAGGTATTATTCTTATTTATGTCTTTTTTTACTTGGGTTACATAGATGGATTTCTTTCTTTTTTTAAATTTTTTTATTTAATCGTATTTGAGACAAATATGGGCCATGATCAGGACGGGATCCCTGTGGTTGGTTTACTGAGAAGTACTGGACTTTGTTAAAAATTGTAGATATCGGGAAAAAACTTAAATAACAAATGTTTGCTATAAACCGAAGACTGAACATACAATGAATAATCCATATTATAATCCATATTATAAAGCTGTTTCCAGATGATTTTCTTAATTTCCCCCCTCGAGGTAATTTCCACTTAATTATCTCATATAGTTTCAGTTTCTGAAAATACCGCATATTTTTTTACGCATTACCATGGTAATAACAAAACCTATCATTTAAAATACTCCGGAAAATAACATTATATTCATTTAGGAATCAGAAACCATTTCCTTTTTCGTCAAAAACATGTTTATCTTTATATTTTTTTGCAGTTTTCCTACGACTTACCTTTCGCGAGATACACAAAGTTTAAAAGTGTTATTTCGCTGCTTGTATAGTTATTAAAGATGTGTTTCTCCAAGCATATTTTTCTCGGATAAAAATTCCGAGCTCCAGGCGAAAAACACAAAGTTGTTTTTCGTTACAATATCTTTGAGTAAATTAATGTTTCCTTCCGGAGATTTCGAAATTTTTCATCATCTCTTTTTTTTATCGACTTTACAGTATTTAGATTACTCTTCAATAATTTTATCATACGATATCATTTTCTTTATTTTCTTTTAAAAAGAAATCGGTTTTGGTTCATAGCGCTTTCTGTTTATTCTGCTACCGCGAATATCAACTGAGAATCAATACACTTGACAATTTAGCTGAACTGTTTACTTAATAAAATATAAAGCAGTACAAAAGTGTCTTTTTTAAGACTATAGGGTTTACTTTTCGAGCCTTCTTGCCAATGAAAATAAACCCAAATTTCTGGATAAGCCTCGAAAATGTTAATCGTATCAAGGGAAAATAATTCCCCACTGCCATATTATCCATATATTTTAGCTTTAAAGTATCAAAACCTTGTCAAATATTCCTGCATTCTGGATCACATATCCTTACATATTTGTACGGAGATTGTAAGACCAGACTTTACTGACAAATAAACGGCTCAAAAAATACACGGGACTGCCGGAAATTGAAAGCATTTTATGAGAATAATACGAATCTTGTTTTTTGTTACAATATCTTTGAGTAAATTAGTGTATGCTTCCGGATATATTGAAAATGTTAAAAATTTTCTTACCTTCGCCATCTCATGCAGGATGAAACAAGAACATGAACGACTTTTGTTGCCCACTGGAACTTCTCATAAGGCTGTCGAGAAATGTAACGAAAGTTTGCTTTCTTTAAATAACGTTTGTCCATAGAAAATATCTCCTAAAGAACTTGGAAACAGGGTAATTTGACTAAACAGACAAGAGAATAAACTAGAGGCAGGATATATATACAAGCCAAAAAATGACACAATAATCACTAAGAGTCGTGGGGCTTTACACAGTTAAAATTTGCATTTTCTCAATAATTATCGAATAGTAATTAGTAAACAATACAAATTAGATTTCATTTATGCAATGATTTAATAATTTCACACCAAATTTCAAGGGCTTTAGAAGTTTTCACACTTAAACACACAATTAACACATTTTATATTTTATCTTATTTTATTGCATGGAGTTCGTTTTTGAGTTCTTTATCTTTTAGCAGCTTGGGTGGAGTCAGAGTCGTGAAGTCATTTTCATCAGAAAAAAAGCCAAGAAAATGTCGAGTCTTGACGTTTTGAAGTTGATAAAAATCTTCTTGGATAACGACCTTGGTTTTTGACTGAGAAATGAATTTTGTAAAGTAAATAACTTTTAGGAGCTAAAGTTTACACAGCTGAACTCAAGGAAAATGAATGAAAAAAATCTTTAATGAAATAGAGAGAAAGTCACCGACTGCGAAGGATAATAGGTCTCACTAATGAACAGAATTCAGAACAGCATGTATATATATTGAGGTCTATGACTAGCGATTCAGCTTAGTTGGTAAAACGCTGGCTGTCTCCGGCTGCTTGAAAAAAACAAGTGAACTAATGGATTGTAGAACAACTTGTGCAACTTCCCACAGTAATTCTAGAACTTTCGACAAGAATCTATAAAAAACTTCCCTCTTTATAGCATTTTTCTTGCTTTCTAAAAAAAACATGTTGAAAAGTAAAGAATCCCTTCACTCCTTTGATTTTAACTTTCTAAAAAAGGCAAAAAGGTTTCTTTTTTATATAACAAATTGTAGTTAATATGACCGAAATTTTCGACAAGTTTTAGCTAAACCGCGTAGTCGCAAACAAACATGGGTCAGTTTTCATGTTGTCATACAAATGGCTTCTCAAACGTGTTCTCTATATCACTCGATATTTTCTTAAGGATTAAAGACGAGTTAGAGAAGTCAAACTTCTAATCACGATTCACGGTTAGTGACAACTAACTCACCAGTATAAGTTTTTTAGAAATTTCTTTCCTCAAAAATATAGGCTTCCAATTTTATTTCTTGAAAAAGTTTCAAGTTTAGAAAGAAAAAAAATCAAAGTTTACGAAGCAACATTTTGAACGTTTTAAATTGCTTTGCAAGCTAGGCACATTGATATCCTTTTACTACTTATAATTTTGATTTTTCTACTCATGAACCGGCTATATATCTTTGCGACAAAAGAGCAAAGCTCCAAAAAGTATATATAAGTTCTAGTAATCAGTAGATTTTAAATCATTCTTTCATATATTTTTTCAAATTCTTACCTTTCTGTATCTTATCTTACTTTTCTCGAAGCAAACAGCCGCTCTTCTTCTTTGTCTCATTTCTCGCCTAACTGAATCAAACTGACTAACTTTCCGCCTTTGTAGAAAATAATTTTCATGTTCACTGTACATCTTTCAATCGACTAAATTATTTCTTGTCAAACTAGCTCTTCAAGCAATCTTTTTCTAAATGATTACTTGACTACAGTCGGTTTTAAGACCCCGTTTAATCTCATTGTAAATATTCAATTCAAAGTCCTAATAGCTAGAAGATTGGAGAATGGTCTACGTGACAAATGATGAGGTCTCCAATCACGAACGTTTAACTCGACCGGATGGAAACTATTTCGTATTATTTTTTTCTTTTCAAAGTCAGATAACCTAAATTTGAAATGATACTCTGGATAATTCTTTCGAAAAGGAACTATCAAACAAAAGAACATTTATATCAACTGCGTTATCAAGTTCAGCATAGAACTATCAAATGTTTTTGAAACTGAGAAAAAATTGAATCGCTTTTCAGATTTGCAAAGTATTTAAGGTCTTTAAGAGTCATTAGTGCATGTTAGTATTGCCTAACGACCGACATTATTAACGTTTGCCATTCACCTGTCTGCGAAGACGACCCCAAAGTAAAACCGCTACGGCATTTAGGCTAGAACTGTTGACAGATAGATTGGGAACTTTACGATGATTGGTTGACGAGACAACAGAACATGATGCATTGGCCTTTTAGCTTGCTGTCGTTTCTTTCCGGACTAGAACGCGAGATGTTCCGATGTCACATTAACGTTTTAATATAAACGCATCAGACCTTTAGTGTACATAGAGTATAGCCACGAGTATATATACCTTTTAATTATTGCTTTGAAGTCATTACTGAATCAATATATAGCTAGATGTAAGACAGAGACACTGACGGCCTTCATGACCTGGTGTTCTTGTTTGTTATGGTGTGCACTGATAACAAGTGAGCTGAATGCTTAATTCAACGAAATATCTAAGACTTAGTATTAAGCGGTACTGATAACGTGAAAAACAGCAATGCTTAGGATCTCGTAAAACTTCTGTACTGAAATTGAGCGCAATCTCTTTTGTTATCATCTTTTGGTGTTCCCCAAGGTTCCACTTTCGGACCACAACGTTATGATAAAACAAATATCTCCAAAGAAGAAGCTTATGCTGAAGACTTTTTGTCTTTCAGAAATTAACTAACTAAACGTATTTCGTATTTCCTCTCATGCTAGTTGCATTAAAAAGACTGAGGTGTTCCACACAGTTCCATTCTCGGACCGCAACGTCAATTAACGAAATATCGGCAAAGACGAAGCTGATGATATATGAATGTTTAGATGTCCGTCAGAAGCTGATAGATGACTTTCCTTTTTCAAATAAAATTAGTAATTGTTTTTATTCTTTTCATGCATAAATTAAAAAGGTATTGCCACACAAGGTTCCACTCTCAGACCCGGCCACAACCTTTTGATAACAACATCGAAACCTAACAAGAAATTCGTAAATCCTATATCGTTTCCTTTCTCTCTATCTCTCTTTTTGCTAGGAAAACAAAATCAAGGTGTGCCACAAGGTTTCATTCTCGGACCGCAACTTTTTTTTGTCTTAGAAAAGCGATCAATGATTACTGATTTTATCAACTTACTTACCCCGAGAGCGCTTACGCTTCGTTCCTACAAAAACAATAAAATTTTCATTTAATTTCTTACTTTCTTGTTGCATGTACAGAAACCTTAACAGAAGGTTTTTGTGGACGTCAATAAACTAGGCCTTCCGTATACGTGCCCTTGAAAATGAAAACAAATTGATTGACGTCCACCAAAACCCCTTATTGATACTGTCGATACTGATGATGGTGTGATGTCACCTTAATAATGCTGCTGCTGATGCTGCTGTTACTGCTGATGGTGATAATCAGTGATGATGATGTTGGCTGATACTGTAATGGCGTTGATGCTGCTGCTGCTATTGCTGGTGTTGATGTATGGTGGTGATCAGCGATGATAATGTTACCGATAGTGATGATGATGATGATGATGATGATGATGATGATGCTTATGGTAATGATAAAACATGTTATATTACCTGTATTCTATCAAGCCTGTCGTAAGTCTTCTTGATCAACGCCTTGACCAACAAAGGCGCCAACACAGCACTCTGGCTCTCTCGCCGAAACTTCTGCACCTCAGAAACTCTTTTCTCGATTTCATAAGAAGTCCTCTCAGCATCAGTACTGGGCTGTATAGCCGTGATCCGATCTTTAGGGACTTTTTTCTGTACTATTGGTCTCTGAGGCTTACTTGCCATGAAAGGTTCATTTTCAAAGTTGATATCGATATTTATAACAGACTTCTCGTACGCCATGATTTTCTGTAGTGCTTACTAGATGTAGTGGTAACTTGATCAAATTCCTTCACGTAACTGCGAACGTGACAGTCCTAATGGTAAAATATGAAAACTGTTGCTAGCATTGAATAAAAAGGTGCAGTGGAAGACCAGTAACGCTATCTGATTCAATAGATTGAATTTTTTAGAGCTGGTATAAGGATCGATGGTGGAAAACTTCAGTATGAAAGACTGTTACTTGAAATGGTGAAAATCATGGAATTTGGAGATGAGGCAAGTAAGGTTTTATACGAAAGGCCATACGCAACCACAAACCAATCACTCGCAAAGAAAACATTCTTAAAATCACAAATCACACAAAAATTCATGTTTGATACACCAAGATTTCTAACCCAAGTCGTTAATGAAGGCTTCATAATCTTTAATATTAATGATTAATTATCCAAGACACGTTTTAATTAGTACAAAGACACCTACCGGTTCGATGGAAGAATCTTAGAACTTGTTAGCCCAACAACAACAGTGGAACAAATAGCTTTTACGGAGTAAGAATCCAAGGTTTTACTGTTAAGGATTTAGGAGTTTTTATCATTGATTGAAACAGTATACTTAAGACCATCGGCATCTCGTGTCGGGTTCCATCTGGAGGCCATGGTTACGTCCGATGCTGCAATTTCTTTGCGTCGTCTTGTAAAGGACACTCCTAACTTCGATAATTAGTTCATCAGCCTTGAGTCGACCCTTCCAGGAATATCTTAGTTAGACAGTTCAGAACCAATTAAATGATTGAGAACGACTTAACTGTTCATATGGTTTGACGTTGTCTTGCTCGTTCTGTCAAAGAAACGTAAACAGATTCTTCAGTTTACGTCGGATGCCGGGCTTTGAGAGTAATCCTTCGAGGATCTAAAAATCTTGCCTGTATTTTATACTTCTTAATTCTCAAAAAAAGCGACGAAGGCCTTGTTATTCGGTGATTAATAAAACTGGAGAGTATCTACGCAGCAACTCGTCAACAGAGCTTCCCAACAGAGATGAAATATGATAGGAGAATCGTGCACACTTCAGACACTTAAGCTAATCAATTATGAATTTTG
Source organism: Actinia tenebrosa (assembly GCF_029948245.1). NCBI lineage: Eukaryota > Metazoa > Cnidaria > Anthozoa > Actiniaria > Actiniidae > Actinia > Actinia tenebrosa. The sequence goes on from NW_028292583.1 coordinate 15,294,736, forward strand.
ATAGGTTCTCTTTACGTCCCAAGGGAATTCACAATTGTTCTTCAAAGAAAAGACCCTTTCACAGGTTTATCGAAGCACAAACTCTGTAAAATGCCTCGAGTATCGTAAAAACCCCACTGGAATGCAATGTTTGCGTTTAAAATAACTAAGGAGCATATTTGGAGTCCTGATATCTTCGAATTCTGATACAAATCTGTTTGAGTTCCTTTAGATTTTGAAAGTTTTTTAGCCAGTATTGTGTCATTCTTAATTTTTTCTAATTTTCAACGAGTGCTTTATTTACTACAATATTGACAGTGTAAACAAACCCAATTATTCCATAACCAAATAACTACGTTGTCACGCCATTTATTCTTCAAAAAAAAAAAAAACTTTGATTCTTGCGTTATTTTGAAGGGTTTTATATAAAACAACCTCACGCATCTTGCCCAAATTTGATTTTGTTTTTCGATAGACCTTCATAGGACAAGTGTTTACGCGTTGCCAAGGAAACGATTAAGAAGAGCTACCTTATTTTAAAAACCCGGTTTTGGGATCCCTGTAGATAGCTTTATTATGTGACTAAGGTTGAGAGGTCTGTGTACTTGACAAAAAAAAGATTGGATCCATTATTAATAATTTCCTCAATTTAGTTTTTTTAAACAAAACCCGTTTTCGGGATCCCTGTGTCTACTGTCAGTGTTTACGGTAAAGCTACCGGTAGTAGACAGTTCTTTTAGTTCGCACACAATGTCCAGTCAGGTACCTATCAAGTGGTATACCAGCTCATTATCATATTATCATAGCGTGAAAGCACAAAGGAACTAAGACAAGGGACGGTAAGTAAAATCATTAAATCTATTTAGTACGAATTATACCATAGCTTAAGTCGTTACTTTATTTCAAGCCTTTCTATTTCTATTTCCACTTCTGAGGGAAAAGAATTTTTATTCATTTTATGAGAGAGCTGGATATATCTGGCAACGAAACCTCCGTTTTTTATGCCAAAATAAACTTACTGCGGTTATTCATATATTTTTTCCTGCTTATTACTTCCCAATACTTTCCTACAATACAATACAATGACATATATTAAAGAGGGTAGGGTAATAACCCAATGAGTTATCTAACTAACTTATACGGCCCTCACTACAAACAAAGTTACAAAAAGTAAGACTATTGCTATTAAAATTTAATATACAAGTCATAATAATATGACTCTTGCATTGGATTTTAAATATCTAACTGGTTTAAACTCTGTTTTGACCTAGATGTCATTCAGAACCAGCAGGCTTATCTTTATTGGTTGTGTAACTTTGATTGACGTCCACCAAAACTCGACTTCAATGTATCGGACGAAACGCTTTGTTAGTCACGGCACATGGCATAGATATTTATTATTACTATAATTTGATGTTTTTCTATTTCATTTCAGATGGCTTGAAGTTCAAAGTACGGCCAGATATCACCATGCTTTATCGAGCGTTTCTGTGTTCAATAACCCTTTTTGCAACAGCATTATTTTTCATTTTTAATCTCAAACTTTTTTGGTGTTCACTATGTGATAAAGCAGCAGATATCCCGTATGAAAACAACAATCGCCATGGAAACGAGCATCTTTTATCAAAGTTCCCGGATGCAATCTCAAATGACCAGTATGATGCATCCATAATAAGCAATCTCCAAGAACAGCAGAGCGAAGCAACGAGAAAACAATTTCTCTACGTTACGCAAACAGAAAGCTGTCTTCCACCACATTTTCTGCGCCCTGATCAACTTGGACAGCGGGGACACACATTCGATATTTTGATCCTTAGCTGGAAACACCGTTGTGAAGATCCAGGCAGAATGTACCCGAATGTAAAATACATCTTTACAGAGTACAACACCACGTGGTCAACAGGGAGAAATCTTCTTTTCTCGCATATTTTACCGAAGGTAGATAAATATCTCTATTATATATTCATGGACGATGATGTCATGTTATACCATACCGAGCCCTATCAAGTCTTTCATCGTCATTCGTCGTTGCATAACGACAGGCTGTCACGCGATGTGGTTCACAAGTATTTGAAATTTCGTGGGAAGCGGTTGCAGAGAGAAGACAACCCTTATCGAGAGTTCGAGAGGTTTTTGCTGGAGTTTGAGCCGGCGGTTGGGTTGTTGAACTTTTGCTTCGAGCAACGACAGTACTGTATTTCAGAGTATGTCCCCGACGTCTGGGAAGCGTTTTGCAGCAAGGAAGGACCCTTTCCATTTCCTTTTATTTCGTATTCAAACTTCGACGGCGCATTCAACGCTTTCCACCGCGATGCAATACCACATTTGTTACCCTATCACGTGACCTACGAAGCAGTCAATTGGCAGGAGAGCCAGAAATATTTGATTTTGAAGACGGATATCAAATTCCAGGGACAGGTTCTTTATAATTTACTCACAACAGCACACGGAACTCTCCACCGACCTTACCCAAGAAAGATCCATTGGCATGCAAACTGGAAGAGAGTACTGGATGATTTAAGACCTTCTATCAATGAAAAGTACCGTAACGAAGTCGAAAGTCTGTCATTCGACGAAACAAAGAGGCGCTTCGATGAGATTAGGAATCCGCTTCCTCCTCGATCACTTATCGTTCCCTATCGGCATTATAAACTAAATAGGACTCGAAGCTGTCACCACCAGCCTCGTTTGTATGATGTGATTAAGGATATGTAAATTTAAATAGCTATAAATATTTTGGAACCATATTAGAAACGCAATTCAATCTGGGTTATCTTGTTGTTGAGATGACGAGACAACTGTGCTGCTAAGTAATTACTGTTTTAAACGAACGGATCATCTGTAGGTTTGGTTTTGAGCGGAGTAAGAGTGATGACTTCTGGTTCATCTCTGGACTGTAAAGCAACAAAATAGTGTTTCAATCAGTAGATTTATACCAATAAAACCTGCCCGCCACCTGACGGCTACCAGCCAGCAAACGAGTAGGACTTTCGATTCATGCGCGCAAGCGCCATTACATTCATGGATTTCGTTGTCATCAGCATCAGACACGGCGTAAGAATATTTTTTCCACGCGCGCGCATTTATTCGGAAATGGTCGGAAAACGCAAAGCTTTTAAAGGCCGGTTTAGACGGTACGATTTTCGCCTACAGCTATCGTATACGACACGCTCACGCCATCCTACAACTCGAGTCGTAGCGTGTAAATCAAGCCTACAACACGCCACGACAGACGCGAGCGTGTTGTATACGATAGTTGTAGGCGAAAATCGTACCGTCTAAAACGGCCTTAAGAGAACGTGCCTATGGAATGTCATGGAAACGCATTCGTCACCATGGCTAATTGTACGATTTCGCGCTGTGATTGAGAAGCGCTGTAAAGTTATTAGAAGCAGTAGCTTCACCAAATTCCTTTGCATTTAGGATGATATATCATTTGAATTTCTCTAGTAGTACAATCGATTCCAGTATACTTACCCTTGGAGAACAACACGAACATGTATGACAGCAAGCAAATATCGAGCCAATCAGACAGCAGATAAAAATCAATACGGCATCGGTTACCATAGTGATGTACATAAATCTGTTTGGATCTTTTAAGCCACATGACTTGCCGTCTCGTCCTACGCGTTCATTTTCACCAACTGCAAATTTGGAAAAACAATATTTTAACAAATTTTACACCTTGAAAATTTCAAATCACTGAACAAGTGCTCTGATATGTTGGGGTAGTGTCTTCTCACCGCGGTGTGGTTTCGATTCTTGACTAAACCACATATGAGAGTTGAGTTTGTTTGTTGTATTGTTCCCCTTGCCATGAGAGTTATTCTACGGTTCTTTTTCTTCCTCCGTAAAAATCAACATGTGAGTTGAGTGTTGTACAATATTTCAGTTGTATATATAGAGAATGTAATGGTATTTTCTTGATGGTATTTGCTGGGTGCTATTTGAACCTCCAGCGACCAGCGAACACAGGGATTAACGGTTGTAAAATACGATTCATTAATATGAAGTTGGTATTTTATCAATCATTACTTACATGATCCACATACGATATACACAACCAACACGAACAGAATTGCCATTGAAGCAGCCAGCACACAAGTGATGATCGATAAAATCATGTATCCTATCACCTATAAATGAAATTCGAATATTTAGGGATTTTATATATTCTGAAAAAGTCTGAAAAGTTATTCGAAAGTAGAAAATTTTTGAAGTGTCATGACTGATTCGAGATAAAGAGAGAGTCCGCGGTGGTGAGGGGTGGTGTAGGGGTGGTGTCCTCACCTCTGGGGTCTCCGGTTCGATCCCTGGAATTGGCATCACATGTGAATAGAGTTTGTTAGGTCTCTCTTTTGATTCGAAGGGCTTACTCCGGGTTCTCTGGTTTTCCTCCCTCCGCAAAATTTAGCATGTTTCCAATTCTATGTGTGAGTTGGTCATGTGACTTTGATCAACCCCTTCAGAACAGAACGGGTTTGGTAAACAATGTGACGACCTAACGCGCATTCTGGCATAAAGACCGTGATGATGATGGTAGGAAATTGTTTATAATTTATGATATTTATATAGCGCTCTTTTCCATATGGATGTGATCAAAGGCGCTTTCCAATGAGCTATGACTGAGAGGTGGTTAGTAATGAGATGTAGGTACTGAGGATGGTCACTGCCAGGGTTTCATTACGTCCTCAGTTGTTCTTAACGTCTCCAATGAAAATGATGAACCTTACCAAAGCTTTTTGTTTTCGTACTCCTGCGATGATTCCAATGATAGCTGTGAAGAGCACCTGCCGGAAATTCGAAGAAATCATACCTCACTTTGACTAAATTCTTCCTGCTTTTGTAAGAAAGAACAAGGCGTCTTGACCGAAAGCAGTGACGTCACTGACATATATGGCGGCCATTTTGAAATCATTAAGTCTTTTGAAGTGGAAACTGAAGTCCACATGGATAGAAAACAGCAATGCAAATGTGAATAATTTTTCCCCATTTTCGCCCGTGTTTTTCCCTAGATGTCTGGATCACGTAGACAAATTAATATATTCTGAACGTTGGTTCCAATATGCAAAATAATCAATTTAAATACCACTTCTGTAGCATAATATTAAACAAATACGAGATATGATTGTTGTATGTTGGTTTTATTCGGTTTAAATGTGTTTCATCAACGCAATATCTTTGGTTTTGGAATTAATGGGTCAGAGACCCGAAAGCTTGGAATTAAATTATTTATGAAAGATTTGACAAAACGTATTTCAACCGAACTAAACCAATTGTATTATTAGAACATCAACTACTTACAGGTAAACCAAGCCAATAGACAGAGTAAAGCGTCTGCAGATCGGCATGTTTCAAGTCAGAAGCGCTTCTTGCGATGGTCAGTGCAAAAAATACCAAGTCCAAGACTATAATCAACACACTAATAACGAGGATCGATACTATGCACTTTCGTGCCTGTCGTGGTCTTAACTTCGTGAAAGTCCTTTTCATTTCGATTTTGGAAGTCTAGGCTCCTCTGGTCTAGGCTAGAGTATTGGAAGCAAAAAAATATACCACTTGAGAATTATATTATTTAAGAAAGGATTTGACATACGCACCAATATCAGTCACTTTCAGCAAATTTAAAATTTGCAAAGATGTTTTTTCCGTTTGTGTTAATGACGTCATGATTAGTGTCTGCTTCGTAACCAGGAAATTAATTGATAAAATTACAAATGTTTTTCAAAAAATGAAACCTTTACAAACTGACCTTGACAATCACTAACCTTTAAAGAAAGCAAACGCTTCAATGATAGAAAAAAATACTGTGGAATAACAGAGTCTGATCCAAGCGTGTCGATGAATAGATGAATAATGTTAAAACAATTTCATATTGGATTCGAGTGCTCATGAACCGGAAGTGCTGCTGATTTGTTCGTGACCGGAAGTCGACATGATATAGGGATTATAAGATTAATAATGTGTCTTCTTTGTGTTTTTCTCTTTGTTCGTTTTGTTTTGTTTCTCGTTTTGTTTTTTTGTTGTTGTTTTTTTGTTTTTGTTTTTGTTTTTTTGTTTTGTTGTTGTTGTTGTTTTTTTGTTGTTGTTGTTGTTTTTGGGATTTCAAAACAAAAAAGGACATTTAATTAATGCGAGTGGCTCAATTTACAATTTTTAGCTTCAATAGACTTACTTGATGAATAAAAGAATCAAGTTCAGTCTCGACTTGAAACCATTGTTTCGTGGTCATCCAAGCGAATTCGGGATAGGTCTATTCTATCGTACATTTTTGTCCCCAGGCTATTTTCATTTTTTCGCCTGAAAGAAAGGCGGGGCACGAGCATGGCATAACACTGTTCAAGTGGAGCTAAAAAGTATGGTATAGGACTTCTTGCTGGCTTTACTTGTGTGAAGTGCACTTCATCTTGCCAGCTTTTTCCGTGACAATGCCATCCAAACACTCGATATTTTTAACAGCTTAAGTGACTCTTGATAACAAGCCAGTATACAATTCACAGTCGGGCACAGCGCCAGAATGATCTATTTTTGTTAATTTTGCCGGATATTAGAATATCGAAGCTTGAAACAATAAGCCCAAAACTTAGAAAGTCATTATAATTGGACAAAAGCAATTGGGAATACTAATCTCCCACTTGAAGACCAAGCTTTTGGGTTGAGACAGGAATCGCTTACGCCATGGTGAATGCGAGCAAAAACATTTAGTTTTATATCTAATTCAATTATTAAAAAAAAAAGAAAGAAAAAAAAACCCCAAGTAAACAAAAATGTACTACTTCCTAGCTTATAAATAATTCATCATATATAGAAAAAATGTAAACAAAAGTACAGTAAGGACTGATCGATCTCAACTGAAGTCCATACGACGCCTCAGCTTCCGTTTTGCGGATGTCTCAAGGGTATGGCACAGTGAATGCAATTCAACTTTAGTTTCTTTAATTTCTATCGGTGTATGTGGGTTCAAATTACATTATATTTTACACCTTAAAGTTATTCATTGGATGAAATCTTTTTCTAGAAAGAGTGACTATGTCGACAGTGATGAATTTATTTTTGCTTACATTTTATTGGCTGATTTAGGAGGATGTGTGTGGGGGGCTGGAGGTATACATTCTCGTGGCGAGTCGTAAGATTAATACATTATTTTAATCAACCAGTAGAGGCAAACATCTGCACAGTATTTATAAACCAGACATTCGGCACAGACAAGAGCTAATCGCCTGATCTGACTTTACATTTAACTGAATGCTTCTTCGATAACATCAAATTAAGGTAAGAACTCAAAAACAAAACAATAACAACAAGAACAAAAGAAACACAAAAAACCTTATTTGAGGAGGGTTTTTTTAATGAACAAAAGTAACTGCTATTAGCTAGAGCTATGGCGTTAAACCAACTAATGAATATCAAGAAAATAACTGTTGAAAACGTAGCAAATGAAAGTTGAATCAAAACGAAAAAAAAAAAGAAAAAAAACCCGACAAAATCAAAAATCGAAAAATTCGTTCCCATTTATTCTTAGAGTTTTTGTAAAAAAGCCTTAGTATTTTCGTTTCCTTTCGGAAAAAAAATCTGGGCAAAGGAACTGGGCATCTTTTGAAACTGACATTTTTAGTTTTTTGGGTAAATCTTAAACCAGTTGAAGCGGTATGTATTTTTTAAACACTCTTCAAGTTCTAAGGCCTTGTTTACATCTAGTGTGAAAATTCAAATGGCTTAATGAGAAGCAAAAAATTTTTTTATTAAATTAATGATCTTCATACGTACGAGGAACTCTTTTAAAATAGGATTCACTTATTTTTTCGTAATAATTGCAATTTACGATCGACGATAATAGCATCTATTGCGGCACGTTTACAGGAACAACTCATATTCAAATTAGTACAAATTTACTTAATTTTTTTCCAGTTCATCAAAACCTAAACCTCCGAAGTAAGAAACGGAAATAATACGTCGAATTTTCGAGGTTTTGCTGTGAAAACTTAATCAAAATTTTGTTGGCAAAATAAAACGATATTGCTAGAACAAACCATTTCGGCCAGCTGCAAACCGATTTATTTATTTATTTATTTAATAACTTTTACCATGATAAATAATAGATATATGCCCTACAATAAAAGAGATATAATAAAATGAAAATGAAAAGAAAAAAAAAAAAAAAAAAAAAAAAAAAAAAAAAAGAAAAGAAAAGAAAAGAAAGAGGTTTAAATACATTATTACAAGATATATAAAATTAAGAGACAGAAAAACAAAGCTGCTCAACAAGACATTTTCAACTGAATACAGCTCATTATTTCAGAGGCAAGTTTGACCAAAAAGCCGAGACAGAGTTGAAAACGAGGCAGTCGAAGACGAAGACTCGAGCCAGATGTCAAAAACAACCAATTTCTCGAGTAAGCCTTCAGTTCCTCCAGCTTGGGTCGAACCATCACCAAATTGGGTTGAAACGCTGCAAGAACTGCAATGGATGTGGTATGCACACATTTATGGGTTCGGAGCTTCGTTTCTTGTCTTAGCACTTTGCAGTTTGGCATCAATTATCGCTCTTTTCCGGCGTCGCAGTGGTCGTAAAAGGAAGAAAACTCATTTTATAGTAACGAGTTTCCTATTATTTCTTCTCGGAACATTTCGAGGAATCATCCTATTTTGGGAACCATATCTCTCTAGTGGTAATGACTCCAAACCTTTAGTTTTTGCATGCGTCTCAATTTGGGGCATCGCAAAAGCTTGCCTCACATCAGCTTTCTCTATAATACTGTTGATATTTCTTGAAACTACAAGAATTAATCTCGCCCCTCCCCGATTCCAAAACTTGCCATTTTTGCTAGCAGTGGGTTTGGTCAACATTGGGTATCTGGTCGTGTCAGATTCTGTAGTTCTTTTCTATCCCTCCGCAAAGGTTCTGGTACTAATCTGTCAAGTAACATCCGCTGCCTGGGGTCTCTTAGTGTGCATCGGGTACGTTCTAGCCTGTAAACGAATGCACAGCAACTTGATTGCTTCAAACAATCCCACCAACCAATTTTTCGATGCGGAAACAAAGCGACTATCGCGTCTGCGGTTATTAATGCAAGCGGCATCACTGCTCGGTGCTTCTAACTTTGCTCTCAATATTTTTATTGCTGCTAGTCAGCTTGGTGTCCTCAGTGAGATGGGAGGAAGGGTTGATGGCTGGTCGTGGTATGGAACGCAAACAAGTTTACGAATGTTAGAGCTATTAATGAGTTTGTTTGTCATTCTTGTGGGCCACAACAGACGAGGTAGCCAAGATAGTGCGCCAACCCATCAGTCAAAGCTGCAGCCGTTGGCACTTGGCAGAATATCAAAAGTCAGTCCAAGTGAGTTGACTGTTGAGGACATTCAACAGGGATAACGTGAAACGACATCTTTTCTTTTCTCGGACAAATCCACACTAGGAAATTACTAGCTTCAATCAGTGTTTCAATGACATTTGCAGAAAACAAAGTTTCCAAAAGTTTTTTATTTAGTCCACTAACTGGAAGAGATTTTTATTATCATTATTCATTACGAATAACCGGAGACCATACTCCCAGACCCGAATGCTGAAGCGTCGTATGGCAGCGCGAAGCATTTACGGCTACGCCAGAGATTTCGACCCCGACACCGCTATCCCGGGAGGACTTACAGACTGATCAGGAAGCTCGGCAAAAGCCTAAGGGAGAGGTTAGTCGGCCCCTAGACCGTAGATGATTAACCCCTTGCTATGACCAGCAAACCTAATATGTCGTATCTGTTACTGATTAGTTAGGGCACGTGGCCAGTCCTTTCCATGTGGGACCTTTTGTAATGAAAAGATCCATCCAGCTAAGATAAATCTTATCATTTGCAGACTTCAAATTAGAAGAAAATCTAACTACTCTAATTTGTCTTCAGCACGAAAATAACCCCCCCCCCCCAAAAAAAAAAAAATCGGAAAATTTTCTTACTGAAGCTGCGCACTATAAGGTCTTATGACGTCACAACCGCCATGGTTGGAAAATTTAAAGGTAACTAACTTGAAAGGAAGACGATGGCTTGTTCTTTATCTAAATAGTTTATTTGTACCCCAAGAATGAGGTTGAGCTAACCGCCCACTAATTTATCTATAGCAGCCATTAGATGGGGAAGGACAAAACTGAATGTCTAGCACTTGATCAAAATAAGCTTTATTTCGTTATTAATTTTTAATCAGAAAAAAGCAAGCAGATATAATACTATAAACTATGAATATTGCTCGTGTAATAATGTCTACAAAATAATGGAGAAACTACTGGACGAGACTTAAGTGTTTTCGCGAAGAAAAACCTTTTTCTTTTCCATGGAATTGACAGCATATTCTTCCAAGATATCAGTCTGTTATGACAGCGTTGTTCCTCAGTCGAGCTTGGCGTTTTTCGAAAACACTCTTTCTTCTTTCGACCTCGGATTTATGTCTCTTCATCACTTCACTTAGAAATACCAGCCACTTTAGGTGATTGCCTTTAGTCAATTCCCAGAATGATCTGCGTTGCTATGGCGACATCTCCATTACCAAGGCAACTGTTACTATGGTAGGAAGTATTTAGGCGTCGACATGTGATAGTGGTGTTCTCCTGTGTAATGTCCAACGAAATATGAACCAAACCTGTCAAGATTGCAGCAGAGTTTAGAGTTATTTCAGTAAAAACAATGTTAGATGTTTATGACACACAACTGGACCTCAATATTACTGGACAGGAACAATATAGATTTTTCCCCCCCAGCGCACAATATTTGTTTTATTGGAAAACGTAGAGGTATGTCTGAAACAATGTAAGGTGACTTCACGTTTACATGTACGTATTTTGACATCACAATTTATTATTGAAATATGACGTTAGAAAGGTGCGGGCGTCATTTGACTCCCACTACCATAATGCTTCGCGAATTTTCTTTCTTATTCAAATTTGTATTCCCTCATGAGAAGAGTAAGACAATTGGTGCTAATTAACTGAACAAAAGAAAGTGCGCAAGGGAGTCTGGTAGTAGAGGTCAATGACGCCATCATGCAAACGTCCTATATTGACGAGTATGAGTATCTTACCTATCCGTGAACTGTAAGTGCTTTGGTACTTTTACAGACGACGTAACGAGGGTGGGATTATCTTTGTACTTTTCTCCTGCAGCAGGGATGCGAAACTTTGCCATCTGTACTTCCGTGTCACTCAGACCTCCGTGTGAGATCCTCGCGTAACCGAGCCGTGTTAAACCACGGTACATGATGTACTCACACCATCTTTGACTGTCTGATTCGTCTATGTCCTTTCGTAAATATCAAAACATGAATTATAAAAACGCATAAATTCTCAAAATAAAGCTTCTTAAGTGTTTCCAGAAAACAAAGAAATTATTCTCAAAAAATGACATTACATGTACACCCAACTCGAAAGTTTAAACTTCTTTAATTGCCACTAAACACAAATTAATTCACAAATGTAAGCTCTATTTGTTTTTTTTTTCTTTTTTTGTACCTTCATTCGTCCTTTTTTCAACAAAGTGTAGTAATCACGGCTCCCTGGTGCAGACGTTACATAGCCAAGGAACACCACTGGGTTTGGACTATACATCAAAGAAAAGCTCCAAATATTAGGGACCATTCCAGTTTTATTGTTGGGGGAAGTCATGTAATCAGAGACATCGTCAAGGGCAGGGATTCAGGCTATTAAATAAGGGGATGTCATTGTATCTGTTGTAGGTAAAGGGGACAATTTTTCAGACTAGAAGTAAGACGGAAAGAAAAATGGGAATGAAAAAAGGACATGGTCAAAAGGGGAAGGGACACAATTCAGGTATGGGGGGGGGGGGGGGGTCATTATATTTATTGTAAATAGGAGGGTAGATGTATCGAGACTAGAAGCGAGGGTTGAGGTAAAACATGGTTTCCATTGCAGCTGTCATCAGTTTCAGTCCCAGATCCTCAGCTGCAGAGGAGAATATGTTAAAGGTTAGAGGTCGTACCTTTCATCTGCTATTCGTGCTAGTTCTTGTGCTTGTAGCTTTCGATCTAAATCATCCCTAAGTGTAGAAAATATATCATAATGTTATACCCAATCAACATGTTACCAAAAAAACTCTAAAAAATTGGAACCTGAGAAAGAAGAGTAGTTGTTGTAGAACTAGAGATGGTTCCTATAAGTGTCCTGTTTATGAGAATGAGAAAATTACCTGTCGTTTCCCATGTGAACAAGTATAACATCAACAAGACTGCCAGATATGTTGACTGTGGCACTAAGAGCTGGAGCCAGCTCACCTAAAGTCACAATGACACAATTACTTAATAATGATGATAAACAACATGGGACAGAGTTGGAGAATGGGGTGGATCCATGTAGGGGTGTACCACTGTTCAACCATTCCCCAGGCGTACATGTAGTTTATTTGTTTTGAGAAATTAAATATTGTCTTTTAAAATAGACTACGCCATCCTTTAAAACTACTGTAACTTCTCATTGGGGAAGTAGACTCCTTTGTCCTTTCCTCCCACCAGCACAAGCACAAGCACATACCAAGGAACAAATCATCAAGGAAGGAAAGAGAGAGGATCTATATGTAATATTTCTGATCATCAAGGTATTGTTAAGAGATATGCTTACCTTCTGGTGATGGTAAAAGATGGTGCTGTGACTTGATAAAAGGATACTTGGAAAAAAGTGTTGCTCTGAAACCAAATCCAGAAGATATTAAATAAGTTTTTTGCAATCTTGAATTTAGTGGGCACCATTTTTACCTCAACCAGAGCAATGGCTGAGGGGAGGGCGGCAACCCCTAGCCCTCTTCCTTGTCGCTGCCCCTAAAATATCAGTTATATATATATGACTGTTAAGATAGACTTACCCCCATGTATGATCTCTCGTTGATGGTCCAAAGTCTGCATGCATTCCTAGTCGTTCTTCAAACCATCCAGCTAAGTCATGATTACCAAGGTATGGTTTAGAAGTGTCACTCTCTAGAAAACCCAGGATATCAGCTCCTGTACAAATAATTAGGTAAATATAGGTAAGTTAGTTTGTACCACTGTTTCCTCACTGGACTCTGAAGCTGACTTCCGCTCAGGTTGCCAAAATGTCAGTCGCCACCAACAACAGTTTTTCTCAAGGCTATCCTCACCCAGACAATCACACTTCACTACAAACTAGTTTGTACCTTATAAGTTATAAAGAGAAGTATCTGATTTGGTGTTTCTGTGGGACAGATTCATACCTCATACCTCTCCCCACCCCTCCCCCTAAGAACCAATTCTTGTCGTATACCTGTGTCGTTGATGAGTCGGGCACCTCTTTCAAAGCTTGGCCAACCCCTGTTGTCATATCCAAAGTGTACAGTCCATATCATGGCTGAAAATACTTGAGGATCCTCCTAAAATTTTTATTTAAAAAAAGCAACATTTAGAGAATGAAACAAATAATTTGATGGTAACATTTCAAGTAAGTTTTCCAAAAGATGGCTCGGCTATATAACTAACCTTAACTGGGGTATGATATTTCAGCTTTCTATGTCTTATGAGCATAATTCCTATGATTGTCATTAAGAGAAGCCATAAAACTGCAAGAAAAAATGTATTCGATCGATGTTAGTCTACAGCCTGTTTCCTGTTGTCTCAATCAGTGTGTAGCAATTTAAACAGTGGTAATTGTCATGGGAAGCAATTAACAACAGCCATGCTGTACCTGGTTTAACATGAGTATTAAAGAATTGATACTTGTCACCATTGTCTTCGGGGAAGGCAACATTATCAAATGCGAAAGGGTTTCTAGACTCAGACTGTTGAGATGGCTTCTCTTCCAAGGGCGCATCTTCTTTTTTTGCCTTCCCATAGAGTTCCTTTGTATCTGGGGTAGTTTGGGTCAACATGCCAAGACCTAGAGAGTCATGTTAAAGGTGATATTTAAAGTTAGCTTAGGTTTGTGTAAAGTCAAAGCCATTCATCAAAGCCAAGCTAAACTGGCCATTATTTTTTATTATTTTTCAACTCCAAAACAACCTCTGGGCTGATTAGAGTCAGGGCAGGGCTAACTCACAAATTGAACTTAAATATTGAGATATTGGGATTTTTCTAGGGAGGAAAACTTGGGAATATTAAACCCTTAAGAACAGTAGAAAGCGGTTCCACTTTTTTATGAAACTTTCTCACGACAAAAGTTTCACAAAGCCTAAATTGTGCCATGTAAGACCCGTGAAACTTGTCTCGCAACGCAGTTGGCACAAGTTCAAAGTAAAAGATTCAACGTGTAACGGGGCCTTTACTCACCAATGAACACCATAGTTATGCCTACTAATATGTCTGTCCTCTCTCGGGTGTATTCACCGCCAGGGACAAAATTAAAGGCCACCACCCAGACAGATCCAAGAGTAAGAACAATGTATATTACATTGGCTAGGGTAAGTGTTCTGGCTGAAGGGCGACAAAATAGTCTGTCTATCATGGATGGCCAAATTGACATGACATACACAGCAAGTACCAGCCCACCAGCTAGTGAACCATAACGAGGAGCATAGTATAATGCAGCAGCTCCAGATGATCCCACAATCCACCACAAAATTGACGAGGTAAATTTGAAGGGAGACAGGAGGACACCAGTTACCAAGGCTATAGCTACTGCAGCTCTAAAGAACAATTACAATTTAAAATAATCAATACAAATATATTTTTGAAAGAAATGCAATGGAGTCCCATTATCTCAAACCCCCTAGGTACCATTCAAAAGGTTTGAAATAAGAGTATTGTAAGGTTGTAGTGAAGAAAATCTATAGGATGTGGCCTCCAGTTTGACATAACAGGACTCCACTGTAAATGTAACTGCTGGCTTACCCCCATGGATTTGGAGGTGGCCCTGTGTCAGGATAAGGAGAAACAGCCCATCGGCACACCAATGACACTTCACCAAATACTGCATGCGTCAGGAACATCAGAGCACCAAACCCGAGGGCAACCAAAACCCAACCAGGACCAGAAATCTTGGAGTCTTTGTTTTTTCGTAATGCTGGCTTTCCATCCAACTCAGCATTTGCTATATGACCTGTATAAACCCTGTCTAGAAGAGCTATGATACCGAGAAGAAGGAGACACCTGTTGGAGGTTGGATCTGCCCAGACAGGGTTGATGGAGACATACCATGCTCTTGATGCCAGCATGAGAAAGAAACCAAGAATTAAGCCCCAGAATGACAGTGATCTGAAACAAAATTTTCGTCAAAAAGTTTTAAATTCTGAAAAAATGGTATGTAATGTAGGTTTTTTATTGAGTCTTTATAAGTCTTTGTGTGATTTTGAGGTTTAGACCCACTGATGGTAAGTAAAGAATGCACAAATTCAGCAATACAACCATTTTGGAATTCCATGGACCCTCACTGTAATGTGTGAATATTCTACGCAAAATCTGGGCTAACTCTGAGCTGGAGTATACAGTACCTTTCACTTGAGCTCTTATTCCAAATCACTCCACAGAACCACAGCATTGCCGCACCACACCCAAACGCAAGCAATATAAGTCTAATAAGAGTTGATGGGGCTTGGAAGGATGCAATACCAATCATTGATAAAGAACGAAGTACAGCTAATCCATGAAGACTTTGGCAAAACCCCATCACAGAACCAATGCCGGTAACAATAGGTGATAAAATAGTTGCGACAAAGGCCTCATATCCTGATATTTCCAGCTCATTTAGTGGATAAAACCAAATCATGGGTGCAATACCATGGATTAAGGACCACCAAAGATAACCTAGTCCAGTGGGAAAAAGGAAAAAAATTGATAGACCATACTTGATGTGGATGTTACGTCATAACCGCCATGTTGGTTAACAACAACAAAGCATTCCCTGTTAGCTTCTTTTGTTAGATCAGCCGAAATGCCGGCTATTTCATTGTTATTTACACATCTCAATGAATTTTGAGCCAGAAGATTGTACCCCAGCCAAGAATACATAAATTACTGATGGGAGGGGGGGGGGGGGGGGGGGGGGGGGGGGGGGGGGGGAAGGGGTAAAGAATGGTCAAGGAAGCAGCATTTACAGGGATATTTCTGACTCGACAGCAGAAAAGAAGGTGAAAAAATAGATAACTGGATTACAATGAAGGTATATCATTTTGGAGAACTTTGACATTATTATAAAAGGACTGTGGCTTTATACTAAAACCGAAATTCCAAAACATCGCATCAGACAAGGATCTTAATATCTTCAATTCACGTACGATATCATACTGTAGATACATGATAAAGTACTGACCTAATATCGTCTCACATAGCAGTTCCCTTCCCATATTGGTATACTGAATCACATCCTCTGCGAGCTCAGCTGTCTCTTCATCCACGAATTCCACATCTTCTTCCTCGGGAATCACAGTTTCGTATTCTTCCGTGTTCTCCCAAGGATCTGTTGCTCCTTCAATAAGGCTCTGTGCCCTGTGTCTTAGCTCCTTTCGACGCCGTCTCTTCTGTGAAGCTATTTCTTTTGCTTTACTTTTATCTGGTTTGTCCGCCATGTTGAAACCCAGACAAACCGTAAGGTCCTGGGCACGAGTATATTTAATCGATATTTAATTCATGACTTATTTTTTTATTCGATATGATTTTTTGATAATTTAAAACATGATTCTTAGAGAATCTAGCAATTCTAGATCTTTTAATTTTGAAATTAATGTCCTAAATCAAGCCTTGGATTACCTGCAATTTTCAATCGATATTTAATTAATCAAACTAAAGGGTCGAGTTCAGCGGTTTTATAGCATGAGGCATGCGTAGTGCTAATATTAGAGGTATTTTTTAATGGCGCGCACTGGAATAAAACTGGTCGAAAGTGGTTCAATTTGATCACGTAATATTCTATTTATTCCTACTATTGGCCTTTATAAGCACAATAAAAACTAGAGTGGACTCTACTTTATCGAAGATTTGTTTGACAAGCCTTTAAAAGCGTTATTTCAAGCAATATTGGTGTGAAATCTTCTTCAAGTTTGGCAGATAGATCCTAACGTGTTGAGTGAAGTTATATTCGTTATTTCTCGATTTATTTTACGATTATTTGTCTCCCATATGATGGATTTTCACTGATCGCAAGTTTTTGAGGTAAAGTCATGTTTGCAAGCACTGCCAAGACGCCATTTGGCGGAGGATCCACGTTTGGTACCGGAACAAGTAAGTTGAAAATCCTAACGAATCTTTTTACTGTACTTCTCAAGAAAACTTCAAATACTCGAATCTTGTCGTAAATACTTTACTTATCTGTGATTTTCTCGTATTTATTATGAAGTAAAAATCAAGAAAAGTCCTTGATATAGGTGTTTGTTATTTTAGTTTTTGTAATGTGAAGTTGTTATAACTATTGTACATACATTGGAAATGTATTTTAGATTCGACCAGATGTCAAAATGAAAGTGAAACCAAATATAAGGCTTTGAATATTGGTTTCAGGAAGTAGTTGCAGTCAACACAAATTTCCCCACATTCACCTGTTTTGATAAATTCTGTAATGTAACAATTTTTAAATTTATTTTTGTACATATTGAAATTAATTCCTTTTACTGTGATACTCTTTTGCCAGCTGCATTTGGGCCTCAAGCAACGGCATCGCCTTTTGGCCAAACTTCAGGTATCAATCTAGCCAGATTCATTTCCTAAAAAAACATGGTTGATCAACAAAAATGCTAGCTCCGAGAGCTGGAAATTTGATTTAAGAACAAGAAACTTTGATATAAGTAGAAATAACTAAACTAACTGACTAACTAACTAAAAACTAGCGTGAGCTGTGTTGGTGTTTCTAATGAAACAGTTGTCACCTTCGCTTTTCTGCTGCTATTTGTGTGTGTGTGTGTGTCTGAAGCTACTGAATAAAATTATAACTTACATTGCCTAGGGTCCAACTTCGAAAACCTTACGGTTCCTTTAGCCTCTAGTCATTTCCTTGAATGTAAAGCATTTTTTTCATAAGATATAATGTGAAATAAAAATAAATCAGAAAGAAAAAATGCACTAATATATATATATATATATATGTATATATATGTAAATATTTTGAAATATGGAAACGGAAATAAAGATTATTATTATTACAGTAATGATAAAAGGGTAAATTATACACTGTGAAAAGATTTACTGAAAAAAACTGAAATTTCTTACTGACATTTCGGACGCTAGTCCTTCGTCGGAGGAAAAGATATAATTAGTTCAGTTGAGAATCAGACTCACCACCTCAGGCTTGAACTATACAGCGATAAAAGTGTGTACCAACCATGTCAGTATGAAAATATAAATATAATTTTTTTTTCAGCCGCAGGAACGAGTGGAGGAGGTCTATTCGGCAGTTCCAACACCCAGACGACAGGCTTTGGAACATTTGGACAGACACAACCAACAGGCACAGGACTGTTTGGTGGCAGTACTAATACCGGTACAGGAACAAGCCTCTTCCGGGGAGGAGGAACTACGACAGGAAGTTTGTTTGGGCAGCCAACTGGCACAAGTACAGGTATAGTATGGATAAAATAGTTTTCGAAGGTTATGGGTTATGTATTTATAGACCTGTCACTAGGTAAATTCATATGCCACTGATGGCGAGCAAAAATGGGAAATTGCTGATAAAATATTTGACTCCAAAGACTATTAACTTGACCACTTTTGAAAAACATGGTAATTCACAAATATTTTTCGAAGGCGAAGTGAATATCAAGGAATATTTACCGGGATGTGAGTCTTTGAGCTGTGAGGTAAATGATCATTATTTCACAGATGATAAACTCTTTTATTCATTTATTTATTTATTTATTCAAAAAGGCTTTGGAACTACTGGGACAAGTGGGAGTCTCTTTGGAGGCAACCCCTCCTCAACTGGTTCAACTCTTTTTGGCCAGTCATCGACCTTCAATGCTGGACAGCGTCCTGGTACCACAGGCAGTTTTGGAGGAACAGGTAGGAAAAAACGCTTAAAGCATTGATCTTAAATTTATTTTTTTATTCATATTTTTTAAAAGTGCAGTTTTATAAATATCAGTCCTTGCCTCTAGCTCGTGCAGTTTAAAAATCTTGATTTTAAACTGCACTCGGGATATTTTTTCCAAGCTGCACTCAAACCCGTTCCATTTCCTATATGAATGTCTACTCAGGGCAGAATTGAACAAGGATTTAATGAATTGCCTTCACTGAAACAGACAGTTGTTTGATCCATGTTATATGTAATATATACAGTATGAGTGGCCCTGTTGTATCAACCACAAGCCAAAGGCAAGTGATTGTATATCTGATACAACACGGCCACTTATATTGTATATTATTTATGAAACGTCTAGGTGTATACATTCATGTTCTACTATAATTTTAAAGATAAAATTGAATTTGACTAAGAAAATTGAAGTTAAAGTTTATCCAAATCAGGACAATTTTGTATCAGATATACAACCTTCTCCACGAACAATGATTTCTATTGTGTCTTCCTCATGAATTATTCATGAGTTTTATAAATATAAATACTGTTACTGCTGTTTTGTTTAATAGGTAGTTCTCTATTTGGTACACCATCTACTAATACCACTACAAGTGGGTTATTTGGGGGAGGTACTACTGGTACACAACAGAGCTCTCTCTTTAGTGCTGGAACAACTGGATTCCAAAGTGCAGGTAGGGTTGATTGTATATAACCACAACAACAACAATGAGTTAACAACAACAATGACACCTTCATTGATAGATGCAACACTGACAACAGCAACAATATTATTGACAACAAAAGCAATGATAACATCATCATCATCATTACCGTCTGCATCATCAATAGCTACAACAGTAAAACTGCAATAATAATATTGCAAGTGCAATGAGAATAACAGCAATAGCATCAACAGTACCTTACATGTACAGTACCTTTGATTTCTTGTTTCTTTTAGGGTTTGGATCACAATCAACAGCCCAGGCAGGAACACCATTAAAGTTTAATGTAAGATTTATAATATTACACAACATGTCAATGATCAAGTTATCCCTTTCACTACTAGAAGCTAAAAGGGTCCAACACATGCTCTTCCTGGAACATAATTAGGGTGTTTTTCATTTCTCAATATCAAAATGAAAAACATATGCTTAGTAGATATTGAGGCCTTATAACACATTAAAGCAGTTGATAGAATATGATTGGTTAATGATCCAAAAACAATAGCCCACATGTTTCAACACATAGAAATGTCCTGGGGGACATGTAATTGAAAAGCCAAAATTGTGTTTTCAAGTATTTAGTATTCTGTATTGTGACTGGGCTTGTTTGTTGTTACAGTACAGCCCAGAAACATGTACAATTACTGCAATTTTTGATCACACCAAATTCTTGCAATCTGCTCGCAATTTGTTTGCACCTTTCTGTATTGTCGTTCGCCATTTGATAGCAATTTTATCGCTTGCACTATAGGTTGTAAATGGCACAGATCAGATGGTCAAAAATGGTATCACCACTACAGTCAACACAAGACATCAGAGTATCACTGTTATGAAAGAGTATGAAGGCAAGAGTTTTGAGGTAATGATAATAAAATAATAAAAATATACTATGAATATCATAAATTACATGTTATTTGCCAAAGTCACAGGCTGCAGGGCTTTCAGAATGTTTTGGAGTAGGTGATCATGATCACAGCCAGCTAATTAAGAATTAAGAACAATTCTAAAGTAGCTGGCTGTGATCTGCTACAAGAAACAGAAACTATTTTAAAGGAAAAAGAAAATAGCAGGTTGTTAACTTCAAAACAATCGCTGGAGCTCTGCCGGCCGCTGGCATATTCTGAAAGCCCTGACGGCTGAGGTCTTGATGATATAGGGATATGATTCATGATTCAAATTCATATTTCTTAATACTGAGAATAGAAATTTAATTCTGCTTGTTAAATAGAAATATTTTGATTGCCATTAATACCTTGAGTAAACATGACATTAAAATGATTTCTAGAAGAAAACTAGAATATTCCTGAAATATTTACCTTATTTTTTCTTTCAGGAACTGCGTTTTGAAGATTACTCTCTGGGTCGCAAAACAGGAGCCAGTGCTACGGGAGGCTTATTTCCAGGGTCAACAGCGACAACGACAACCGCTTCCTCTGGAGGACTGTTTGGTGGAGGTGCCACCAACTTCTCTGCTTTTGGTCAGCCTAAAACTGGATTTGGAAATACAGGTGGGTTGATCCTGAATCAGGATAATTTGATAAGGAAGTGTGGGTCATTTGGTTACGTAATAAACTGTAAAGAAATGTAACCTTATCTAACCCTGAAACAACCTCTTGGCATATCTAAGTCAGGAAATGGCCGAGGAATTTCCCATGTTGGGTTTTATGAAGGGAAAAACAGAGAACTTAGTGAGACCTAACAAACTCTACTCACATGTGATGCTGAGTCCAGGAATCCAACCCAATTTAGACCCAGGAGAAAAACACTTGGGTCAAGGGTGAGACCTAACAAACTCTACTCACATGTGCACTTGTGATTTTGAGTCCAGAAATCAAACCTGAGACCCGAGAGGTGAGAGGTGAGTAAATTACCACCAAGTTTGAATCCATTGATTTGCAGTAGTTGGTTTGTTAAGTTCATTCCCCTGGGAATCCAAAATTATTGATATTAATAATATAGTCCTGTTGGTTCCCTTGGGAACATGGGCCCTTCATCATTGTCCTCCACCTCACTCAGAGTGCTCTGCTGTTTTCTTTGCCTCTACCAATTTGATGTTTGCATTCTACAGTTCTGCCATATTGATAATAATTATACTGCATAACCATTGACCATAGAGTATTTCTTGTTGTTACTGTTCAACCCTTTTTAGGAGGAACAAGTTTATTTGGTCAACAAGCCCAAACTTCAACAGGAGGGTTGTTTGGCAGTAAGTCAGGAGGAGGGCTATTTGGAACAAATACAACCTCAACTGCTACTTCAGGGTTTGGTACCGGTGCTTTTGGTACCCCTGCTTCTGGTAGCCTGTTTGGACAAACATCCAGTACTGGACAGACTGTAAGTATTAGGAAGCTAACTATAGTAAAAAAATAGAAGGAAGGAAGAAAAAAGGGAGTGGAGAATGGAGGGGAAAAGGGAAGAAAAATGGAAGGAAGGAAAGAAGGAAAACCTTTGAAGTATTCAATAGCGCAGCACAGCCGTGATGTCATAAAAACGAAGACAAAGGCGAAATTTGGACAAACAAACTTACAAGTTTACTTTCAGCAGATAATTTTCACAGCCCATCGCAGTTGATCTTAGTTTACATGGGTTATTATTGTAACTTTAAGTACAAATAATAAAATCGGTTCGTCTAATCCTCGTAGCGGTTAAACAGAATGCAATGCTTGTCCGAATCTTTAAGCTATTTTTAGAATCAGCGCGCAACGCTATTGTTTAGTGGTAATGTTTGAAAAGAAACATAATAACATACCTCAACAAAGAAACTTATTCTCTACTTATACTCTATGTATATCCAAGCTAAAAAGATTTATTGACTATAGCTTTGGAGTGTATTAATGGATGTATTTCAATAAGTATAAATTATATGTATATATCTTTAGCCTGGGTTGTTTGGTACAACCACAACAACTCAGTCTGGTGGACTGTTTGGTTCTGGGACAACTGGTTTTGGCCAGCCTGCTTCTTCTGCCGCGACTGGTCTCTTTGGGCAAACCGGATTTGGAAACACAGCACAGGTAGTTCATGCTTTCTTTTTTACTGTTTGATAATTTCAATAATATCACAGTATACAAATAGGTGTAGGTAGAGTTGACCTTTTGTGCACTAAGCCAGGAGGCATAAGCTGCAAAACCTAGATGCATTTTCCACACATATTGGAATTTGTTTGTTAGACAGACATATTTGTAAACCCTTGTATGAAAGTATTCAAAGATGTCTAAGATGGCCATTGTGGCAAGTGAGAGGATAATTTCACTTAAAACAAACTCAAATCACATATGATTCAGTTCATGCTGGGGAACCAACCTGTACCATAGTTGTGAGAGGCAAGAGGTAAACCACTACGCCACCCATTGAATTTATTTATTGTTAATGAATTTGCATGGTGGTGGTAGTAATCATTGTGATTGGATATTATTGTTAACAATGACATGGTGATGGTTGTGATATGAGTATACAATAATTATTGTACAATGTGACGAGATGTAATATATCATACTCACAGAATATTGTATTATCTTCATTCAAGACTGGACTGTTCAACAGTAAACTTGGTGCCACAAGCACAGGATTTGGCACATCCACGAGTGGTGGTCTCTTTGGAGGTGCTAATCAGCTAAACAAGCCAGCAACAGGATTTGGGGGTCTTGGGTCTACCACAGGATTTGGTACTGGTGCTACCGATACATCCCTGTTTGGGAAGTCAGGATTTGGTACGACTAGTACTCTAGGTACTGGCTTTGGTACTGGTGCAACAGGTACTGGACTATTTGGTAGTGGGACCACAGGCCTGGGTACCGGACTTACTGGGGGACTGGCACAGACAGGTAAGTCATGGATTATATTTTACAAACTCTGTTTGAAATATGTGAAGAAAAAGTAGGAAGAATCCGGCTATTTGTGCTTTGTACCACACTTTAATGCACAAAATGCATACTGCCCCCTTGTGGAATCTTAAAATATAAATGATGTTATCCTAGAATCTTGGCTGCAAATCTTGCTGATCTGTTGCATGTTTTTCTTCATGTTTTTAATGATCACAAACTTAACTCAAAGTGCAAGAAAAATATAATTATCACTATCATTGGTTCTTGAGGTATTGGCAAGCCAAGGAAAATATAAAATTTTACGTTCATTTTTTTGACAGGTTTTGGCTCCACAGCATTAGGCCAAGGGTCTGGCTTAAACTTTGGAGGAAACAGTTCACTGCTAGGGTATTTCCACTTTTCAGAGTTAAAAGGAAGGTAATGTTAATGTTCCCGGTACAGAATCCAAGTACTTACGTGTATGTATGTATACTAAAGTTTATTTCTGTCTTTTAGAAATCAGAACAATGCTCTCCTACAACAGCAACAGTTACAAATGCACCAACAGATTCTTGCGCTCAACAACTCTCCCTTTGGAGACTCCAAGCTGTTCAGAAATTCATTGACAGTAAGTACAACAAGCACTTGAAATCTTTCTGGATGTGGCATGTGTTGGAATACTCCAGTTTCTGATGCTCTTTGCTCAATTTGTTTTCTAAAGGAAAAAGCTAAAAGTGAAAAGGCAGTGACAAATACTACAGCTTCATCAAAGGTCTCATCCCCTTCACATTATAAGGTAATGGTTTATCTTATGAATATTTATTTGATAGGATAGCTATATTTAACATGCTATGATTGGCTGCATTATGGGAAGAAAGAAAAAGAATATTTTATATAATGGTGCAGGCATGCAGCATTTTGAGCTACTCTTGTGCTACCATTGCGTTCTCTTAATTGATGGGTACATTATTAGAAGTATTCCCAAGAGATTGAGTCAGATGACAAACACATGGCAGCCATCTTGGTATTACCAATGAAAGCTTTTAATCAATCTTTTGTTAAATACCACTAACATGGCTGTGATGACATAACATGCAATTAGAAAATTATCCATAGCCATCCAGAATGAATTTCTTGTTTTTCATAATGATTTTCCTTTATTTTCTTACAAAGGTTTCTTCTAAGCTTACAGCTAAAATCAAGCCAAGACCCATAAACAGCCATACTATGAACAAGGTTGGCCCTTTTTCATTACTTAATTTGATACCCCATTCACACCAAGGCTTAAACATGTTTTAAAGTGGTTTAACTAAAAAGGTTTCGAAAACTATCTACGAACACTGCACAATATTTGGTGAAATAATGCATGTAAGCTATCCTTTGTCTTGCTCTGATAATATTTTAGAAAGTTTCATTATATTGTCAGTAGATTTCTAGTTTCTCAATTTTTTCCTAATGAAAACATAGTTTAACTAAATGTTTAGGTGTGAATGGGGTATAAGAATCAGTTCGGACTGCATACAAGTCATTACATTAATCAGATTGATGTCAAAATATTTTGTATTCTTGTAGCTGAAGCTCTTTGAGGGTTTGGATGATGAAGTGGGCCTCAGCCCTGATACTTTTGTTCCCCGAAAAAGCGTTAAGAAACTGGTCATAAGAAACAGAAATGGTCTTGAACAAGTAAGAAAAGATAGTGTTTATCCTCACCATCTCTTTCTTTCACTTTTCATTTTTTCCTGCTTTCCCATCTCCTTCTCTTTCTTTCCTATTCCTTTTTTCTACTTTCTTTTCCCTCTTATTATCTCTTTCCTTTTTTCACTTCCCCTCCTTTCCCTTTCTCATTACCATTTTGTTTTATTCTCTTCTGGTACAATAAATGGCCTCTTAAGATAATTTGGCTAAAAAACTTTTGTTTTCTTTATACAGGATTCTCCCCTTACCTCAGGTGGTTTGCAGCTGCGCCCTTCAGACAACGACGAATCAGAAATAAGATCAGCAGCATCACCTTATCACTTCTCCTCACAAAGGCCGTCAACATTTTCTGCCGACACTCCACAAACACCTGCTAGCTCAGCCATGATGAGTGACCCAAACAAAGACAGTTCTAGTCCTATGGGTGTCCGTTTCTCTAGAGCTGGAGAGAAGAGACTTGACGATACTCTTGATGATCTCAATGTGAGGCAAAATCATTCTGCGGTAACCGAGAGGGACACAGAAACAGATGAGATTGAAGGAGAAGATGATGGGCTAAGGCTGGAGCCCTGTGGTATTATACTAACAAGGTATTATTTTGATATGTTATATTTATAATTACAGGAAAAACTGATGTTAGAAATCAGTAACCCCAGTAGTATTCTGTTATCTAGATAGAGAATTAATCTCTTTGGCATTCAACTTTAACATGGAATTTCTCAGTCAAACTCAAGCTTAAAATTTTTGGTAGAACATGAAATTTTACTCCCAAACATTCGATAAGATATAGAGTTAAAAAATATTTGCGTCCCATCTTTTTGGGCTACTCTCTCTTTACAATGGCTAACTTTGACATATATTGTATGTATTGAGTGTAATGTTTTCCCATTTCAGACCATTTGTCATTCTCTATAGTGTCATAGTTGTTTTGTTTAATGGTTGTGCATGGAAAGTTAGATTTATGAATGTGGATATAACTTAAACAAAAAATCTTATTCCCAAGAAAGTGACATAGTCTGTAATGGGAAAACATTACACTGGAGTTAACAATAATTATAAAATGAATACTGATGATAGATGATTTCATTGACAGGCCTGAGTATTACACGAAGCCATCAATACCTGAGTTGAATGAAATGATTGATGACAATGGTGAAATATGGGTGACGGATTTTGTTGTGGGCCGGGACGGTTATGGAGAGGTAAAGTTTCTGGGTAAAACTAATGTTGCTGATCTCAACCTTGATGAGATAGGTGAGTATTGCATCTAATAATGTTCTTTCTCTCACCTTATTCTGCCGCCCAACTATTCATCGATCCATCGTTCCATCTATCCGTTCATCCCATCCATCCATCCATCCATCCATCCGTCCATCCATCCATCTATCCTGTTCTGTCCCATCCACCAACTGATTGGTCCATTGACTCATCTGCCCCCCCCCCTCCCCCCCATGCATCTGTCTATCTGATGTTGTTCATCCATCCTTTCCATCCCATCCAGCCACCATCTACCTATTAATCCATTTTTTTGTTTTTCATTATATTTTCATTGATCATATGTTCATCGCAGCTGGCATAAAGAACAAACCTCACTCCTTATTCCTGCTTGTTTTTCAGTTTTCTTCCGACGTCGAGAGATTGAAGTCTACCCAGACAGCTACCCAAACAAACCTCCTGTTGGACAGGAATTGAACAAGAAAGCTGAAATCACCTTACTGAAAGTTTGGCCAAATGACAAGACCACACACCAGCCAATCAAGGTAATTGGTTTTAGCCCTGATTCCAGTCAGAGCAGACTTCTTTTGTAAATTTTCCCCCTTGAATTAATTTCTCTTTCCATTTTCCCCTAGACACCAGAAAGACTCAGACTTCAAGGATGGCTGGAGAAAGTTGAAGCTGCTACAGCTAAACTAGATGCTTGTTTTGTTGACTACAGACCAGAGTCTGGTACCTGGGTCTTTACTGTAAGTATTCAATAGACCACCGAGCTTAGATACAATTGTTAAGGAGTAGCATCAGCACATGCTACATGTATAGGCTGATCTATATCTTTTTTTTGAAAGCGGTATGATTTACAAAGAAATGTATGGTCGCGTGGCAAGGCTTACCACTCAACCATGCATTCCTTTGTAATTTATAGTGTTTTTAAAAAATTTTACTCCCAAAATATTAAACATATTACTTTCAAATTTTCAGTAGTTACTAAATAAGACATTCTCTTTCGATTTCTGGAGTCGGTTTACTTGTAGATTGAAAAATTTTTTACATATTTTTTTAAATATATACACCATTTTGCACTAGTCAGGACTATATGTCTGTCTGTCTACCTGTCGGTCCATCAGTGCAAGCATCTGTGTCTCAGCCTGCCAATCTGTTATACATGTGTTCATCTGTCTGTCATATTTTTGGCTGTCCTTCTTTCTGTCTAATTGACTTCGTTTTTCTGCTTGCCTGTCTGTCTGTTTCTCCATATTTGAATGGTTATCTGTCTTTATGATAGTTTGTATGTCTGTCCATGTTTCTGTCTGTCTGTCCGCCTGTCTGTCTGTCTGTCTATTGTTTATTTTCCAGTGCTGCTGTATTCATTTGTTGAATGGGTTCATCTTCTCCACAGGTTGAACATTTCACTAAGTATGGAATCCATGAATTCTTGGATGACGAGAGCACAATCAAGAAACTAAAGAGACCACCTGTTGACATGGAAACCACCAAGACTAAAGTATGGATTAATCAATATCATTACAAGTCAGATATTGTAGTTAGTTAGGGGTAGGGTGTTGGTAGAGCATTGATTGGCTGTTGGCATAATGCATTGGTTGGTTGTTGGTGGTAGAATGTCAAGTTGTTGGCAGATGGTTGTTACTGTAGGATGTTGGTAGAGCATTGGTTGGTTGTTGGTGGTAGAATGTCAAGTTGTTGGTAGATGGTTGTTACTGGTAGGATGTTGGTAGAGCATTGGTTGGTTGTTGGTGGTAGAATGTTGAGTTGTTGATAGATGGTGGTTATAGATAGGGTTTTGGTAGAACATTGGTTGGTTGTTGGTGGTAGAATGTTGAGTTGTTGGTAGATTGTGGTTATAGATAGCATGTTGGTAGAGCATAATGCATTGGTTGTTGGTGGTAGAATGTCAAGTTGTTGGTAGATGGTTGTTATTGGTAGGATGTTGGTAGAATGTTGAGTTGTTGGTAGGTGGTCGTTATAGATAGGATGGTTGTAGAGCATTGGTTGGTTGTCTGGTGGTAGAATAATTATTGAGTAGTTGGTAGGTGATGAGTACTGTCAGGACATTGGTAACACACTGCTTGGTCCTTAATGGTACAATATAATATTGAGTTGTTAGTACTTGTAGATGTGGTAGTTATTTGTAGGGTGTTGTTAGATTGATTCTTTGTTGTTTGGGAATAACAGTTTTGAAATTCTTGTCTTGTCCTGAAGGAATCTCAAGAGGCAATAGCCCAGGAAAAGTTAGCCATGCTACAGAAGTTGAAAGAACAGCAGGCCAAGCTAGAGGCATATGAACAAGAGAAGGAGAGATCTGCAGAAAGCATGCAAGACCAGGATAGTGATGAAGATGATCTGGAAAACCAGGCTTTTCCTGGTAAATCTTCTTAGCTTAAATAAAAAAGTTGATTATTGTTATTGCCATGTTTCACCAAGCAGAGATAAAATATAATTAATATAGAAATATTATCATATCTTTTTGAAAAAGTATAAATAAACAGCATCCAGGTTTAAGGCGGACTGCTTTTAAAAGTAGTATCCTAAAGTACATACATATCCTAAAGTTACATTTCATTAAGTATTAAGATTAATTACTTGAAAAATAAAAATATTCTCTCGAGATTCAGTTTCTACAGATGTCTACATTTTTTTGTACATCGTTAAAAAGTTTTCAAAATATTTTGATTTTAAGTATCCTCAAATGTTTTCCTCTCAACCAAATGTAAGCAGAGTAAAGTAGGTTGTATTTTTTCAAGAATTTTTGAGAATAAACTATTGTTGTGTTCTATAGATGAGGTGTTAGAGGATGATGAGGACATGAACGAATCACCAGCCAGCCATCAACTGGCCACAGCACTTGGTGTGAGCGCGCATCGAATGCAGGTCATGAAAGCTTCCTTCTTTGGTGAATCTGAACCATCTGTCCTCTCACCACTGCCTAAGGAGAAAACATCCATGGTCAAGTCCTTATTAAGTGGATCGTTTGACGAGAGAAGTCAGAGAAGTTCCCTTCCGCTTGGCCCAATGTTGTCACCAAAGGTTACCAAGCATACTGATCTTGCTGGACAAACTTTACAGTCTTCGTCTGTGCTGTTTAGGAGTCCAAAGATAGGTACTGTAGTCTTCGACCTAGTATCATTCACTTTTTTAAATAGTATTAATATTTGCACGAGTTGAACTATGGAGCTTTAATTAGGTTTGACTAATAATTTGCTATCAATTGCTAAATGAATTCTCAGGAATTTATGAAACACATGAACTTGAGTTAGAAAAGTGATTTTTCGTATTTCAGCCAGAAAAGATAAAAGCACAAAAATTCCGCTTAGTCTCAGATCGCCCATCTCAGATCCCAGACCAGCATTTTTTGAGATAGGAGTATACAGAGTTACTTGGGAAAATAACGATCTAGAAAAACAGGGTAATTTTTGTGCAGAAATCAGGACTAAAACCATTAGTCGTTAGCTGAGATAAATTTATTTTTCTTCAGGATTTTTATCACAGAAGTACCCCATCCCACATGCAGTTGCATCAGACACCCCACAAGCCAAGATAATGCTACCAAGTGCTATCGGAAGTGCATTTGATAGAGGAACCAAACTAGTAGGGGCCAGGGCTAAACAAAGGGATTTGGTCCCTAAAGAAATGTCTGTCACAGATGGCAAAGAGGAGCAGTTAGCAGACTTCGGGCTGGTAATGGGAAGATCCTTCCGTGTTGGATGGGGACCTGGCTTTTCTCTAGTCCACAGTGGGAAACCTCTTGGGTCGAAGACTGAAAAGACATCGGCTCTAGTACAGTCATCTCACACTGGAGATACTTTGTTTTCTAAGTCAAGATTGGTGTCAGAAGCACAAGAAGGGCGTTCTCCATTTGGAGTGGTCATTGAGAGACTGAACATTGCTGAACACTTGAGACAGGATAATGAAAGTGCTTTGGTAAGGTCACTATGGCAATCTTTGGTGTTCCCTGGAACAACCTATAAATAATTTTATGCTTTTCTTATGGAAACTTTTTCTTATGAACTTTATAAAAAGAACATTCAAAAAAATTAAATTTGCTGGTAGTTGGAACAATATGCGAAACACCAATGATTCACGCCTTTCAAATTACTTGAAAACTTGTGACACCTCCAATCTATGCTTTATGAATTATAAAGGGCTATTAAAAGTGATAACATGTCTTTGTCTTATAGTTACAGCATGTGTCGTCACTAGAAGTCGAACTAGAACACAGCAAATCATCAACAAGTAAAGATGGATGTCCTTTCTTTGAGCCTTCTGGGAGT
Organism: Actinia tenebrosa; assembly: GCF_029948245.1. Taxonomy (NCBI): domain Eukaryota; kingdom Metazoa; phylum Cnidaria; class Anthozoa; order Actiniaria; family Actiniidae; genus Actinia; species Actinia tenebrosa. Next base: position 15,325,374 of record NW_028292583.1, read on the forward strand.
ACCAAGGCCCTTCATCATCATGCGAGAATTGCCAGAAAAAACACGGAATCTTTGGGTAAGATAATTGCATTATTAAAAGTACATGGTTCATTTGAGATTACTTATTGAAGAGCGACAACAAAAAAGGAGCAAAGACAACAGTGACAGCAACAACAACAACGGCAGAAACAGCAACAACAGCAACAAAAACAACTGGAACAACGACAAAAGATACAACAGAATGGCAAAAGCTCATGGAACAAAACTAACAGCAGCAGCAACAGCTTACCGCAGTAAAAGCGCCACTGGAAATAAAACAACAGCAGTAGCGACAACGGTAGCTAACCGTTATAACAACAACAACAATAAATAAATCAAAAACATCAGTAACAGTGAGATATCCCAACTTCAGTAACAGCATCAGTAGCGAACTATTACAACAGCAACGACAACAATAACAACAACAGCAACGAAAACAACAACAACAACAGCTACAATGATTGAAACTTTAGAATTTAATTCTTATCCTTACAGCTTCTGGTCCGCTCCACGAGTCTGCCCAGCACATGAGCCTTGTCTGGGATCTTGCTGTCGCTCTGTGGGGACACCTAAGAGAAGACGATGAAGATAAAGACGAGAAGGTATCAGAAGATAGGGACTCATATCAATATCACTTGGCTCGAAGAGAAGCTTTGTCAAGATGGCTGTTCAATGCTGCTAAAGACAGGGTAAAAACAGAAGTGGATAGAGCAAACTTTGAGGTAAAAATGTTGAGGAAAGTGACTTACGTGAAAATATGTTATATTCATTTTTTATATATTCACTAGGTGATAACGGGTCAAGCCGGCTAACAGTATTGTTTTGGTGTATATTACTAGGAAAGCGATTATCTTGCTGCTATATGGAGTCACGTGACAGGTCGACAGATAAGCCAAGCTTGTCACGTTGCACAGCAGCATCGAGATCATAGACTGGCGTTACTGTTATCACAAGCGACTGGTAACGCAACTGTCAGGTATCTGCTACAGAAACAACTGAGTGTCTGGGAGCAAATGAAGGCTGATGATTACATTGCAGAACAGAGAATTAAAATACTGGCATTACTGGCCGGTTGTATGGTATGGCGAACATCGAGCGAGACTGTGAATGCCTGTGAGGGACTGGACTGGAAGAGAACCCTTGCTGTTCATATGTGGTAAGTCAGCACTAGCGCACACCTACTGCGCATGCACCAAAAATGATAATGGCCGCAGACGCGTTTCTAAGACTTCTGCGCATGCTCGAAAAAATGGCGGCAAAATGGTAGACTTGTTTCAAAAACATGAAAGGCCTTCCTTCTAATACTTCTGCCAATACTCGAAAAAAATGGCGGGAAAATTGCATGCGGAAGTTTCGGAAGATTTCGAGAACGAAGGTTTGAAAGCGTTTCGTCTCTTTCAGGAAAGCATTCTTCATACTATTTTAGTCATGTAAACTTGGTAGCACTAATTTAAAACTTGTTTGATTTTTCCAGGTATCAAAACATGCCAACTACAAGAATTTCAGATGTCCTGGCCAGCTACGAGGACTCCTTTAAGGTTGGTGTGGTGTGAAGCGAGTATTTTAGCCAGATTTAAGTCGGTCTATATCTTTGTGCCCTCGAGACATTTATTCGAGTGCTTTCCATGTTTCGGCGACTTCATTTACTTCTATATTTCCAATCTTAGACCTCTGTAAATTGGCTAGGTGTTCAGCCAATTAATTGGTCAGCAAAAATGTCGTTTTGAAACGTATCGTCGTATAATATTTTTTGTGGGATATTTTTGTAATATATATGTTATTATCGCACACACTTTTGATTGTCTCTTTATATTTATTTAATTCTAGGGAAGAACAAGCTACGGTCAATACGGTGCACCCCCTAACCCTCCCTATCGTGAAGAAGACGATGAGGAGGATAACGAAAAGGCAGGCAATGTGCGTGATACGTGCTATCATCTCCTAAAACTATATTGTAAAAGGTCACACAGACTGGAGCGAGCGATAGCACCAGCTACTTATACATCTCATCAACTAGACTACAGACAGAGGTAAGAGATAGTAATTCACCTTGCATGCGAGTGGTTAATAAAAGTGAATACACCTATTTCCAAAGAGTGTTGTCGGTCAGTGATCTGAAATCTGCAATCTGAGACCGAGTAGCATGCTGCAAATCGCAATATATTCACAGCCGAGCAATGTAGTTTCCTTTTAGATTGGAATATGAAGCATAACATTTGATTTAGAATTGCGATTTTTCGTATTTTAGTTAGATCTCCGACCGAAAATTGAAAACAGGTGTATACGAGCTGTTCCAGAGCGCGCTTATTTTTTACTGCGCTTATTTCGTACTGCGCATATTTCGTCAAGCATGCGCAGTAAGAAATAAGGGCTCTGGGAACGAGATTGTGTATTTTAAGCCCCTTACGACCTTGGTTCTGACAAAGAGGAATCTACCCTCTGTAGACGAGATTGTCGTTTACTCTTTGCCTATCTGTAGAGAGCAAAAAATATTTTCTTTAGAAGTATGCCTTTCTTTACGTTTAGCTGGCATCTGTCTCAAGCCCTCGAATCAATTGGTTACTCACACCTGTCCCCGTACCATGGCGGAGTATTACACAGTAGTTTTGCTGCTCAGCTGGAAGCACTTGGACTGTGGGAGTGGGCTGCCTTTGTGCTTC